>NW_004444220.1:1554045-1593478 GCF_000243295.1 Trichechus manatus latirostris
AAACTATGGTACATACACACAATGGATTACCATGCAACGAGAAAGAACAACAATTACTCTGTGAAGCATCTCATAACATGGATGAAACTGGAGGACATTATGCTGAGTGAAATAAGTCAATCACAAAAGGACGAATATTGTATGAGACCTCTGTTTTAAAAACCCATGGAAAAGTTCACATACAAAATGTAACAATCTTTGTTGGTTAGCAGGGATGGGAGGGGTTGGGGGGAAATACTAAATAGGCAATAGATAAGTGGTATCTTGAGTGAAGGGTGAGACAGTAAACAATACAGGGGAAACTAGCACAACTTGTACAAGGAAACGTCATGGAAACTCCATAGAGACATCCAAACTCCCTGAGGGACTGAATTGCTGGGTGGAGGGCTGTGGGGACCATGGTCTCAGGGAACATCTAGCTCAGTTGGCATAACAGTTTATAAAGACAATGCTCTACATTCTACCTTGGTGAGTAGTGTCTGGGGTCTTAAAAGCCTATGAGCCACCATCTGAGATACTCCACTGGTCTCATCCCTTCGAGAGCAAGGGAGAATGAAAGGAACAAGATACAAGGAAAAGATTATTCCAAAGGACTAATGGACCACAGCTACCAAGGCCTCCACTGGACTGAGTCCAGTACAGACAGATGGTGCCCGGTTATCACCACTGACTTCTCTGACGAGGATCACAACAGAGGGTTCTGGACAGAGATCACAAAAAAAAGACCAGATTTACTGGCCGAAAGGAGACTGGAGAAACCCTGAGAATATGGCCCCCAGACACACTTTTAGCTTAGTGGTGAAGTTATCTCCGAGGTTCACTGTTCATCCTGGGAGTGGACAGCCCTGCAAAACCAAATCGGACTAATGAGGTACAGTAGTCCAGTGACAAAGGCCAGAAGGCAGATGGGGACAAGGAAGCTGGTGATAGGGAACCCAAGGTTGAGTAAGGATATTGTTGATGTGTTGTGAGATTGTTAACCATTGTCATAGGGCAACATGTGTAGTAACTGTTAAATGAGAAACTATTTTGTTCTGTAAGCCTTCATCTTAAGTGAGAATAACAGCACAATTGGAAGAGCATAGTCAATGTCACTGAACTGTGCATGTAGAAATGTTTGAAATGGTTTATCTTTGGCTATGTGTATTTTCACCAAAAAGAAAAGGTTGAGAAGTTAGAGGGTTGACATGTTGTGGGGGTGTTAACCAATGTCATAAAACAATGTGTGTACTACGGTTTCATGAGAAACTATTTGTTCTGTAAGCCTTCACCTGAAGTACAATTAAAAAAAGCTTACTTCTAAAGTGTTAAGCATCTGTATTTACTGATAGCAATGCAAAAGCTACTTTATGACTTTAAAGAAAACAGATGCCCGTAAGAAAAAAAAAACTGTATTTAATTTTATCTAAATTTACTTTCAGTCAATATTCCAATAACATTTTTCCTCCTAATACAATACTCCCTTTCTATAAGGCTTTTCCTGGGGGGCCAAAGAATTTATATAATAATGGAATTAAGTTGGAGAGTAATTGCTTGCATTTCGAACCAGTTTAAATAGGCAATAACTTTTTGCTTCCCTATTAATTTGCTAATAGTTTTTATTTCATAAAAAAATATGCAATTCTTAAAAAGGTACCATTTCTGACTTATTATCTGTGACCTTTGGAAACTAATCACATGAAACTACAACATTAGTAAATGTCTTGAAATCTGTATATAAAACGTAAATTACTTCTAATTTCACTCTTATTTATTAGTGTACCACTTTAACTAAAGTAAAAAAGCTGCTCCAAAGATAGTCTTAAACCATTCTTTAAAAAAGGAAACTCTACCTTTAACTTTACACCCCCACACACACCCCAGTCACAAAACACATCAAGTAATTGTCTTGACCATGGACATTTCCAAGATGAGATTTTATATTTTGCTCCCATAGCTTCTGATTATCAGAAAATGAATGCTTTTCTTTGTTGAAGGAGCTTGGTCCTGCTTATGTTGTGTATCCCTTCCCATATTCTTCATCCTCATCTTTGCTTCTGGAGGCATTTCCTCTGATTCACTATCTTCATCTTCGTTAAATCTGCCGCTACTGAAAGGATTTTTTTAAAAAATTTTTATTGTACTTCAGATGAAGGCTTACAGAGCAAATAGTTTCTCATTAAATGGTCAGTACACGTATTGTTTTATGACATTGGTTAACAACCCCACTACTGAAAGGATTTTTGGAGCAAGACCTGGAACTGTTTCTTTAGGCTTGTTTGATTTAAGTTTGATGATATGACGGATGCTTTCTTTGTCGTCTGACTACCTATGGCAAATCCAAACATGAAGATATTTGTAGGTTTTGTTGGGAAGTCTCCAGTTTCTTCTTCAGCTGATCGGTTCTCAGCGCTGCGACTAGAACATTCCCCTTCGTTACTGGAAAAAACAGTCTTACTTTTCAGTTTTTTCTGCTTGTTCTTCAGGTCCTCTGGCGACTCCAGCTCTTGGCAGATTCTCCGGCTTCTCGTCTCCCTCCTTCCGGTCCCCCATTTCCCCTGCCGCTGTGTGTCCTGCAGCCACCCCAAGGACATCATGGCCCCGCTTGGCCTCTGTGGTTTCTGAAGAGAAATTGGCATTGAGTCTTATTATGGATCCCTTGTATGTGACGATTTGCTACTCTTTTGCTGCTTTCGAATTTCCCTCTTTATCTTTCGTATTTGAGAGTTGCATTGTAATGTGTCTTGATGTGACTGTCTCTGGATTTATTCCATCTGGAGATCTTTGAAATTCTTGTATATGTGTAGATTCATGTCTTTTGTCAAATTTGGGAAGATTTTGACCATTATTTCTTCAAATATTCTTTATGAGCCTTTCTCCTTTTCTTCACCTTCTGGGACTCCCATGCTGTGTAAGTTGGTCTGCTTGATGGTGTTCCACAAGTCCTTTAGTTTCTGTTCACCCTTCTTCACTCTTTTTTCTCCTCAGACTTGAACACTTTAATTGTCCTATTGTCAGGTTTGTTGGTTCTTTCTTCTGACTACTCAGATATGTCACTGAATCCCTCCAGTGAATTTTTCATTTCAGTTATTGCACTTTTCAGCTTCAGTGTTTCTGTTTGGTTACTTTTTACAATTTCTATCTGTTTATTAATAGTTTTATTTTGGTCATGCATTGTTTTCCTGATTTCCATTAGTTTTTTTTAAATTTTTTTAAAATCTGTGTTTTCTTTTATCTCTTTGAGCATATTTAATACTGTTATTCTAAAGTCATTGTATAGTAAGCCCATAATCTGGGCTTCCACAGGGATGGTTTCTGTCACTTTATTTTGTTCTTTTGAGTGGGTCTTCCTTTCTGTTTCTTTGCATATCCTATGATTTTATTTGTTGAAAACTGGACATTTGAATATTATAATATGTAACTCTGGAAATCAGATTCTCCCCCTTTCCCAGGGTTTGCTATTTTCCCCCTTAATTGTTAAAGATTGAGGTAGTTTGTTTGTTTAGTGGCTTCTTCTAACTATTTTTGCAAAGACTGTCTTCCTGGTCATGTGTGTACACTGAAGTCCCTGTACCTTAGCCTGTGTTCAGCTAGTGTTTTGACAGAGTTTTCCTTGAATGCCAGGAAAAAAATAAACAAAAATATTTCCCAGGATTTTCAAATCAGATCTCTGCCAGGGCACTCCTACAACACTTATCCAGGCTTGGACTGACCCTAGAGATCAGACTGAGGTGAAAGCATAAAGTCTTCTCTGGTATTTTCTGAGCATGTGTCTTTCTCTGGGAATGTGTGTGGCTTTCTCAATTCCTCCTTACGCACTGTGATTTGAATGTCCTAATTTCTCAAAGTAACTCTGTCCCCAACTTCTCCTCCTTAGGTGTCTATCGTATACCTTAATTGCAATTGTTAGCTCCGGGCTGGCTACAGGCAGTTACAGTTTTGGGGCACTGCCTGCCTCTTTTCTGCCCTGCATGAGCTCTGATATAGGCACAACAGAGATGAGCACCTTGCTTTTATCCTTCAGGTAGACCCCAGACAGGCTAGAACAAAAAAACAATAATTTATTAATAAAATCTTCTCTGCTTCCTCTGGAGCCACAGACCAGGATTCCTCTCTGGGAATGTGGGCCACCCAGGTTTAAGACAGTGAATGAGCTGAGGAGAGGATGGGTCACAAGCACATAGAAAACCAAGACTTTCCTACCATTTTGATATGACCTTTTTCTTGATTCAGCATTCCCTGAGTTGTTGTAAACTTTTAACCAATTTCCACTGTTCTGATGAATTTGTTTCTGCTTGTTGTTTTGGTAGTTCTGTGGGGTAGGAGGGAACCTGGAACTGCTTGCACTGTCATCTTTCTCCAGAGTTTTAGCTGTACTTTTTAACATCAATTTTAACTTTTTTATTAACTTGCTTGACTGTATTTATTTTTTCACCTACATTTATAACAAGTACTATTTATATTTATAGCAGTACAGGTGATATATGGATATAACAAATATCCTAACAGTAACGCAGAAATGACTGAAGTCTCTGAAGTTTCTCCCTTGAGTCAGGATATGAACTGGCTTAAGGGAGGGTATGAGCAGCCTCTGTGTGAAGTAGAAATGAGTCAGGGTTCTATCTCTCCAGCACCTCAGACCTGTCCATAATAGTATACAGGGCACCTGAAACACATTTGATTCCTAGCCAGATGCCTACATGTGAACTCCAGACGGGAAAAGTTTTTTTTTTTTTTTCCTATCAATGACACTACCAAAGATTAAATAATCAATTAAACATTTAGTTATGCCTACCATATTTTAGGTTGTCCTGGATACTGATTATGCAAAGAACATGAAAAGATGGCCCTTACATTTCAAGGATCTCAACCAACAGTGGTCAGGAGGACTCATAAATGGAAAGACTGTACGTGTTGAATTAGAAGCCTTACAAGAACAGTGAAAGTGCAGCAACCCAAGTGAAGAGCACTCAGTGAAACAAAAAGAGAAGAAGTTCCCAAAGAGATAGAAGGAAAACTCTCACTTCCTAGGTATGAGTCTATTGTTTATTGACATTTCACTGGTTATTGGGGTCACACTCTTGGTTCTATCAATGTTAATCACCATGTATCTGATAATCCTTCTGTGCTGTACCAAATGCAGTCCCACTGAGTTATGGATTGAATTGTGTCCCTCAAAAACGTGTGTCAACTTGGCTAGGCCATGATTCCCAGTATTGTGTGGTTGCCCACCATTGTGTCATCTGATGTGATTATCCTATGTGTTGTAAATGCTAACATCTATGATGTTAATGAGGCAGGATTAGAAGCAGTTATCTTAATGAGTCAGGACTCAATCTACAGGATTATGTTGTATCTTGAGTCAGTCTCTTTTGAGATATGAAAGAGAGAAACGAGCAGAGAGGAGAGGAATCTCATGCCACCAAGAAAGAAGTAGCTAGAGCAAAGCACATCTTTTGGACCCAGGGTCCCTTCTCTGAAAACCTCCTAGACCAGGGAAAGATTGATGACAAGGACCTTCCCCCAGAACCGACAGAGAGAGAAAGCATTCCCTGGGAGCTGGTGCCCTGAATTTGGACTTCTAGCCTCATAAACTGTGGGAGAATAAACTTCTCTTTCTTAAAGCCATCGACTTGTGGTATTTCTGTTACAGCAGCACTAGATAACTAAGACACACTGTGAGGCCATGTTCCAGGTTGGGGAGTAGCAAAGTGTTCAGTCATGCATATACTCATATTAGATTACAACCCAAAGGTGTAAATGAAATACAGGAATCTCCCTGAGGTTGAGACTGTTAGGGCTTACCAATGACTAGATTAACTCTGCTTCCTGATCACACAGCCAAATATCATTTACAAGCCCCTTTTGCTTCTAGGAGAGACATTGTTGTCACATTCTGTCTGATGGAATGTCAGCAAGTTATGTATGTTGCTTCTAGACTGGCCATGAAGAATCCCACATGACTCTTCTTTCCTCATCTCTCAAGTATATAGTTGTCATTAAAGATCAATTTATAAGGTAGTGGAGTCACAGAATGGAAGGAGTTCAGATACCTGAGCTTGTTGATTGGAAGAGAGACACCCAGGAAATTCTCTTGACAAGAAACATCCTCAAGGGTATTTGTGGAATGAAAAACATTTTTTTGTTGTTTTTGCTAAGCTTCTGACGTTCATAGGTTGGTTGTTACAACAGCTGGGCTTACTTAAGCTAACACATACACAAATGAGTCAAAAGAAATTTGGGGAGCAGGGTGGTCTATATTTATTCATTTATCATATAAGATTATGAAGAACTGTGTAAGGACTATGATAATTGCTATCCTTTTTCAAACAAAGAACATGTTCCATCACCGTTAATTCAATACCCTTTTACTGACGGAGTACCATGCTTCAGGCTCAGTTTTGGGCACAGATGACACAAAGATATTTTAAGCTGTGTCCCAGCACTTAAAGAGCTCATGGTCAAGTGGGCAGACAGACATGAAAACAGGTACTAAAAAAAGTGATATAGCTGTGACAGAAACAGAGCCAGGGGACCCTGCAGACACAGAGGAGAGACCGTTATAGTCTGAAGGGTAAGGAAGTTTCACAAACCACGTTTCATAATGAAGCTACACCTGAACACTTGTCAGTGAAGTGTTGCTGACATAGATACAGGAAAGAGAGTTGGCTCTGGTGTCAGACAGACCACGATGTGAACTCCAGCACTGCTACTTACTAAGCTTCATTACTTAAACCAGTCTCATCCATTTCCTCTTCTGTACAGGGAGAATTTTGACACTTTCTTGACATTTTGACACCTCAATGTCTTTGGGAAATGACAAGTGGAAAGAGCCTGGCATACAAGTGATCATCCATAAAGGTCATCAGGTCATCAATAAGATTGTTCATGTGTCTTCCCCCTTGAACACTGTGAGGTCCTTGATAGCAAGGACCCTGTCTGCCTTTCTACGTCCCCCATTCATTCTGCATAGCACCTAGCAATTTGTTAGTGTTGATAAATACTTGTGCAGCCAGACCAGAACCAGGCCTCAGCCTTTTCCATCTAAAAACTTGGGTTTAACTTGAGGACTCTTTGCAATTCTAATATCCTGTATTTCTATGAAAACTGATTATATGGTTATATTAATCTCAATCTCCTTTATATTGTTGCATTGTGATCATTGTCATGATTTTTTTATGCATGTCGTTGCACTGCACGTGACTAAGGCTGGGCCAGATATGGTTCCTCACTCTCCACCAAGTTGGATAACACAGAAATAATCATTTTATACACAATGGATTTAATATAATAGTAAAATTATTATTATCTATAATAAATACCATTTACTAATTTATGAAGTGACAGTTTTTGTAAAAATAATTGCAAGTTTTAAATGATTTTTGCTAAATCACATACTGCAGTTTTATTTCAATGAGTGCTTTTTCCAGGCCATGAAAAATGACTTGGACTTTTTGTGTATCCTAGAGGAACTGCACAGTTTTGCAGGGTGGCACTTCTAATTGAGGGAGAGATTGAAAATGACGCATAAATTTCTGATGTTGGTGACTGGGTAGATTGTGATGTCATTCACCAAAACTGTGCAACCAAGAGAGAGAGAGAATCCTTTGGGGAACAAGTTTTGAGAGTTATGGGTGCAAATTTGGATGAAAGAATGGAAAGTTAACATGAATGGATGTGTACAAAGTGTGCAAAAGAAAGAGGTCCAGTGGGAGAGGCAGGTCACTCTTGTCATTATAATCTCAGTTCAAATCTTGCCTCTGCCACTTATTAGTTATACAGTGGTACAGTAAAGGATTAACTTTTCCCAAAGGAAGATTTGCCCTTGACTGGCTGCTAGAAAGTAACCTCTAAGCCCTTGGAATGTCTTGCCTGACAAGGGTTTCTTTGTTTACCTAGGGGCCTTTGGGCACATCAGATAGTCTATGCTAACAGTGTGATTTATGATGGCATTTTTGGGCCATCCAGTATCACCTTGATATCTGGAGGGGTTGGAGACTAAAGTCAGCCATGCAGGTGATCAGCCATGCCTACATGACCGAACCTCAACACAGATCCTGGACACAAAGACTCAAGTGAGCTTTCCTGGTGAGGATACTCCATGCATGTTGCCACACATCATTGCTGCAAACTCCACTGGTAGGGGACAACTTCAAGCTCATGCCTGGAACTCTCCTGGACCCTGTCCTATACACTTCTTTCCTTTGCTGATTTTAGTCTGTATGTTTTCACTGTAATAGACTGTAATCATGAATGTAACAGCTTTGCTGAGTTCTGTGAGTCCTTCTAGCCAATTATTGAGCTTGAGGTTTGTCTTGTGGACCCCCAATCTGCTACAGCCTTGGGAAAATTGCTTGCCCCATATTAACTGAGGCTTCCTCGCCTGTAAACATGGGGATTATACATACCAACAGTGTTGTTATGAAGATAAAATGAGAAAACTTCCATTGATTTTTAAGCACATTTCCTGGGAGATTTCCACATTATGGACTGATTTTAATTCCTAAGAATCCAACACACCCACGTATTACATAAAGAAATCCATTTGCCTTGATACTCTGATCACCAAACAAACAGAATATAGTCAGATTCTTGTGCATGCATCTTATATTGGTAGAATTAAGTATCTTTATTTGCAGGATGGACTGGGAAGCCTCCACAGAGAAATGTCACCCTAAGTGAAGAGCAATCCAGACAGATAAGCTAACTCAGGAACAAATCCTTAGTTTTCTGAGGATAAAAAGTGACATTGTCTGCTTCTGACCAGCCTTTATTATATCAGTGCTAGGGAAATATGGGGCACAATCAGTAAATTCTCTAGTACCCATGTACAAATGGGAACAGACAAAAGGGGCCAAAATTTTGTCCATAATGTATATGTTTATTGGATGATTTAAAAAAGCATAATTAGATCATTAAAGCCACTTTGGGACCTTAGTAAGGAAATGAGGAGGAATATTGACATTACACACACATGCACACTCGTACACACACACACATACACACACGCACACGTAAAAACTGCATAATATGCTTTGTAAACATCTCTAACCTTTCCCTCTCCCTGAAGAAGCCGCCCTATCTTCACTCTTTCCAAAAACTCCATCATATCCAGCCACTTTGTCTCACACACACATACACACTACAACAGCCTCTCCAGCTCTCTGGTCTCTTCCTCCAACAGTTTTTACTAGGACAGAAACCTAGTTATCTCCCAGCTGCCTATTGCATTTTCCTTTTTTTTTTTTTTGAATCCTGGTCAGTTCAGAAATCTGACCCTGAACCAAACGTTTTTAACAACCAAAAACTCTGATTCTCCTTCTCTCATTTTAATTCCATGTTGTTATGGATTGAATTGTGTACCCCCAAAAAATGTGTGTTGACTTGGCTAGTCCATGATTCCCAGTATTGTGCAATTGTCCACCATTTTGTGATCAGATGTGATTTTCCTATGTGTTCCAAATCCTACCTCTATGGTGCTAATGAGGTGGGATTGGAGGCAATTAAGTTAATGAGGCAGGACTCAATCTATGAGATTAGGTTGTGTCTTAAGTCAATCTCTTTTAAAATATGAAAGAGAGAAGCGAGCAGAGAGACATAGTGACCTCATCTCACCAAAAACTAATGTCGGGAGCAGAGGGTATCCTTTGGTCCAGAGGTTTCTGTGCTAAGAAGCTCCTTGACCAGGGGAAGATTGATGACAAGCATCTTCCCCCAGAACTGACAGAGAAAACCTTTCCCTAGAGCTGGCACCCTGAATTTTGACTTCTAGCCTCCTAAAGTATGAAAGAATAAATTTCTCTTTGTTAAAGCCATCCGTTTGTGGTATTTCTGTTATAGCAGCACTAGTTAACTAAGACACATGTGCTCCATACACTAGCCTTAATGAAAAGTATATTTATAAACTGTACTTTCTGACACACTTGACACTCTAGAAGAGTCAATTTAAATATCTTAGACTCTTACTGTCTTGCTTATACACTGCTGCCTCCAGTAAAATAGTCATGGAATATGGCTTTTTAAAACAAATTATTCCTCCATCCTAAGAGAAATTCTAACCAATAGACAATATCTTATTTTAATTACTCAGTATCTTCTCCACAGAAAAACTCCAGCTGAGAAATGTAGGAAAGATAAAATATTAAAAAATCACAACTTTGCATCCCCCATTGATATAAATGACTCAAGTAAGAATCATCAATGGATGCTAAAATTGTAAGGTAAAAAAGTTGATGGAACAACAGTAGATTTGCATAACAAAAATATCAACCCTCAGGTTATTTGCTAATTGCAGAGGGAGAAAAAAATGCTTTTGCAATGGAGAGATCTGGCAGTTATCACTTTGACCAAGAAATCAAAATTACCATTGCACTTAGTGGGACAATAAGACATAGATGCCTCTTGATGTGATGCATCAGGAGCAGTATTGCCTATATACCATTATTGCTATAAATACTTAAAATTAATCTTATGTCCTACACACTATCAGTTTATTAGAAATATTGATGATAGGGCAAGAGGTTAAGGACGTCACAAGGAAAAAAAAAGAGAAATCCAGAATGTGAGACATTCTCTAAGACATCTTGCCTGGTGTTTTCCATAAGTCAGTGTCATGGAAACAAAATGGAGAGATGTGGTGACCATTCCAGATTAACAGAAAATAAAGAAACATAACAACGGTATGCAATACATAAATAGTTATTTGACACTGGTTTTATTAAAATAGTTATAAAACACAATTCTGACATATTTGGTGAAATTTCACTATGGAATGGGTATCAGGTGTTATTAAGAAACTACTATCTGTTTTCTTAGGTTTGATAATAGTATTGTGGTTATATAGCTATATGTTGAATTATCTAAGGATAAAATGTCATAATGTCTAAAACTTACTTTCATGTAGGTAGAAGAATATATACATATATACGTGTGCTTATGTAGTGAGAGAGATAAAGCAAATATATCAAAATATGAAAATCTACTGAATATAACTAATAAACATACATTTCATTTATACTGTTCTTCCAAACTTTTCTGTTTGACATTTTCATAATGAAAAGTTGAAAAAAAGGACACAGTAAAGGAAAATTCATTTCTTTCTGCTGGAGAATATTGTGTTTTGATGTGATACCTCAGATTGTATCAATAATTCTGGAACCTTGAGGAGATCTAGGCTTAGGGAGTGTCTACATCATGAGGATGAAAAAAAAAAAGAAATATAGAGATAACATGATTGCTTCATAACAACACTGCAACAGTGAATTAACCAAACCAGGAAGCACAATGCCCATGGACTAGCTGTTATCTAACATTTAACTTTTTACTTATTGTTGAAGCCAGATTTCCTGGATATTTCTGTTATTGTAGAGGAGAACATCCTAAATAATATATTCTCACTCTTTCCGGGAGATAATTTTCGTACCCTCTGGGTAACAAAGGGAGCCCTGGTGGTGCAGTGGTTAAGCGTTAGCTGCTAACCAAAAGGTCAGCAGTTCAAATCCACCAGCTGCTCCTTGGAAACCATATGAGGCAGTTCTACTCTGTCCTATAGAATCACTATGAGTCAGAATCGACTCAATGGCAAAGGATGTGGTTTTTGGTTTTGGGTAGCAGAGAGACAGAGATTTATGCTGATAATTAAGGATTCTCGTAGTGGCTCTGAAGAGGCCTCATCCATTCCCTTTGTGGCTTCCCAACAGGTTCCATGAACCTATCCATGGCTGTGCCAGTTCCTACTGTGGCCACTGAAGGGTAAATCCTCACTCCTGGTAGAGCCTTCTCCAGGGAGGTGAGGGCTGACTTCAATTATTTACAGTCAATTATTTTAAGCTCTCTTAGCACAGAAGAAATTTCTTCTAGCAAAGGAAAAGGATCTAAGCCCTAGATGCATTGACAAAATGAAAAGATAAAAATGACACCATTCCTGTCACCATAGCTGGGCACACTAGACTCACAGGGGTGCAAGCTTGCTTTCCCTACACAATGATATTTGGCTCACACAGGGCATGGTGTTGATGGCTCTTTCTGAACTGTGGATTGACTGTGTGGGTTTCCTGGTTTCCCATCCTAGGGAGAACAAGAGCAGTGGAGTTGGGTTTCAGGGCCTCATCCTAACAGGATGGCTAGAACTGCAGCTCTAAGGTTTACAACCTACCTGTGGCCTCACAAAACTCCTGTCCCTCAGAGAAAAAATAGTCTTCATGGATCAAAGAGAAGTGAGTGGAGGGGCATGGGGTTAAGGAGACTCTCCCATTGTTTTGTTCACTGGTAAGTCCCAGGAGGTGTCTAATTATTTTGGACTCAGATATTTTATGTTATGTAATAACAAGAACTCTTATATACTGAGTACTTTAATAGCATTCCCTAGTTGGAGAAGTGACCTGAAGTAATAATTATAGAAAACAGGTACCAGACACTTAAAATGTGCGAAGCAATGAGGTAAATTCTATGCATTCATGAATGTGAAATACCTATAATCAACCCAATTTACAAAAGTAGAAATTGAAGCACAGAGAGGGTTATTAAATTTCCCAAGGTCAAACAGCTAGCATGTGTTGGAGATAGAATATGAAATCAGTTTCCTCAATGCAAATACAGATCTTAGAGTACTATGCTCCAAGTTCTTTCCAAGTTTGATAAGTAATATTAATTATCAAAATTTAAAAATAATAACAAATGTCCAATAATCACATTAAATGCTCTGAACAACTAGAAAACTTCTTCTTTGGACCAAGATGGAGTAACAAGGACCAAATATACACACCCACCTTAAAAAAATCAAACAAAATATATGAAACAATGGATTCCAAGACACTGAACATGAAGAAATGAAGGACAGTGATCCTTGAGAGATGAGAAAGAAACAAGATGAGTCCCTCTTTTTTCCAAGTATATTGCCTTGAGAGAGTTTCCAGATCACAGCACAAGGAGGGGGATCTCAGAAGGAGCCTGGTGGATTCCCTGAGTAGAAGAAATGTAGTTAAGAGTCCAGGGACAGAATGACAGCTAGAGTTTTAAGGACAGAGTATCAAAGAAAAGAGGTAAACAGAAAGAAAAATATAGATATCTGCACAGGATTTCCCTCAAGTCTTCAGCAGAGGACTGGTCAGTGCACATGCACTGTGAGGAAACTGCCAAAGACTGAGGAAATGTCCACCTGAAAGGATTATAGGGAACACTATGTGAAACTATCACCCTGGTTACATAGTGGTTAAGGGCTCGGCTGCTAAACAAAATGTTGGCAGTTTGAATCCGCCAGCTGCTCCTTGGAAACCTATGGGTCACCATGAGTCGGAATCAACTCAACGGCAACAGGTTTAGTTTTTGGAACCCTGGTGCTCAACGGTTAAGGGCTCAGCTGCTAACCAAAAGGTTGGCAGTTCAAATCCACCGGCTGCTTCTCGGAAACCCTACGGGGCAGCTCTACTCTGTCCTGTAGGGTCGCTATGAGTCGAAATTGACTCGTTGGCAATGGATTAGGTTTGGTTTTTATGTGAAACTCACACAAGAATAGGAATAATGTCTGTTCCCATGAGCCAGAATAGAAAACCTCATAATTCATATTGAATTGGGTAGAGTATTCAGAGATTCTTATTTAAGTAGTGGGAAATAATTAGCTGTAGAATAAACATGGTTCTGGTTCTGCCTTTAAAAAAGTCTTAAAAGCAAGACTTGAAAATATTAAACCATTAGCAAGTAATTTAACTGCATCCCAGAAGAAAACTGCAAGCATATTTACAGGAATATAAAAATATCAAACACACAACAAGGTAAAATTCACAATTTTAGACTTTAAATAAAAATTACCAGGCATGTGAAGAAGCAGGAAAATATGACCCATAATGAAGAGAAAACTCTATGAAAACCTAATAAAAACAGATACATATGTTAAAATTAGCAAATAAGGACATTAAAATACAATCAACATGATAGCTGTATTCTAAATGTTCATGGGAACATAGGTTGTTGTTGTTAGGTGCCATCAAGTTGGTGCCATCAAGTTTCAACCCTACATACAATAGAACAAAACACTGCCTGCTCCTGTGCACCCTCACAATCACTGTTATGCTTGATCCCATTGTTGCAGCCACTGTGTCAATCCATCTCATTGAGGGTCTTCCTCTTTTTCACTGACCCTCTACTTTACCAAGCATGATGTCCTTCTCCAGGGACTGGTCCCTTCTGACATGCCCAAAGTACATGAGACTAAGTCTCGCCATCTTTACTTCTAAGGAGCATTCCAGGACAGATTTGTTTGTTCTTCTGACAGTCCATGGTATATTCAATATTCTTCACCAACACCATAATTCAAAGGCATCAATTCTTCTTTGGTCTTCCTTATTCATTGTCCAGCTTTCATATGCATATGAGGTGATTGAAAATACCATGGCTTGGGTCAGGAGTACTTAGTCCTCAAGGTGACATCTTTGCTTTTCAACACTTTAAAGAGGTCTTTTGCAGCAGATTTGCCCAATGCAATGGGTCATTTGATTGCTTGACTGCTGATTCCATATGTGTTGATTGTGGATGCAAGTAAAATGAAATTTTTGACAACTTCAGTATTTTCTCTGTTTCTCATGATGTTGCTTATTGGTTAGTTTTGAGGATTTTTGTTTTCTTTATGTTGAAGTACAGGGAACATAGGAAACAAGTACAATATGTTTTGAAAAAACCAATTTGAACTTCTAGTGATGAAAACCACAATATCTGAGATTTAAAATATGCTGGATGGAAGTAATGAGAGATTGGGCATGGCAAAAAAAAAGAATAGTGAACTTGAAGAATTAGCAACAAAAAAGTATCCAAAATAAAACACAGAAAAAAAATTTTAATGAATAAAGTATTAAGGATTTCTGGGATAACTTCTAGAAGACTAACATATATAAATTGGGATCCCTGGAGAAGAGGAAAGAGGGACAGACAGAAAAATATTTGAAGAAATAATGGTAAAAGTTTCTCCAAATTTGATGAAATCTATAAACCCACAGATTCAAAAATCTCAACAAACCCCAAGCACAAGAAACATGTAAAAAACTACACCAAAGCAGATCATAATCAAATTGCTCAAAACCAGCGATGAAGAGAAAATCTTCAAAGCAGCCAGAGAATAAAAAGAGATGCTAACGATGAATGACGAAAATGTAATGATAACACCAGATAGCTAATCAGGAACAATGCAAGAGAAGAGACAGTGGAGCTACGTTTTTAAAATACTGAAATAAAACAAAACGAAATGAAACAAAACAAAAAAATCTGCCAACCTAGAGAATATCTTTCAAGAACAAAGACAAAATAATCATGTTTCAAAACACTCAAAAGCAGAACTAATTCCTCACAAGTAGATCCATATTTCAAGAAATGTTAAAGAAAGACCTTCAGGCAGAAGGAAAATGTTACCAGATCAAAATATTGATGTACACAAAGAAATAAAGATTACCTGAAACAGTAACCACATGGGTAAATATAAAAGTTTTTTTCTTAGTGTTTAAATCTCTTTAAAGGCTGTCAAGCAAGAATTCTATATCCAGCAAAACTCTCCTTCAAAATTAAAGGAGAAATAAAGGCATTTCCTGGTAAAGAAAAACAGAAAATTTATCACTACCAGACTTTCCCTACAAGAAATACTAAAGAGAATCCTTCAGGCTGAAATGAAAAGACACTAGACAATAACTCAAATCTTCATGAAGAAATAAAGATCACTAATAAAGAAAAATACAGAGCAAAATATGAAAGACACTATAAATATACTTTCATTTGTAATTCTCTTCTCTTTTCATATATAGAACACAATATGTGTATTATGTTTGTAATTCTTTTCTTATCCTATTTAAAGACAATTGCATAAAGGAATAATTATAAAGTTGTGTTAACAAGCTTATAATGTATAAAGCTGTGATTTGTATGACAATCATAGCACAAAGGAGGGAGAGTGCAGTGCCATGGATCACTTTTATATGGCCTTTCTAGACATGGTCTTGTAACTCCCACAAAATGATTGGATGGGATTATGCAAATAAGGTGCTTGTGGCCCACCAAGGGGGTTGGATAGCTTTCTAATAATGCAAATTAGGTGCATGGCACCCTTGTGGGGATGAGGCCACACAAATAACGTGTATGGAACCCTAACAAGGGGATTGGTCAGTTTTGCCATCCTGCTAGACTTAAAATGAGACATCCCAGAGCAGAAAGGGGGGTCCTCACAGCCACCAAGAAGAGACAGGAGTGGAGTGTGTCCTTTCGACCCAGGGTCCTGGGCTAAGAACATCCTAGACCCAGGAGACGAGGAGAGAGAGGCCTGTAACACCAGAGAAGGCATAAAACGGCAAGAAGTGGAGGCAGAGAAACATGGCAGCAGAACCAGGAGACTGGTGAAAAATGGTGTAGTGGGCTTCCCAGCCTACAGAGTAAGGTGGTTATAGTGGATGTGCCAACCCAGAGCAAGAGAGTTCAGCGCCTTCAGGCAGGAGGCTTCCTGGAGGAGTAGGGTGCCTCTGGACACTTGGCAGAGATAGGCTTGCCAACTCCATGGAGCAAGAGAACTGAGTGCCTTTGGGCTGACGCTTGCTGGCACAGTGGTGTGCCCCTGGGCACTTATTGCCTGAGCAGTGCAGAGGCTGGGCCAAGGGGCCAAGGGGCCGAGAGGTAGAGGGCCAGAGAAAAGCCTTCCTGTGGGAATGGCTGAGAAGAATCTGTCCTGATCAAATAACTATATCCTGTGTCATTTCTGATCCTGTTACTTCCCTAATAAGCCCCATAACTGTGAGTATGGCCTGTGAGCTCTGTGAGGCCATTGCAACAAATTAGCAAACCCAACAGAGAAGTAGACAGTGCTGTGGGAGGGATGGCTGTGTCATAATTGGTAAAAAGGTAGGAGTGTGGAGATATGTCTGACCTCTGCCTCCTAGCAATCAGCTTAGGGCTGTTGATTCTGCTAATGATTCTTTCTCTTTTCCCATGTGAAGTTAGACAACGAGTTTAGACTCCCGGCCACACCATTTCTACAGTTGGTATCAAAAGTGGGATTCGTTGCAATGGCTCCAGACTTATGGAAGCATGAGACTTTGTAAGAGAAAGAACGATATTGCATGGGAAACGAAACTTTTGATTATTAGATGGTTTCTTTGGTTGTTGTTACCTGTAATGGCTAAAAGGAAAGTAAGAGGTGAAGCTGAAGGGAGAAAAGCCACATCTGAAGTGGCTTGAGGCAAAAGCCAGGCTGGTTAAACAAGATGATTGATAGGAGGCCAGGGTCTCCTGGTTCCACCCAGCCAGAGGCCCAAGGCAATATGCATATGAATGGGAAGATAGTCAAGGTGTGGAAAAGAGAAGATGAAATTAGAATGTTTTAAAAACAGGTTATATGTTTATTTGAATGTACTATGAATATCGAATGTTTCTCCTGCCTAGTGCTGTAAAACAGACTTAAATGTATGAAGAGAATGAATATTGGGTATTATACATAACAGAGACCATGTAACTCCACCTTCAGCCAATACTTGATTGGATATGATAAAAGGGGAACCAGGATTTGCCCTAAAGAAACACAGGCTGTTGGTTTGAATGTAGTAGCCCTGTGTATAGAGTATTGGGGGCTTAGGTTAAAAACATGAGCCCCACCCAGAACTTTCAAAGTCAGGAAATTTTCATTTGAAAAAAACATGTCTATCCACTCAGAACTGCTGGGAGAGCAGGAAATTTGCATTTGAAGGAAAGACCTGCAGGAAAAAAATTGACTGTTTTGCCTTTTGAATTTCAAGCATGCTGTTTGTCATTGGATGCATCGAGGTAGGAAAATTCAGTGTCCATCAGAAGAGCCCCCTTCCCGGACCAAAAGTTAAAGGGAGCTGGCAAGTAGACAGCCTGATATGCTTGCTTGAGGTGACCACCTGGGGCCACAAGATGAGTGGAAGTAGGGGAGGTTCAGCAATGAAGAGATGGGGTAAGTTTGGACATGTTCCATTGACACCCATTGACCTAGCTAACAGGGACTAGGGATGAGAGAGAGAGGAAGGGCTTGCTGGTCTGAAGTTCAGGGAGTTGTGTGGACTCCTGACCCTACGGGTGATGCCCACTGATCTAGCCACAGGGTCTAGGGATGAAAGAGAAGGGACTGGCTGGTCTGAAGTGCAGAGAGGTGTGTGGACTCCCAAGTCTATGATTGGTACCCACTGACCTAACTTAGATAGCTAGGGATGAGCTGACCAGAACCCAATTGAATGAAGAGAAAGATGTCTGACACCATGAGCTGGTGTAGATTGCTGAAATTTGATGGCTTGCTCATCGATTGGATGGATTTTGCTTATGGATGTAGGCACTCAAAGTTCCATCCAGAACAGAAGATTCTTCAGATCAAGGAACATGCATGTTTGATAGGGATGGACAATTTAAACACTGGTTATCTAAAATGGGGGCAGATAAAGGCATGAAGAGGCTGGCTTACATGCTTTCATGGCTGTGCTTATACTCAAAATGATGGTGACGAGGGAGGAACTCCACTGAATATATTCCTCTTTTCCTGATTAAGTCTGGGGAAGAGAGAGTGGGGGAAGTTGCTGATAGGACTATATGAATTAGTTGTGAGTGTTGATTGTTAACAGGGTTAATTGTGATTGTTAAAACTGCAAATGTAGCAGTAAATGTGACAGAGTGGGCTAAGGTCTCTTGCATTCCCATTTGATTTTTAGGACGAAGCTGTACTGGAGGTTCTAGCCAGTGCAATTAGGCAAGAAAGAGAAATATAAGAAATTCATATTGGAAAAGAAGTAAAACTATTCTCTACTTGCAGATGGCATGATCTTGAAAATAGAAAATACTGAGGAATCAGCTAAAAAGCTACTACAGCCAAGAAATGAGTTCTGCAAGCTTGCAAGATACAAGATCAATACACAAAATAATATATATAGTAGCATGAACAATCCAAAAGTGAAATTAAGAAAATTATTTCATTTACAATAGCATCAAAAAGAGTAAATACTTGGGAATAAATTTAACAAAAGAAGTGAAAGACTTGTACACTGAAAACTACAAAGCATTACTTAAAGAATAAAAAAGTCTTAAGTAAATGGAAAGACATCCTATGTTCATGGATTGGATGACTTAATATGTTAAAATGGAAATATTTCATAAATTAATGAAATTTATCTACAGATTCAACATGATCCTTATCAAAATCGAAGCTGGATTTATCACATAAATTTTTAAGTTAATCCTAAAATTCAAATGGCAATGCAAGAGACCCAGAGTAGCCAAAACAATCTTGAAAAAGAACACAGTTGGAGGGCTCACACTTCCCAATTTCAAAACGT
This sequence comes from Trichechus manatus latirostris, assembly GCF_000243295.1. Classification (NCBI taxonomy): domain Eukaryota; kingdom Metazoa; phylum Chordata; class Mammalia; order Sirenia; family Trichechidae; genus Trichechus; species Trichechus manatus. The sequence continues at coordinate 1,573,329 of NW_004444220.1, forward strand.
ACTACAAAGCTAGAGTATTGAAGACAGTGTGACATTGACATAAGGATAAACATATAGACCCAAAGAATAGAATTTAGAATCCAGAAATAAACTCATACATCTATGGTTAATTGTTTTTCAACAAGGGTGCCAAGTCCATTTAATGGGGGAAAGAATAGTCTGTTCAACAAGTGGTGCTGGGACAACTGGATTTCCACAAGCAAAAGAATAAAGTTGAACCCCTACCTCACACTATATAAAAAAATTAACTCAAAATGGATCAAAAACCTAAATGTAAGTACTAAAATTATGAAATTCTTAGAAGAAAATATGGAAGCTAATCTTCATGACTTTGGGTTAAGCATAGTTTTCTTATATACAACACTAAAAGTGCAAGCAACAAAAGAAAAGGTAGAAAAATTGGATTTCATCAAAATTAAAAACTTTTGTGCTTCAAAGGATACCATCAAGAAAGTGAAAAGACAACCTACAGAATGTCAAAAAAAATTTGCAAAATATATATCTAATAAGGACTTCTGTTTAAAATATATAAAAAACAGAATTCAGCAACAAAAAGAAAACCCAGTTAAAAATGGAAAAAAGGCTTGAGGAGACATTCCTCCAAAGAAGATATACAACTGGCTAATAATCACATGAACTGATGCTCAACATCATCAGTAATTAGGGAAATGCAAATCGAAACCACAATTAGATACCACTTCACATCCACTAGGGTGGCTAAAATAAAAAAGACAATGAGAAGTATTGGCAAGTATATGGAGAAATTGGAATCCTCATTTATTGCTGGTGGGAACCTGTCGAGTTTGGGGAGTCTGAATGGTGCAGAAAGTCCCCAGGGGCAGTGCAGTCCCCAGGGTTCAGGATCACCAGAGATGAGTCAAGAAGCTCTGTTGTTGATGCTGGAGTAGTTTATTAAGCAGCACTCTTACAAGACAAGATAGTAATGGTACTGTTGGCAGGGCAGCATCTGCTCTGCAGCTAACACCACCTGTTGCCAATCCATAGAGAGAGTAGATTAGTGGTTGCTCCGGATTGGGGTGAGAGGGGAATGGGGAGTAACTGCTAATGGGTACGGTATTATTTTTTGGAGTGATGAAAATGTTTTAAAATTAGATAGTAGTAATGGTTGCACAACTCTGTGAATATACTAAAAACCACTAAATTGTACCCCTTAAAAGGGTGTATTTTATATGATACTTACATTTTATCTCAATCAAACTGTTATAAAAATTCAACTTATAAGCTAGATTTTATGAAAACTATACACTTTTGTTTTGTAAAAGAAATAAAAAATACAGACTGGGGGTAAATATGTGCAAATCCCATACCTTATAAAGGACTTGTAACCAGAATATATAAAGAACTCTTACAAATCAACAATAAGAAAAAAATATATAGGCAAAATATCTGAACAGACTCTTCACCAAAGAAAATATACGGATGGCAAATAAGCACATGAAAACATGTTCAACATCATTAGTTATTAGGGAAATGCAAATTAAAAGCATAGTGTGATACCACTACATGGCTATTTACAAAAAACTGATAATACCAAGTGCTAGCGAGAATATGGAGACACTGGAACTCTCATACATTGCTGATGAGAATGTAAAATGGCCCTCTAGAAAATAGTTTTGCAGCTCCATATAAAATCAATCATACAGTTACCATATGACCCAAATACTCCACTCCTGAGTATTCACCCTAGAGAAGTGAAAACTCATGCTCACATAAAAACTTGTACATGAATGTTTATAGAAGTTCTGCTCATAATCGTAGCAAAATGGGAAAATGTCCTTCAATAGACGAATATATAAACAAACTATGGTGCATCCATACAATGGAATATTATTCAGCAATAAATAATGAACTGTTATGGATTGAATTGCACCCCCCAAAAATGTGTGTCAACTTGGCTAGGCCATGATTCCCAGTATTGTGTGCTTGTCCTCCATTTTATTATCTGATGTTATTATCCCATGTGTTGTAATTTTGGTTTGGTTTTTCCAAATTCCCTAAACTTCTGTTTATCTGGAAATGCCCTAATTTCGCCATCATATTTGAGAGACTGTTTTGCTGGATATAGAATTCTTGGCTGGCAATTTTTTTTTCCTTCAAGGCTTTATATATGTCATCCCATTACCTTCTTGCCTGCACAGTTTCTGCTGAGTAGTCCGAGCTTAGTCTTATTGACTGTTCTTTGTAGATGACTTTTCGTTTATCCCTAGCAGCTCTTAAAATTCTCTATCTTTGGTTTTGGCAAGTTTGATTATAATATGTCTTGGTGACTTTCTTTTGGGATCTACCTTATGTGGGGTTCGCTGAGCATCATGGACAGATATCTTTTCATCTTTCATGATATCAGGGAAGTTTTCTGCCAACAAATCTTCAACAATTCTCTCTGCATTTTCTGTTATCCCTCACCACCACCTCCTTCTAGTACTCCAATCACTCTTAGGTTATTCCTTTTGATAGAGTCCCACAGAATTCTTAGGGTATCTTCATTTTTTAAAATCATTTTATCTGATTTTCCTCAAATAAGTTGGTGTCAAGTGCTTTATGTTTAATCTCACTAATTCTGAATTCCATTGCCTCGATTCTGCTCCTATGACTTTCTATTGAGTTGTCTAATTCTGAAATCTTATTGTTAATCCTCTGTATTTTTGTTTGCGCTCTCTCTATGGATTCTTGCAGTTTGTTAAATTTGTCATTATTCTCTTCTCTAATCTTCTCAGTTCCTCTATTGCTTTGTCTGTGTGTTCCTTGACTTGTTCTGTGTTTTTGTCTTATGTGTTGTAAATCCCAACCTTTATAATGTTAATGAGGCAGAATTAGAGGTAGTTATGTTAATGAATCAGGACACAATCTATAGGATTAGGTTGTATCCTTCGTCAGTGTCTTTTGAGATATAAAAAAGAGAAGCGAGCAGAGAGGAGAGGGACCTCATGCCACCAAGAAAGAAGCTCTGGAAGTGGAGCGCATCCTTTGGACCCAGGGACCCTGCACTGAGAAGCTCCTATACCAGGGGAAGATTGATGACGAGGACATTCACCCAGAGCCAACAGAGAGAGAAAGCCTTCCCCAGGAGCTGGCGCCCTGAATTTGAAATTCTTACCTCCTAAACTGTGAGAAAATAAATATCTGCACATTAAAGCCACCCACTTTTGGTATTTCTGTTATAGCAGCACTAGATAACTAAGCAACTCAGTGTCTTTAATTCTCTGTCTCCCCTACTTAACTTTGACCTCACCCTTAAAATCCTAATGACATCTATTATGCTTGGCATATAATAGATGTCCAGTAAATATGGTTCCTGAATGAATAAAGTGCCTGGAATATAGGAAGTGCTCAATAAATGGAAGACATTACTTTTGCTACTACTATTTTATTTTGGCCTAGATGCTGTGGGAAGAGAGGCGATAGGGAGTCAATAAGAATATCACAAGCTCTTGAACAGCAGATAAGTTTGGGTGTTGAGTAATCCTGAGGATGATGCTAAATTTTTGGAGATGTGACTGGAGACACTTTAGGGGATCACCTACTCAGTGGTTCAGAAGTGGGTATTATTACCCTGAACCAGACATTGTTTTAAGTGTTTTATATGCATTAACTCCTTTATTTCCCAGAAGAAGAGTTCTACCTGATTTCACAGACGAGGACACTGAGGCACAGAGAACTCAAGTAACTTGCCAAGGTTTGCAGTCTCTTATAAGGTGGAATCTGGAATTGGTCCCAGATGGTCTCCCTTCAGAGACCATGCTTTTAACCACTGTGCACTGCCTCCCCCTAGATGTTCAAGATGGGAGAGACCATGGGAATCCTATTTTGTGGCTAAGGAGAGATGGGTGGTGTTGTACAGTTTTATAGATTAGGTAGGGGAAAAAAATAACTCTATGGAGGATGATATAATGAGGTATGGGTCTGGCACTGGGATGCTGATTTCTTACCTAACACCCCAGTGTTCTGCCTGTTTCCTCTGATGTTTCTTTTTTTTCAGGTCAGTATGCAGGCGATTCTTCACAGTTAACCTAAACAGTGAGAGAATTGTACAGAAAGCATACATTTTAACATGGAATAGGCATGAAGTTTGCTGATAATCTTGAGTTGTTGATGATCTGTTATGTGACATGGAGATAATATAACCTAGAGAGTGAGATTTTGTGAGCTTACAAATGCCTTTGTGAATAAATGTACAGAGAAAAGTATGAAAAAAAACTAGGGAAAAATATTAGCAGCAATTACCTCTGGGGAAGTTGATGAAACCATGTGAAGTTCATTTATTTAGGGAGCACAGATACTCAAGTTTCATGCAGAAAAAGTAACCTCTCAAAAGTCGCGAATGTCATCACCCACAGTTGAACATGTGATTGTATGTGCAATTGACTACAACGAGTTCTGCATACACCAAAACCCAAACTAAACCAAACTCGCTGCCATTGAGTCGATTCCGACTCACAACAACCCTGTAGAACAGAGTGGAACTGCCCTGTAGGGTTTCCAAGGAACAGTTGGTGGATTCAAACTGCCGACTTTTTGGTTAGCAGCCAAGCTCTTAATCACAGAGCCACCAGGACGCCTCTGCATACAAAGGGAGGTAAAAATTGGACTTGAATGGAAACTGGAATCATAAACGGAGATATTCTTGGGAAGAAATACTGAACATACAATATTAGTGTATGGCTGCCAAGTTGCTGGGAGTGGGAGAGGCACAGAACAGCTTAGAACCTGGTGCAGCCTCTGCTTTTCCCACTGCTTACCTTTTTTTTGTTACCTCTTCTTCGGTTGGTATGACTCTACGTCTGTTTGTTTTTGCGGGTGTGATATCTGAAGGGGGTGAGTATGGGTGGGGGTGGCTGAGAAGGGGAAACATGACATTAAAAATGTCTAACGTCCATGGCCCTGAGACAGATTTTTTTTCTCTCCTGAACCAGGGAATTCTTCACTCCTGGAAACAAAATTAAAGAACTTTCTTCACTAGAGTGCAGAGTAACACTATAACATTCTTAAGAAAATAAAAAAGTCACTTGACTTTTTCCAGGGTTTTCAAAGTCCTAAGATGGTTTTTTGCATAGTGTCTTACTGGAGATTGCTACGTAAGTACTGAAAAAAATGGACTCTCTTTTAAATATAAAAACGACTTTTAAATTTATGTTCCTAATTTCTTTTTAATGTCTTAAAATGTTTTCTAAACATTATGGATTTTTGTATTCTGCCTAAGCGCTACATGTTAGTGTTGCTCAGCCCTGTATCTTTTCACTCTAAGCATTCTCTCTGGATGAACTCATCCTCCTTCTTTAATTCATTTAACATTCACTTGTTGCTGATCCCTAAGTCTCTAACTGTAGCCTGGATGTCTTTTGGAATTCCAGACTTATTATCCAGCTGCCCGTCTAATGAGCATCTACATTTAGGTGTCCCAGGGCACCTCAAACTCACCATGTCCAAAACTGAACACATTATAATTTCCCTTATTAAACCTGCTCCTGCTTTTGTGCTATCTATCTCAAAAAATGGCTACAACACCAATAAATTGTCCAGATCAAAACAAACAGACACTTTGGATTCATGTGGACTCCCCCATTTCTCTTGTTCTTATAGCCAGTTGGTCACCTTGTCTAATCTAGTCTGTCTCATAAATATCTCTAACTTCTGTTCACTTCTCTCCATCTACACTGCCACCATGGTAACCCAAGAATAAGAGGATATTTATTGTAGCCCTTAGCCACAAACGTCTGGGTGTTACACTAAAGAATCACCACTGGTCCACCAGTGTGTCCTACTGTGGTGGCTTGCATGTTGCAGTGATGCTGGAAGCTATGCCACCAGTATTTCAAATACCAGCAGGGATATCTATGGTGGACAGGTTTCAGTGGAGCTTCTAGACTAAGACAGACTAGGAAGAAGGACCTGGAGGTCTACTTCTAACTAAAAATTGGCCAGTGAAAACATTATCAATAGCAATGTAACACTGTCTGACACACTGCTGGAAGATGAGTCCCTCAGATTGGAAGGCACTCAAAATATGGCTGGGGAAGAAATGCCTCCTCAAAGTGGAGTCGACCTCAATGACGTGAACGGAGCACTGTTTTTGGGATCTTCATTTGCTGATGTGGCACAACTCAAAATGAGAAGAAACAGCTGCAAACATCCATTAATAATTGGAACATGGAATGTATGAAGTATGAATCTAGGAAAATTGGAAATCGTCAAAAATAAAATGTAACATTTAAAGATAGATATCCTAGACATTGTTGTTGTTGTTGTTAGGTGACTTTGAGTGGGTTCCAACTCATACTGACTCTGTGTACAACAGAATGAAACACTGCCTGGTCCTGTACCATACTCACAATTGTTGTTATGCTTGAGCCCATTGTTGCAGCCACTGTGTCAATCTATCTCATTGAGGGTCTTCCTCTTTTTTGCTGTCCTTCTCCAGGGACTGATCCCTCACGATAACATGTCCAGAGTATGTGAGACGTAGTCTCACCATCCTTGCTTCTTAGGCGCATTCTGGTTGTACTTCTTCCAAGACAGATTTGTTTGTTCTTTTGGCAGGTCCATGGTATACTCAATATTCTTCGCCAACACCACAATTCAAAGGCATCAATTCTTCTTCGATCTTCCTTATTCATCGTCCAGCTTTCACATGCATATAAGGTGATTGAAAACACCATGGCTTGGGTCAGGCACACCTTAGTCTTCAAGGTGACATCTTTGCTTTTTAACACTTTAAAGAGGTCTTTTACAGCAGATTTCCCCAATGCGAAATGTTGTTTGATTTCTTGACTGCTGCTTCCATGGGTGTTGATTGTGGATCCAAGTAAAATGAAATCCTTGACAAGTTCAATCTTTTCTTCATTTATCATGATGTTGTTTATTGGTCCAGTTGTGAGGATTTTTGTTTTCTTTATGTTGAAGTGTAATCTATATTGAAGGCAGTGATGGTTAAGACTGTATGTCAGTTTGACTAGACCATTATTCTCAGTGTTTTAGTAGTTGTATAATGTTATGATCACCCCCATGATGGAATCTGCTGAGTGGTACTGGCGGAAGCGGGTCCTGTGGCAGCTCACCGCCCTCTCAGTTTCATCTCTCTGACATCCACAGGTTACCTTCTGCCTGGTCGCCTTGCCAAGGTTTTTGGCTTGTTCCAGACTCAGCAGCTGCCTCTTGTTGTCTCACCTCTGGTTCGTGGGACTTGAGCTAGCAGCTTACCTGTTGATCTCGGAATTCGCAGAACTTCTCAGCGTGCAAGCAAGAGTCCCTTTCCCCGACCTGCCGACCTTGGGTTCGCCAACCCCTGCAGCTACATGAATCAGGAAAAACCTTATTGTCTTGTCTGCTGATCTTGGAATTCACTGACCTTCACAGCCTGTGAGCGGGAGCCCCTCTCCGACCTGCCGACCTTGGGTTCAACAGCTTCTGCGGCTACGTGAACTGGGAAAGGCCTCTACCCTGATCTGTGGACTTGGGACGTTTTAGTCTCTACAATTGTGTGAGCTATTTCCTTGATATAAATCTCTATATATATATATTTATACACTTTACTGGTTTTGCTTCTCTAGAGAAGCCAGCCTAAGACATTTGGTACCGAGAGAGTGGGGTGCTGCTTTAACAGATACCTAAAATGTGGAAGCAGTTTTAAAACTGTGAATGGATAGATGTGTGGCAGTGACAGAGGACCAGCAGCAGCAGAAAGCCTACAGCAGCAGAGAAGTGGCAGCGGCAGCGGCAGCAGAAGAGGAGACCAGCGTGAGATGGCGGTGGAGCTGACCCACGGAGTGAGAGAGCCAAGTGTGCGCAGGAGACTTCCTGGTGGAGCGGGGTGCCTCTGGGCACTTATCGGTGGAGCTAGGCTTGCCAACCCAAGGAGCAAGGAAGCTGAGTGCCTGTGTGCAGGAGGCTTCCTGGTGGAGTGGGGGTGCCTCCGGGCACTTACCTGCGGAGCTACTGAGCTTTGGAACACTTACCCCAGCAGGGGAGATGCAGGCATGAGGCCCAAGGGCCAAGAGGCCACGGGAAAAAGAAGCAGAAGCTGAAGAGACAAAGGACACAAGAAGCTGAGCTGCCTCAGTCTCAAAAGGTATGGCCATGACCTCAGGGGTTTCAAAGGGTGGAACCATGGCCTCTGGTGCTTCTAAAGGTGGAGTTGCCACTCAGATGGACTGGAAGAATGGTGCGCCTAAAGCTGAGGGAAAAGAGTTGCTGTCCCAGTGGGCCTGGAAGGGTGAGCTGAAGCCCAGGGCCGAGGGGTCTCCACTCAAAATCCAGAGATTGTGGCCAATACCTAGAGTCTGGAGGGCAGGGCCATTGTGTAAATTGTCTCGGAGAACAGATTATTTTCAAAGCCTTGAGGGCTAATGTAATGTGTTCTGCTGATTTGCTTTGCTGCTTGTTATCCCTTCTTTTCCTCCAGTTTCTCCCATTTGTAATGGAAATGTCTAGCTTGTGCCTCTTCTGCCATTTTACCTTTGGAAGCAGATAGCTTGTATTCTAGATTTCACAGATGACAAGGAATTTTTGAATTTTGGACTTGGAGTTAAGACTTTTGCTAAGATATGATGGGGTGAATAAGTTTTCCTTGTTGCAAGGATGTGATTTTTTGTGGGCCAAAGGGTGGAATGTCACGGTTTGAATTATGTCCCCTCCAAAAAAGTGTATATCAGTTTGGCTGGGCCATGATTCCTGGTACTGTTTGATTTTCCTTTATGTTGTAAATCCTGCCTCTATGATGTTAATGAGGGAGGATGGGCGGCAGTTGTGTTAGTAAGGCAGGACTCTATCTACGAGACTGGATTGTGTCCTGAGGCAATCTCTTGAGATATAAAAGAGAGAAGTGAGCAGAGAGACAGGGGGACCACATACCATCAAGAAAGCAGTGCCAGGAGCAGAGCGCATCCTTTGGACCGGGGTCCTTGAGCAGAGAAGCTCCTAGTCCGGGGGAACACCGAAGAGAAGAAGTCCGACGGAGAGAAAAAACCTTCTGCTGGAGCTGACGCCCTGAATTTGGACTTTTAGCCTACTTTAACTGTGAGAAAATAAACTTCTCTTCGTTAAAACCATCCACTTGTGGTATTTCTGTTATAGCAGCACTAGATGACTAAGACAAAGGCTGTGGTCTTGGATCTTCATCAGTAAGTGCTTCAAGTCTTCTTCACTTTCAGCAAGCATGGTTGTGTCATCTGCATAACACAGGTTGTTAATGAGTCTTCCTCCAACCTTATGCCCCATTCTTCTTCATATAATTCAGTTTCTCATTTAAGAAATAATATTGGAGTTATTATTCTCTGTCCTTGAGCATAGAGACTGTGACCCAGCTGGAGTTGGGCTAACAAGGACTCACAAGGACACATCAACTAGACCCTGAGGTATAAAGACAATAGATGGGACAATCTTGGAAAATATCTTTTAGGGAAGAAATATATCCTTTAGGGAACTTTTCACATAAAGCCAATCAAACAGAACACAAAAGACTTTCTACTCTTATCTTTTTCTATTAGTATTTAGTGAATAGAAATTTGTTGGACCAATGAAGACCCCCCCTATTGTCATTACTGAAATCTGTACCAACGATTGTTAAGAAAGACAATTCAAAGTGTAGGATCACAGTTTCTAGCCAATCTGTGAAAAAGTGAGGCTTTCAACGGTTTTGTCTATTTGTAAAGTTAATATATACTGATGACTCTGTAACGTTCTTTGGACTCAGGCAGACATGGCGGTGGCAGCATGCTTGTCCGTTTTCCCATTCTTGTCTATTCTGTAATACTCTTTGGACTTGGACAGACATGGCTCTGGCAGCATGGTTGTCCATTTCCCACTTTTGCCTCCTTAAATATACGCCAAATAAAACCTTCTTTTTGCTTTACTAAACTTTGTAATGTTTTTCCCCTACAACACTTCTCTGATTATTTGTTCAGCATAGGCATTAGTGAGCTGAAATGGACTGGTATTGGCCTTTTCAAATCAGATGATCCAATGTCCTACTATGCCAGGAATAATAAATTGAAGAGGAATGGCGCTACAGTCATGGTCAAAAAGAACATTTCAAGATCCATCCTGAAGTATAACGCTGTCAATAACAGGATAATATCCATACGCCTACAAGGAAGACAAGTTAATAGGACTGTTAGTCAAATTTATGCACCAACCACTACTGCCAAAGATGAAGAAACTGAAGATGTTTACCAACTTCTGCAATCTGAAATTGATAAAAAATGCAATCATGATGAATTGATAATTACTGGTGATTGGAATGGAAAAGGTGGAAACAAAGAAGAAGGACTAGTACTTAGAAAATATGGCTTCCATGAAAAAAACCATGCCGGACATGACGTGATAGAATTTTGCAAGAGCAATGAGCTATTCATTGGAAATATCTTTTTTTAACAACATAAATGGCAACTATACGCGTGAACCTTACCAGATGGAATACACCAGAATAAAATCGACTGCATCTAAGGAAAGAAACGATGGAGAATCTCAGTATTATCAGTCAGAACAAGACCAGGGGCTGACTGCAGAACAGACCATCAATTGCTCATAGGCAAGTTCAAGCTGAAGCTGAAGAAAATTAAAACAAGTCCACAAGAGCCAAAGAACAACCCTGAGTATATCCCACCTGAATTTAGAGACCATATCAAGAATGGATTTGATGACCAACACGTAAATCCATTCAACTATGGTCAGCTGATCTTTGACAAAGGATCCAAGTCCATTAAATGGGGAAAAGACAGCCTTTTAAACAAATAGTCCTGGCATAACTGGATGCCCGTCTGTTAAAAAATGAAACAAGACCTACACCTCACATCATAAACAAAAACTAACTCAAGATGAATCAAACACCTAAATATAAAACCTAAGATGATAAAGATCATAGAAGACAAAGTGGAGACAATGCTAGGGACCCTAATACATGGTATAAATACAATACAAACCATAACTAACAATGCACAGAGAACAGAAGATAGAATAAATAACTGGGAGCTTCAAAAAATTAAACACTTATGCTCACCAAAAGACTCACCAAAAGAGTAAAAACAGAACCTACAGACCGGGAAAAACATTTTGGCTACTACATACCCGGTAAGGGTCTAATCTTTAAAATCTATAGAGTACTTCAACACCTCAACAACAAAAAGACACAAAATCCAATTTAAAAATGGGCAAAGAATCTGAGCAAACACTTCACCAAAGAAGACATTTAGGCAGCTAACAGACACATGAGGAAATGCTTGCAATCATTGCCCTTTAGAGAAATGCAAATAAAAACTAAAATGAGATACCATGTCACCCTGACATTACTGGCACTAATAAAAAAATCAGAAAATAATGAATGTTGGAGAGGCTGCGGGAGATTGGAACTCTTATGCACTGCTGGTGGGAATGTAAAATGGTGCAACCATGTACAGCAATATGGCACCACCTTTAAAAAGCTAAAAATAGAAATACCATATGATCCAGCAATCCCACTCTTAGGAATATATCCTGGAGAAATAAGAGCCATCACATGAATAAACATATGCACACCCATGTTTATTGCAGTATTATTCACAATAGCAAAAAGATAGAAATAACCTAAATGCCCATCAACAGGTGAATGGATAAACAAATTATGGTACGTACACACGATAAAGAATGATGATGAATCAGTGAAACATCTTGCAACATGGATGAATCTGGAGGGAATTGTGCTGAGTGAAATAAGTCAATCACAAAAGGACAAATATTGTATGAGACCACTATTATAAAACCTCAAGAAAAAGTTTCCACACAGAAAAAAATAATCTTTGATGGTTATGAGGGAGAGAAGGGTTGGGTAGCGGAAATCACTAACTAGATAGTAAACAAATGTTAACTTTGGTGAAAGGAAAGACAACGGACAGTATAGCAGAATTCAGTGCAACTTGACACAGGCAAAGTCATAGAAGGTTCCTAGATACATTCAAACACTTCGAGGGACAGAGTTACTGGGACTGGGGCTCGGGAACATGGTCTCAGGACACATAGGTCAATTAGCATAATATAGTTCATAAAGAAAATGTTCTACATCCTACTTTGGTGAGTAGTGTCTGGGGTCTTAGAAGCTTGAGAGTGGCCATCTAAAATACATCTATTGGTCCCATCCCATCATGAGCAAAAGAGAATGAATAAAACCAAAGACACAAACCACAGCCTCCACCAGCCTGAGCCCAGAAGAACGAGATGGTGCCCAGCTACCCCCACAGACTGCTTTGACAAGGATCACAATAGAAGGTCCAAGACAGAGCAGGAGAGAAATGTACAACAAAACTCAAATTCACAAAAAGAGACTAGACTTACTGGTCTGAAAGAGACTGGAGGAACCCTTGAGACTATAGCCCCTGGACACCATGCTAACTCAGAACTGAAGCCACTCCGAAAGTCCACCTTTCAGCCAAAGATTAGACAGGCTTATAAAACAGACAATAACACATGTGAGGAACGTGCTTCTTAGTTCAATCAAGTATACCAGACCAAATGGGCAACACCTGCCCAAAAGCAAAAAGGAGATGGCAAGAAGGGACAGGAAAACTGGACGAATGGACACGGGAACCCAGTGTGTAAAGGGAAAAGGGGAAGAGTGCCGACACACTGTGGAGATTGCAATCAATGTCACCAATTTGTGTATAATTTTTTGAATGATAACCTAATTTGCACTGTAAACTTTCACCTAAAGTACACACACACACACAAAGAATAGTTTTAATGAACTGAACACTAATGACAGAAGACCAGAAGAGTTGTGGGATGACATCTAGGACATCATACATGAAGAAAGCAAAAGATCATTAAAAAGACAGGAAAGAAAGAAAAGACCAAAAGGGATTTCAGAAGAGACTCTGAAACTTGCTCTTGTACCTAGAGTAGCTAAAGCGAATGGAAGAAATGGTGAAGTAAAAGAGCTGAAAGCAAGATTTCAAAGGGTAGCTCGAGAAGACAAAGTAAAGTATTATAATGAAATGTACAAAGACCTGGAGTTAGAAATCCAAAAGGAAAGAACATGCTCGACATTTCTCAAGCTTAAAGAATTGAAGAAAAATTTCAAGCTCAAGTTGCAATATTGAAGGATTCTATGGGCAAAATGGAGCATGGAGGCACAGTGGTTAAGAGCTACAGCGAGCTATGGATACTAACCAAAACGTTGGCAGTTCGAATCCACCAGCCGCTCCTTGGAAACCCTATGGGGTAGTTCTACTCTGTCCTATAGGGTCACTATGAGTCAGAATCGACTGGACGGCAAAGGATTTTATGAGTTTTTATAGGTAAGATATTGAACAATGCAGGAAGCATCAAAAGAAGACGGAAGGATAAATGAATCTTGAGGGCCTTATGCTGGGTGAAATAAGTCAATCACAAAAGGACAAATACCGTATGAGACCACTATCATAAAAACTCATGAAAATGTTTATACACAGAAAGAAACAATCTTTGATGGTTACAAGGGAGGGAAAAGGTGGGGAGGGAAAAGCAATAACTAGACAATAGATAAGTGATAACTTTGGTGAAGGGTAAGACAGTACACAATACTGGGGAAGTCAGTGCAATAGCAATGATTGTGAGGGTGGGGCAGGACCAGGCAGTGTTTTGTTCTATTGTACATAGGGCCGCTATGCGTCGGAACCAACTGGGCAGCACCTAACAACAACAGTCTAAAGATAGCCACCAATAACTGTAGACTGATATTATCTCCAAGCGCTAAGAGCTTGTAGAAATGGATGCACTAATGGCAAAAAATTACCTGAGACATGCTGTTGCTCCTAAGAGGGATACTGGCCCATTCGTTCCTGGTTTGCTTACCCACAGGGACTATATCATGATGAGGGAGGTGATCTCTTTTGGTAGCTTCCCATCGATTAAGAATTCTATGAGTTGTGAAATACTGACTCCGGGGAAACCTGGAAGAGCTGAACATTGCCTGGAGAGGATCCCCCACCTGAGAGTCATTCAGGATTAGGAGTCGTCTGGGATGGGGTGGGGGAGTTACTCCAAACTGGAATTCTTTCTGTTGCCTTGTTACATCTTTCAATTTTTCACACACAGCACACCATGCTCCTTCAGTCTGCTCCTGAATTCTAATCTTAGCTTTTTTTTTTTTTTCTCCTGATAAGGGTATGGTTGTGGCATCATATAAACCCAGCTTTGACCCTGGCATCACAACTTAATTCTGACATTGAGCAACTTGTTTAGTCTTGTTATATTTTAGATGCCTCATCTGTAGAATGAGAATAAAAGTAACTACCTTGTAGAATTGTTGTGGGGGTTACACGGAATAATATATGTGAAGTGTCTGACATAGGGAAGGTGCTCAAGAAATGGTCACTGCTTGTACTGATACCCCACTCTCATTCCTGTTTTGTTCCCGTGCCTCTTACCTGTGTAAGGAACCTCTGTGTCAGGCTTCCACATTTATAAGGTGGGAATGAGAGAGCCTCAATTCAGGACTGCTGTGAGGATTAAATTAGATAATGCATGCCAAGTCGTGACCACGTAGGGGATTAACAGATGGTCTATCCCGGAAGGACCAATATCAGAAGTTCCACACAGAACCAGAAGTTAACAGAGAGATGAGCAAACAAAAGCTGGTGCACATGTGAATGTGTACAGACCTGCATGCCCGTGTGCAACCAGACACGTACATGCACTGAGAGGCTGATAGCACAAGGTCTCCTCCTACCTGGTCAGGACAGGCTCAGAAACTGAGTGAGCCTGGATCTGAAGGTCAAGCACACTGATGGCACCAGCTGAGATATGCTGACAAAGGAAGATACATTATCTCATTCATTCATTCATTTTATTAATCTTATCGTTCATGGAGCACTTTTTTGAGAGCTTATAATGGTCAAGTTCCTTTTAACTAGCAAGGAAGTTGACCAATCACCTAAGAGGTATAGCCTGGTGGTGGGCAACAAACAGTTGTCCCCCGCGGAGGATCTTTTTATGACCTTATGCAAGCGGCAGTTGGACAGGGAGAGCTTGGAAGTGGAGAAAAGCCGAGAAAGGGTATGGTGCATTAAATCTAGACAGGAAGCCATTCGAGTCAGGGTGGTGGCAGTGGGAACGCACCATTAATGATCCAGAGGGGAAAACAGCAATGTCTGTGGCATCAGAAGAACTGGCTTAAGCCAGTTACTCTGCCTGTCACAGTCAAAAAAGGCTCATGTCTATATTGGGCACCCTAATGAGAGTAACCACCTACAGACAATGCACATTAAGAATGGTGGAAGTAAAAACAATTGAAAGAGTCAAAAAGACCAAAAGTTGGTTCTTTGAAAAGATCAACAAAATCAACAAACCATTGGCCAAATTGACAAAACACAAAAAGGAGAGGAAGCAAATAACCCAAATAAGAAACAAGATGGGCGATATCACAACAGACCCAACTGAAATAAAAAAGATCATAACAGAATACTATGAAAAATTATACTTCAACAAATTTGAAAACCTAGAGGAAATGGACAAATTTCTAGAAACAGACTACCAACCTAAACTAACACAAAATGAGGTAGAAAAACTAAATAAACCCACAACAAAAGAAGAGATTGAAGAGGTAATTAAAAAAAAAAAAAAAACTTCCAACAACAACAACAAAAAAAGCCCTGACCCAGCCGGCTTCACTGGAGAATTCTACCAAACTTTCAGAGAAGAGTAAACACTACTACTACTAAAGGTATTTCAGAGCATAGAAAAGGAAGGGATACTCCCGAACTCATTCTACAAAGCCAGCGTAACCCTGACACCAAAGCCAGGCAAATATATCACAAAAAAAGAAAATTACAGATCAATATCCCTCATGAACATAGACGCAAAAATCCTCCACAAAATTCTAGCCAATAGAATCCAACAGCATATAAAAAAAATTATCATGACCAAGTGGGATGCATACCAGCTACGCAGAGATGGTTCAACATTAGAAAAGCAATTAATGTAATCCATCACATAAATAAAACAAAAGATAAGAACCACATGATCTTATCAATCAGTGCAGAAAAAAGCATTTGACAAAGTCCAACACCCATTCCTGATAAAAACTCTCAGCAATATAGGGATAGAAGGTAAATTCTCTGACATAATAAAGGGCATTTATACAAAGCCAACAGCCAACATCATTCTAAACGGAGAGAGACTGAAAGCATTCCCCTTGAGAACAGGAACCAGACAAGGATGCCCTTTATCACCACTCTTATTCAACATTGTGCTGGAGGTCCTAGCCAGAGCAATTAGGCTAGAAAAAGAAATAAATGGCATCTAAATTGGTAGGGAAGAAGTCAAAGTATCTCTATTTGCAGATGATATGACCTTATACACAGAAAACGCCAAAGAACCGACAAGAAAGCTACTGGAACTAATAGAGGATTTCAGCAAAGTATCAGGATACAAGATAAACATATAAAAATCAGTTGGATTCCTCTACACCAACAAAGAGAACTTGGAAAGGAAATCACCAAATCAATACCAATTACAATAGCCCCCCAGAAGATAAAATATTTAGGAATAAATCTAACCAGAGACATAAAAGACCTATACAAAGAAAACTACAAAACACGAATGCAAGAAACCAAAAGAGACCTGCATAAGTGGACAAACTTACCTTGCTCATGGATAGGAAGACTCAACATTGTGAAAATGTCAATTCTACCCAAAGTGATCCATAGATACAATGCAATCCCAATCCAAATTCCAATGGCAATTTCAAACGAGATGGAGAAACAAATCACCAACTTTATATGGAATGCGAAGAGGCCCTGGATAAATAAAGTATTACTGAAGAAGAAGAACAAAGTGGGAGGCCTCACACTACCTGATTTTAGAACCTATTATACTGCCCCAGTAGTCAAAACAGCCTCGTACTGTTGCAACAACAGACACATAGACCAATGGAAGAGAATTGAGAACCCAGATGTAAATCCACCCACCTATGAGCAGCTGATATTTGACAAAGGCCAAAAGTCCATTAAATGGGGAAAAGACAGTCTCTTTAACAAATGGTGCTGGCATAACTGGATATCAATCTGTAAAAAAATGAAACAGGACCCACACCTCACACTATACACAAAAACTAACTCAAAATGGATCAAAGACCTAAATATAAAATGTAAAAGGATAAAGATCGAGGAAGATAAAACAGGGACAATGTTAGGGGCCCTAATACATGGTATAAATAGTATATAAACCATAACTAACAATGCACAAACACCAGAAGAGAAACTGGATAACTGGGAACTCCTAAAAATCAAACACATATGCTTATCAAAAGGCTTCACCAAAAGAGTAAAAAGACAACCTACATACTGGGGAAAAAAAATTGGCTATGACATATCAGCTTAGAGTCTAATCTCTAAAATCTACATGATAGTGCAACACCTCAACAACAAAAAGACAAATAATCCAATTAAAAAATGGGCAAAGGATATGAACTGACACTTCACCACAGAAGACATTCAGTAAATGTCTTTACTCAAGTGTAACAGACACATGAGTAAATGCTCACAATCAGTAGCCATTAGAGAAACACAAATCAAAGCATCAGTGAGATACCATCTCACCCCAACAAAGCTGGCACTAATCCACAAAACACAAAATAACAAATGTTGGAGAGATTGTAACTCTTATGCACTGCTGGTAGGAATGTAAAATGGTACAATCACTTTGAAAAATGATTTGGCGATTCCTTAAAAAGCTAGAAATAGAAATACCATAAAATCCAGTAATCCCACTCCTAGGAATACACCCAAGAGAAATAAGAGACATCACATGAATAGACATATGCACACCCATGTTCATTGCAGGACTATTCACAGTAGCAAAAAGACAGAAACAACCTAAATGTCCATCAAGAGACAAATGGATAAACAAATTACAGTACATACAGACAATGGAATACCATGCAACAATAAAGAACAATGACGAATCTATGAAACATTTCACAACATGGATGAATCTGGAGGGCATTATGCTGAGTGAAATAAGTCAGTCACAAAAGGACAAATATTGCATAAGACCACTATTATAAGGACTCAAGGAAAGATTTAAACACAGAGGAAAGCATTCTTTGATGGTTATGAGGGTGGGGAGGGAGGGGGGGAGGGAAATCACTAACTAGATAGTAGACAAGGATCAACTTTGGTGAAGGGAAGGACAACACACAATACAGGGAAATCAGCACAACTGGACAAAAGCAAAAGCAAAAAATTTCCTGGACACATCCAAACACTTTGAGGGACAGAGTAACTGGGGCTGGGGCCTGGGGACCATAGTTTCAGGGGACATCTAGGTCAATTGGCATAACATAGTTTATTAAGAAAATGATCTACATCCCACTTTGGTGAGTGATGTCCAAGGTCTTAAAAGCTTGCGAGTGACCATCTAAGATACATCAATTGGTCCCATCCCACTTGGAGCAAAGGAGAATGAAGAAAACCATAGACAGAAGGAAAATACTAGCCAAAAGGACTAAGGACCAAATGAAACAGAGACTCCAGCAATCTGAGGCCAAAAGAACCAGATGGTGCCCAGCTACCACCAATGACTCCCCTGACAGGGAACACAACACAGAGTACCAGACAGAGCAGGACAAAAATGTAGAACAGAATTCAAATTCATGTAAAAAGACCAGACTTAATGGTCTGACAGGGACTGGAGGAACCCCCAAAACTATGGCCCCCAGAAGCTCTGTTAACCCAGAAGTGAAACCCTTCCTGAAGCCCACTCTTCAGACAAAGATTAGACAGTACTATAAAAAAAATTATATGCATGAAGAATTTGCTTCTTAGTTCAATCAGATATATGAGATCAAAAGGGCACCTCCTGGGCGACTTCTGGAAACATGGCGCTCTAGGCAGAAGCACCACGCCGTCCTTCCGCAGCAGAGATCCAAAAAACTAAGCCAAACAGAGAAAACAGCAATCCTGAAATCCTAAACATCAAATGAAGAGATAAAGAACTCAGCCAAGTACCAAATGGAATAAGAAACTGACAGAACAGAGAGCGAAGAGACATAGATGGAGAGGACCCCTATCAGCTAATGCAGCATGGATCCACCATCTTGGACTGCTATCAGAGACCAGCAAATAGTGGGTATGAGAAAGCAGCTTCATGGAGCTTCCAGCAGGAGACAGAACAACCGGTAAACAATGATATATGCTTCTTTCCCACCCCCCACCCTTCTTCACCCCCACTCGGCCTCCTCTGCTTCCCTCAGGCACAGTCTCTTGGCCAGGAAGCACCGGCTGCTTGGATTCCACCTGCCCGCCCGCACTGGCTGACTCCCTGAGTGTCATTTGTTGGCTGCTGGTGTTGCTTTTTTCCACTTCTTTTGATTTCTTCCTTACCTCTCACCACCTCCCCCTCCTTTTACTCAAATACCTGGCTCTGTGAGCCATCTTTGCTTCCTCCTGAGGGGCTGTGGAGCTCTGTTCGAGTGTGGAACTGCTTCCCGGTCCGTGATGCCACGCTGGTGGGATCCTGGGGCTTTTTGTTGGTTTGTTTTCAATTGTTTGTTTGTTTTATTTTCCTTTTCTTGAGTTGGGAGCCCTTTCTGGCCGGGAGGTGCTGTGCGACTTGGGACCTACCCCCTCAGCTTGTGCAGAAGTGCAGAGGGGTCTCTGAGGGCATTTCTTTTTTCATGTTTTTTTTTTTTTCCGGTGTTTTTTGGGGTTTCTCCTGTTCTTTTTTTTTAATTTGTTTTGTTTTCTTTTCCCTCTTTTTCCCTTTTTGTCTTTCTTCATTATTCAGTTTCTCATCTCTCTATACCTTTCTTTTCTTCCTGTCTCCTGGATACCGGATGCTGAATACCTCTACGCCTCCTAACCAGGCTGTACTTCAACACCTGGAAACAACTTCCCCAGACCTAGTAGCTGCAGTGGTGGGATCCCTGGGAGCTTTGCTGCTCTTTTTTCTTTTTAATTTTTATTTATTCATTCTTTTCTTTTCTTCTTCTTCCCCTTTTAGTTTTTCTCCATTTCATAATCTTTCATCTCTCCACTCCAATGGCAAGCTCCCCTAGCACTCTGTTTGTATGTTTTTGGGTCCTGTTCCTTTCTCCTCTCTCCCATACCCATCTTAGCTCCACACATCGCAATCTCCCCGCTCCATCCTGCCTACCTGCACCATGTGCTTAACATCACACTACCAAG
>NW_004444220.1:1594287-1595473 GCF_000243295.1 Trichechus manatus latirostris
AGGAAAAATCAGAAAAAAATGAAGAGACCCTGAGAATTATGTGGGATACAATCAAAAGCAAAAATCTGCAAGTGATCAGATTTCCAGAACAGGGGGAGAAAACAGAAGACACTGAGAGGATCAATGAAGAACTTCTGACAGAAAACTTCCCCAATATCGTGAAAGATGAAAAGCTGACCATCCAAGAAGCTCAACGAACACCATATAGGATAGACCCCAAAAGAAAATCACCAAGGCATATCATAATCACGCTCGCTAAAACCAAAGACAAACAAAGAATCCTGAGAGCAGCTTAAGAAAAACAAAAAGTCACATACAGAGGAGAAACAATAAGACTAAGCTTGGATTATTCAGCAGAAACCATGCAGGCAAGAAGGCAATGGGATGAAATATATAAAACCTTGAAAGAAAAAAATTGCCAGCCAAGAAGAATATATCCTGCAAAACTCACATTCATATATGAAGGTGAAATTAGGTCATTTACAGATAAACAGAAATTAAGGGACTATGTAAAAACCAAACTAAATTTATGAGACTTATTAAAGGAAATCCTTCAATCTGAGAACAAATAATATCAGACCCCAGGCTGAATATAGGACACAGGATTGTACTAGCCAGATACCAACTTAGGAAATGAACTCTTAAGGACTATACAAAGCCAAAAGAATTACAAAAGGGAACCAGAGAGGTTAATCTGTAAATGACAACAGCAACAGAACAATAAAAGAGGGAATAAACGGTGTAGATAGAACCTTCTAATGGAGAGGAAGTCAAGCGATACCAAGATTGGTTCAAATCTAAGAAGATAAGGGTAAATTTCACGGTAACCACAAAGAAAGTTAACAAACCCACTCATCAAAATAAAGAAGAAAAACAAAGTCTCAGTAAAAACAAAACCTACAAAAACAAAAGAAATGAAAAAAAATCCACAAACAAAAGGAACTCAGCACAGGAGAGTAAGTGGAACAAAACTGGAGGACATTATGCTGAGTGAAATAAGTCAATCACGAAAGGGCAAATATTGTATGAGACCTCTACTGTGTAACTCATGTAAAAGTTTACACACAAAAAGAAACAATCTTTGTTGGTTACGAGGGATGGGAGGAGTCAGAGGGACTAAATAGATAAGTGGTAACTTTGGTGAAGGGTAAGACAGTGCACATTACTGGGGAAGCCAGCACAACTT
>NW_004444220.1:1596526-1600995 GCF_000243295.1 Trichechus manatus latirostris
AATGAGAAACTATTTGTTCTGTAAACCTTCATCTAAAGTACAATAAAAAAATTTTAGAAAATTAATAAATTAAAAAGTTAAAAAAAAAAAGGCACCTCCTCTCCAAAAGCAGGATGAGAAAGCAGGAAGGGACAGGAACTGGTCGAATGGATGCAGGGAACCCATGGTGGAAAGGGGGAGTGTGTTGTCACATTGTGTGGATTGCAGCTAATGTCACAAAACAATATATGTATAAATTTTTGAATGAGAAATTAACTTGAGCTATAAACTTTCACCTAAAACACAATAAAAAACAAAAAAATTAAAAAAAATAATGAGTGACTCCAAGCTCCAGTTTTCTCTACTCAAGACTCATGAACACCTTATGATGTAAATATTTTATCCTCTTTTTAGAGCTGAGAAAAGTACTCATAGCCAGGTGTCCTGACCCTGGTGCTATAGTATGGCAGGGTTTCTCAACCTGGGCACTATTGACATTGTTGTGGGGGCAATGTCATGTGCATTGTAGGATGTTTAGCGGCACTCCTGGACTCCACCCACTAGATGCCAGTAGCACTCCACCCTCAGTTAGTTTGCTTAAAAAAATTATTGGTTCCAGGAATAAATGACTTCAGGCATGGCTGGATCCAGAAGCTTGAATAATGTCTCTGCTACGCTCAGGCAAGCTCCCCATTTATACACCAGCGATAGTCTTAGCTAAAAGAGAGGCCTCTTTGTCAGTTGTTCCTGGATAAACTATCAGAAGTGAGCAATGGGTTTGGTTTCTGTTTTCTTTTTTCTTTTTGGTACAAATTAGGTAATGTGCTCAACCCCTAAAGTTACAGGAGGGGTCAACCTGGCAACTCACAACAATTGAGACTGCCACCCAGAGTTTTGACAACCAAAAATGTCTCCAGGCATTGCCAAATGTCCCCAAGGGAGCAAACCCCCCCTTGTTGAAAACCACTCCACTACCTTACTGTGTAAATCATGAGTGTGATTGAAATGCACCCCCTAAGCTGAGATTCAACAAGATATCTCACTTTGTAGACAGGTGTATCTGCCTACCCAGTCATGGGATGGAATGGATCTTCAATTGTTCCATTGACTGTGTCTTAGATGGGCTGTTGCCGAAGCAGACCCTGAGACCAGTATTTCAGTGCAAGTTGTTTATTTAGGAAGTGATCCTGAGAAGCACTAGTAAGGGAAAGGGGAATATGGTAAGAAGACAGTACAAGGTATGTTCATGAGCAGAGGACGGCTGTGGGCAACTGGTTCCAGCTGGGAGCCTCTGGGAGACAAAACAGAGTTGTTCTACCCTACAGGCAAGGAAGCTGGGGCATTTATGCATCCACTCCTGTTTCTCATTAGCTGAGGACTGGTCCAGGGACCTTCTTCCCTAAAAAAAAAAAAAAAAAGAAGAGAAAGGTGGAAGGAAGCTACTTATTATTGAAGTTTGAATAATAAGGTGGATTTAAGATATATGTTGAGGAAAGAAATACAATGATTGTTAATTGGCTAAGTGTAAGTGACGTTTCAGTTAACACATGGGGCAACTTTAACGTGATTGAGTACTTTTTTTTTTTCTTTTCTGGAGGCAGATATGCCACTTCCCCTTCCAGAATTATTCACACCCCTAAGGAGAAAGCAAGAAGATCTAGGATTCCTAGGGGAAAATGTTTGGACATGTTGAGGAGTAGCCAAGAAGAAACTCCAAAGCCAACCAGGGGTATACACCTAAGTCCAAGAACACATGGGCTCATTTAAGGGGTTTAATCATTTGGCACCTTTCGTTCAGGTTGCCCCAGGTATCACTTGTTGCTTGTGGGCACCCTGAATACCCCAGGGAACCTCAGGGTGAATTTCAGAAAGTGTCATAGCACCTACAATGATGCAGACCCTGATAGTGGGGTTTTGAGGAGACTTATGATTCTGAGAAGAATCCTTAGGAAACTCACTATGGAACTATCCTTGCTTAAACAGAGAATCTCCTCCGAGACTCGAATGCCATGGACAATATCCAGCCTTCCCACAATTCTGAGGCAATGCTGCACCCTGCTTTGTCTTGTGACCAGTGTTCTGGGAGAAACTGAGCATTAGCATGGCTTCTGCACCTTTATAAAATCCAGTGATCCTGCAGATGGTGGACCTAACAAAAGATTCCTCCAGAGAGCCAAGGAATCCAAGAGAGAGCAAGATAGCCAACTTGTTTCTCCTCCTGCATCCCTCGTCTCATCACCCGCCCAAGCCAGAACCCTGGGAATCCCACTAATCTGTTTCTCTCCCTCACTCCCCAGATCCAAGCATTCCCCCAGTCTTGCTGATTCTGCCTTCTAAATAGCTCTGATACCCATACCCTTGTCTCATCCTCACTGCCCTCACTCTTTTTCAGACCACCACTCTAGCCCAGATGAGGGCAATAGCCTCTAAATGGGCCTTCCACACAGTCCTCCCCCCACATCCGACCATCCTCCACACTGCAGCCAAAGAGGTTGTCCTAAACCACATATCTGGTCTTATCAGTCCTCTGCTGGAAACCATTCAGTGATGCCCCATCCAGTGCCTTTAGGATAATGTTCAACCAGCCTTAAACATGGCAGAATCATTGAAGCAGGCAAGTCTTTCTTCCTATTTAAGATTTGGGGGAAAAAAGTCATATATCACATTGATTTCAACTGAAGTAGAAGGAAGAATTTTAAATCATTCCTCTAGACATACCTAAGATATACTCCACTCTTGTACTCAGGTGGCTACATGGCACCTTTAATAAAATTCTAGTAATGACTTAATTTTTATTGTAGCATTGTTTGTAGAGAGGGAAATAACTTGGAAACACAGTGTAGCCCACCCATAGGTAGATTCCTGAGGAGATTATGGCAAAATCAATGCATGGAAAGCATTCAGCCATTAGAAAGAAGGAATTAGAGGTATGAGTAAAGGAGATTTTACTCAAAGTATTATTGATTAGGAAAAGAATTATGTAGAAATTGCATATAGAATGGTCCACTTTTTGTAAAAGAAACAGAACAGAACCCCATGTGTTTTATCTAAACATATACATGCAGACAGACACAGAAATTCTACTTCTAGATGTTCAACCTAGAGAAATCCATATTTACAGGAGACGTGTACAAAAATATCTAAAAAAGCATTATTTTATTCCGGAAAAACAGAAATTGCATAAGTGATCATCATCATTATCAAGAAAACAACACTCAAAAAAGAGCAGGATTGGCAATATTAATTTCTGACAAAACAGCCTTTAAAGTAAAATCCACCACAAAGGATAAGGAAGGACACTATATAATGATTAAAGGGTCAATACAACAGGAGGACATAACTATAATAAATATTTACACACCTAATTGACAGGGCTCCACAATACATAAAATAAATTCTAACAGCACTGAAAAGAGAAATAGACAGCTCCACAATAGTAGTAGGAGATTTCAACACACTACTTTTGGTGAAGGACAGAACATCCAGAAAGAAGCACAACAAAGACACGGAAGAGCTAAATGCTACAATCAACTAACTTGATCTCATAGACATATACTGAACACTCGACCCAACAGCAGCCAAGTATACTTCCTTTTCCAAAAAACTTGGAACATTCTCCAGAATAGATCACATATTGGGTCATAAAGTAAGCCTTCATAAAATCCAAAGCATCGAAATATCACAAAGCATCTTTTCTGACCATAAAGTCATAAAAGTAGAAATCAATAACAGAAAAAGCAAGGAAAAAAATCAAACACATGGGAACTGAACAACATCTTGCTCAAAAACTACTGGGTTATAGAAGAAATTAAGGATGGAATAAAGAAACTCATAGAATCAAACGAGAATGAAAACACATCCTACCAGAACCTATGGGACACAGCAAAAGCAGTGCTCAGAGGTCAGCTTATACCAATAAATGCACATATCCAAAAAGAAGAAAGGGCCAAAATCAAAACATTAACCCTACCACTGGAATAAGTAGAAAGAGAGCAGCAGAAGAAGCCCCCAGGCGCCAGAAGAAAGGGAACAATAAGAATTAGAGCAGAATTAAATGCAATAGGGAATAGAAAAACAATTGAAAGAGTTAAAAAGACCAGAAGCTGGTTCTTTGTAAAGATCAACAAAACTATAAACCATTGGCCAAAATGACAAAAGAAAAACAGGAGAGGAAGCAGATAACCCGTATAAGAAATGAGATGGGTGATATCACAACAGACCCAACTGAAATTAAAAGAATCATAACAGAATACTATGAAAAACTGTACTCTAACAGATTTGAAAACCTAGAGGAAATGGACAAATTTCTAGAAACTCACTACCTACCTAAACTAAAACAAACAAATAGAGGTAGAATAACTGAATGAACCCATAACAAAAGAAAAGATTGAAAAGGTAATTTAAAAACTCCCAACAAAAAAAAGCCCTGGCCAGGATGGCTTCACTGGAGAATTCCACCAAACTTTCAGAAAAGAGTTAACACCACTACT
>NW_004444220.1:1601228-1603315 GCF_000243295.1 Trichechus manatus latirostris
GACACACAATCTTAACCATCACAATGATCAAGTGGGATTTATACCAGATATGCAGGGATGGTTCAACATTAGAAAAACAATCAATGTAATCCATCACATAAATAAAACAAAAGACAAGAACCACATGACCTTATCATTCAATGAAGAAAAGGCATTTGACAAACTCCAACACCCATTCATGATAAAAACTGTCAACAAAATAGGAATAGAAGGGAAATTCCTCAATATAATTAAGGGCATTTATACAAAGCCAACAGCCAGCAACATCTTAAATGGAGAGACTTTGAAAGCATTCCCCTTGAGAACCGGCACCAGACAAGGATGCCCTCTATCACCACTCTTATTTAACATTGTGCTGGAGGTCCTAGCCAGAGCAATTAGGCTAGAAAAAGAAATAAAGGGCATCCTTTATTTACTACTGGAACTAATAGAAGATTTCAGCAAAGTTTCAGGATACAAGATAAACATACAAAAATCAGTTGGATTCCTTTACACCAACAAAGAGAACCTCGAAGAGGAAATTACCAAATCAATACCATTTACAATAGCCCCCAACAAGATAAAATACTTAGGAATAAATCTAACCAGAGATGTAAAAGATCTACACAATGAAAACTACAAGACACTGCTGCAAGAAACCAAAAGAGACCTGCATAAGTGGAATAACATACCTTGCTCGTGGATAGGTAGACTCAACATTGTGAAAATGTCAATTCTACCCAAAGCGATCTGTAGATACAATGCAATCCTGATCCAAATTCCAACGGCATTTTTTAATGAGATGGAGAAACAAATAACCAACTTCGTATGGAGAGGGAAGAGGCCCCGAAAAAATAAAGTATTATTCAAGCAGAAGAGCAAAATGGTAGGCCTCACACTACCTGATTTTAGAAGCTATTATACTGCCACGGTGGTCAAAACAGCCTGGTACTAGTACAACAACAGACACAGACCAATGGAACAGAATTGAGAATCCAGACATAAATTCATCCACCTACGAGCAGCTGATATTTGACAAAGGCCCAAAGTCTGTTACCTGGGGAAAAGACAGTCTCTTTAACAAATGGTGGTGGCATAACTGGATATCCATCTGCAAAAAACTGAAACAAGACCCATACCTCTCACACCATGCACAAAAGCTAACCCAAAAGGGATCAGAGACTTAAATATAAAATCGAAAACAATAAAGATCATGGAGGAAAAAATAGGGACAACGTTAGGAGCCCTAATACATGGCATAAACACAATACGAACCCTAAGTAACAATGCACAAGCGCCAGAAGAGAGACTAGATAATTGGGAGCTCCTAAAAATCAAACAGTTATGCTCATCCAAAGACTTCACCAAAAGAGTCAAGACAACCTACAGACTGGGAAAAAAATTTTGACTATGGCAAATCTGATCAGTGTCTAATCTCTAAAATCTACAAGATACTGCAAAACCTCAGCAACAAAAAGACAAATAACCCAATTAAAAAATGGGTAAATGATATGAACAGACACCTCACCAAAGAAGATATTCAGGCAGCTAACAGACACATGAAGAAATGCTCACAATCATTAGCCATTAGAGAAATGCAGTTCAAAACTACAATGAGATATCATCTCACCCCAACAAGGCTAGCATTAATCCAAAAAACACAAAAGAATAAATGCTGGAGAGGTTGTGGAGAGACTAGAACCCTTATACACTGTTGGAGAGAATGTAAAATGGTACAACCAATTTGGAAATGAATTGGGCCCTTCCTTAAAAAGCTACAAATAGAACTACCATATGATCCAGCTAACCCTCTCCTTGGAATATATCCTAGAGAAATAAGAGCCATCACATGAATAGATATATGTGCACCCATGTTCATTGCAGCACTGTACACAATAGCAAAAAGATGGAAACAACCTAGGTGCCCATCAAAGTAGAAATGGATAAACAAATCACAGTATATCCACACAATGGAATACTATGCAATGATAAAGAACAATGATGAAGCCGTGAAACATAACATGGAGGAAGCTAGAGGTCATTATGCTGAGTGAATTTAGTCAGTCACAGAAGGACAAATATTGTATAAAACCACTATTATAAGAACT
>NW_004444220.1:1603415-1633063 GCF_000243295.1 Trichechus manatus latirostris
AATCACACACTTTGAGGGACAGAGTAGCAGGGGTAGGGGTCTGGAGACCATGCTTTCAGGGGACATCGAGGTCAATTCGCATAACAAAGCTGATTTAGAAAATGTTCTGCATCCTACTTTGGTGAGTGGTGTCTGAGGTCTTAAAAGCTTGCAAGCAGCCATCTAAGATACATCAATTGGTCCCAACCACCCAGAGTAAAGGTGAATGAAGAACACCAAAGACACAAGGAAAGTAATAGTCCAAGAGACAGAAAGGGTCACATAAACCAGAAACTTCATCAGCCTGAGACCAGAAGACCTAGATGGTGCCTGGCTACCATCAATGACTGCCCTGGCAGGGAACACAACAGAGAGTCCCTGATGGAGCAGGAGAAAGGTGGGGTGCAGAATGCAAATTCTAGTAAGAAGACCAGACTTAATGGTCTGACTGAAACTGGAGGAACTCCCGAAAGCATGGCCCCTGGATTCTCTATCAGCCCAGAATTAAGACAATTTCTGAGGCCAACTTTTCAGACAGGGATTGGACTGGACTGTGGGACATAAAGTGATAATCGTGAGGAGTGTACCTCTTAGCTCAAGTAGATGCAAGAGACTAAATGGGAAGCTTCTGTCCAGAGGTGAAATGGGAAGACAGAGAGGGTTAGGAGCTGGTTGAATGGACATGGGGAATCAGGGTTGGAAAGGAGGAGTGTGCTGTCACAGTATGGGGAGGGAGAGCAGTTAGAGTCACATAACAATGTAGGTATAAATTTTTGTATGGGAAAAAATTTTAAAAAAGTGATCATGATCAGGAGAAAGATAAATTGCAAATACTGAATGAAATGTTATACAAAAGTTAAAATGAATGAACCAAAGCTACATGCATCTATGTGGATAAACATCAAAAATATAAAGTTGAGCCAGGAAATCAAATTGCTGAATATATATGGTATTATGATATCACTTTTATAGGGGAAGTAATCCTATGTAATGTGGATGGGTACATAAATAGGTATCAAATGTGGAAACCTCTTCATGGGTGTAATAATTATTGAATTCATGATAACTGACCCCACTGGGGAAGGAGAGAGCGGAATGAGGCTGGGAAGAGGTAAACAGAGCATTTTACCATATCTGTAATAGAAAGAATAGACAGTGAGTAGGGCTTAATTTTTAAATTTGACCCAGCTGGGCACTGGTTACATAGGTGTTTAAAATATTTTTCTCTATTTTTATCTCTATGGTTGAGGTTAATTCACAATACATATATTTAATCCTAAAAACATGCAAACAAACTGCAACAGTATACACATGACATTTGTTTTGTGAAGGTGGGAGTATACATGCTAAAGCCTTCCTTGCAGGACCCAAATGCACAAATTGAAAGTAAATTCATATCTGCACTGTAAAATAATGCAGAAGAATCATCAGTTTACTAGAAACTTTGAGAAATCTCCCAATGAGGAACAGCAGTTGGAATCAGACTCACTTCCCCTGACCTGAGCAAATGTTGTTGCAAATGGAGGAAGTTGCACAAGAGTGCTCTATGCCCTGGGGCTGGAGGAGGTGTTTGCTGGAATCAAATAGGGGCTCACAGACAACTGAAAGGTGATTAGTTAGTGTATCACAACAGGAGTAATGTGGACTGATCCTTGCACATCCCTCCCTATCCCACCCCCAGCACTTGTCAGGGTCTATGATGATGTCTGCCAAGGTGAGAGCAATGCCTATGGAAACTTGGGCAAACACCCAGGACAGTGCCTGGGATAGGAGGCTTAGTGGGTGTCATGGATTGCATTGTGTACCCCCAAAATATGTGTCAATTTGGCTAGGCCATGATTCCCAGTATTGTGTGCTTTTCCTCTATTTTGTGTTCTGATTATTCTCCATTTTGTCATGTGTTGTAAATTCTAGCCTCTATGCCTGTGGTTATACTCCTATTTGGGAGTGAGCTGTCTGTTATTTTAATGAGGCAGGATTAGGTCACGTTAATGAGGATTAGGGTGGGATGAAGCACCTTTATTCATGTCACAGCCCCAATCTGATGTTAGGAGAGTTTCCCTGGGGTGTGGCCTGTATCACCTTTTATCTTACAAGAGATAAAAGTAAAGAGTGGGGGACCTCCTACCACCAAGAAAGAAGATTCTGGAGTGGAACATGTCCTTTGGACCCAGGGTCCCTGCGCTGAGAACCTCCTAGACCCAGGGGAAGATTGATGCTAAGACAAATGTAGATCTCCAAGGGACACAAGGTCCACAGTTGTTGAAAGGAGAGAAGGACCTTACCCCAGAGCACACAGAAAGAAAGCCTTCCCCTAGAGCTGGCTTCCTGATTTTGAACTTCTAGCCTCCTAAACTGTGATAGAATAAATTTCTGTTTGCTAAAACCATGCATTTGTGGTATTTCTGTTATAGCAGCACTAGATAACTAAGACAGTGGGCAATACTAGGGAGGAACACGGTGCATCAACTCGCAAAAGAATTGCTGTCAAGGTTCCCAGCCCAGTCTCATGTTCCACCTTAGCCCTTCTCCCATGCTTTAACTGAAAATATTGTGATAATGTAAGTTCACCTCAACAGTAATCATAGCTGTCTTTCATTAAGCACTCCCCATGAGTGAGGCACTCATATGCCTTGTGTATTAGATTCCTATGGCTGCTATAACAAATTATCACAAACTTAGTGGTGTAAAACCACACACATTTATTTGTCTACAGGTCTGGAAGTCAGAAGTCTTAAATGTCTACGCAGGGCTGTGTTCCTTCTGGAGGCTCTAGGAGGAAATCCATTTCCTTGCCTTTTCCAGCTTCAAGAGACCCCCTACATTCCTGGGCTGATGACCCCTTCCTTTATCTTCAAAACCAGCAGCGCAGCATCTTCTCTCCCCTCCGACCTCTCCTCTCTGACCCCTGCTTTCATCCTTACATCTTCTCTCTGACTTTAACTTTACTGTCTCCCTCTTCTAAGGACTCTTGTGATTGTACTGGACCCATTTGGATAATCCAAGATCCTTAATGTAATCACATCTGCAAAGTTCCTCTTGCCATATAAGGTAACATAGTCACAGGTTCTGGTGATAGGATGCGGACATCTTTGGGAAGCCATTTTTCAGCCTACCACCCCCTGCATTTCCCTTTAATCCTCACAACACTACTGTGATATACCCATTTGCAAATCAAGAAACCCAGACTTAGAAAGGTTAAGTAACATGCTGGACACGACGCAGCTTAGAAGGGGCACAGCCAAGTATGGAAAATCCGGCAAGGTGATTGATGATACCCCTGCCTTGCTCTTCTCCACATATGTCCCTTTTCTCATCTCTTTCCCTTCTGCTCCTATCCCAAGGGAACTCAACCACTCCCTCATACCACTACACACACTCAGTCAGAGTAACTATGAGATGTGATATCAGAAGCTAGGACTTGGGAATCTGAAGATGTGAATTCAAATCCTGACATCAGCAGTGCTAGTACTTGGGCAAGTTAGTTAACCTCTCTCTAGCTTCATTGGTAAATGAAGGTTCCTGGAAAGATTCTAGTTTGGAAGTAGGTTATGCACAGAGTACGGCAGTCTAGAGCATCAGAGTTAGTTTCCCTCTTCTCCTTGTACTCCTAGGGCCCTCAAAGGTCAGCTGCCTTTCCTCTGTCATGCACTACTTTCTTCTGTTAATACGATGCCTGGTTATATTCTATTAAATACACTGCATTTATTGACTAATATCCTCTGTGGCCTTGTCTTATGTGAATTTTATCTCTGTTAAGCTTTTAGAAACAGTGAGAGTAGCCCTCAGCCTAAACCCTTTCCTGATTACTCCTTTGGGGACCATGGTTGGGTGCTGTGGCCCTAGGTTTTACACTATCTAAGGATAGGCTCTGATCTCCCCAGGGTGCTATCCAGAGCTGCCTTGTCCTGGTTGTAGAGTGAAACAAAGATTCACTCAGATGAAGGAGGTGGTGACAAGAAATGGCACCCCTCTTCAGTTAGCTGGTTGGTGGGCAGAAGGGAGTGCAGCAACAAATGTGCACTGTCCCAAATTGGTTTATGCTTAAGCTTACCCAACAGGAAGCCTCAGTAGGTACTGGCTATAAAGAAAATTTCAGTTAGAAAGTGAGTTCAGAAGAGAACTAGTTCACAGAATTATATTTGCATAGAATACCATCAGAATATGGAAGCAATTTGAAAGAATAAAGGTGAATTGGCAGTGCTTCACCACACAGAATCCCAAATATTCAAAGAGAAAAGGGGAAAGGGGACTAAGAGGAACTTGCTGTAATCCAGGGTCACTGATGTGTGCTGTCAGACTTCTTGAAGTCTTCCGTGCACCAATACATCTTGATCTAAGTCAGGATAAAATACAGAGTTCAGCCCAAAGCAAATGTGGGGCTAGGGCTGCCATGGGGCCTGCAGTGTACCAGTCTCTCCGGATTTGAGGCCAATAGATGTGTTGTTTCACAACCACTTGCTGAGCATATCCATTCATGGGAGTTTCCTCGGTGGCCATGACCACTTGTCCTGGCATCAGGCCAGCATCTGGCCTCCCATCTTTACTGGGCCTCTTCTGACGTATGGGAAAATGCTTCTTGTCAACCCTTCTTCCAGGTTAGGAGAATGGGTGGGAAAGTAGAGGGGAGAAAGCAAGGAAGCAAAAGAGTAGATTTCAAAGGATGCCTCACCCTGCCTCACCTATACAGCCCATTGTTTGAAGCTACAGAGTATTTCCCCACCATCCAGTGGGTGTCTCTCCTAAGAAGTTTCAGACGTAGGGAGCTAAACACCAAAGGGCTGTTCTTCACTCAATTGCTGTTCAAACTGAAGCACAGAACTTCCATTCTCCACCAGAATTCCTGGCCCAGGGTCCTCTTCAATTCCAGCCACACCAGCAGTAAATATCTCAGGCCCTGTGGTGAACTTGCTATCGGCTTAGACTGATACAGGCCAAAGGGGGTGCCAGTGATCACCTCTTAGTACCTCACCCAGCAGGTACCCCAGGCAGCAGTACAGTCAAGGCTACCTCTAGAAATGTGGAGGATACAGGAACCTGCAGAAACTCAGGCCTTCTCAGGTCTGAGGTTTGGCTGTACTGCTCAGTTCCTCTGTAAAGCAGGCAACCAAGGCTGGAAGAATTGACTGCCATGTTTAGGAGGATTCCAACTATATGACACTGAGTCTTTCCCTCACCACCTTTCCTGCCCCTTATCTCCCTCCACCCATCTCCCATAGGTCACTAGCCTTAGCTGGAGGGTCAGTTCCTAATATATCTTTATTGTCTTATTTCTCTTTTGTCCAGGCAATTTTTTCAACTAGCACTACATAAAGTCATTGCAAAATGAACATGGGAGTGTACAATATCACACTCACTACTGGAGTTTCTCTTCCACCTCACCCTAAGGTAAGCCAGTGATGTTTTACATGGGTCTCCTGCTGAGAATCTCTTTCATCCACAGAGCATGTCAGATAGATACTTTGTGAACATGATCTCCAGAGAGCTTCCCAATAAGCCTGGCAGGCAGAAATGGCTGGAGAGGTTAGCCTTTTCTGTTTGTACAGAATATAAATCAGAGGACAGAGATGTTAGGTGAACTGATCAAGGTCACAGAACTTGTAAGTGACACAGGCTGGGCTAGAACTCATGTTCCCAGCTATGAGTTCAACACTCTTTCTTCTACACTAGGGAACCCCTTTCTACAGGTTGGGCATTCCTGGGTGCAGTTCTGTTGGCAATTCTGCTTTCCCAGTGGGACACACTGCCCCACCACAGAATTAACTCACTGGATGCAGCCATATCCCATTCCATAAACTCTACCAACAGCTAGGAGACATCAAAGACTATGGCCAAGACAGGGCCCCTTCCCTCAGGGGAATTAAAATCTGAGGTCCTGTTATGCAAACAATTAATTTGTCCCAGCCAAGCAGTTATGAAGTATTTATTTGCTGTTTAAGAGTTCAGTCAAGAACACACGTGAAACCTTTTGCAACATGTATTCCTTCAACAAGCATGTATTAAATGCCACTCCCACACACTACTTGAAACACCTTGAGAGGCAAAATCTGTGCTTACTATGTGATAGGTGTATTTTATTTATCATCTCGTTAAATTCTCACAACCCTATGAGACCTGTACTTTATTAAACTTACTATACAAATGAGGAAACTGAAGCTCAGAGACGTGAAGTGATGTGTCTAAGCTAGTGCATTTTGAATGACATAAGAAAGATATACAGTGCTTGCTATAAGGCCTCCCTCAGGAGAGCAAAAATTGACTCATTTCCCTATTGGGAAGATCAAAACAAGCTTCAGGGAAGAAGATGCCTGTGAGCACGCAAATGGAATTTAGGTAGGTGGAGATGGGAGGCAAAGCACTTTGGACAGAGAAAACAATGTGAGCAAAGGCAGGAGTCAGGGAACATAACATTCAGAGTATGCTCTGAAAGGAGCAAAATAAATCAGGTATCCAGGTTGACTGGAGTCATTCTGCACTCCACTACCCCTTCCCCACTCCCCATTTCCATCCAGTCAGTATCCAAGGCCTGTCCATGGTAACCCTTAACATCCCTCACTGCCTCTCCATCCCTATGGCAACTGCGTGGAGACTCACTTTCATCTCCTCTTCTTATCCTAATTGCTTCCTATTTGGTCTTCCAGGCAATAGTCCACCCCTCAGTGAGGATGCACAAATGCAAATCTGATCCTGTTACTGCCCTGCTTAATTATCCTGTGAATATATAACATTTTAAAAGCTCTCTAGGAGTCTTTAAAGGACTGCTATTGCAGTCCCATCTTCTCTCATCACCCAGCACTGCAGCCTTAACAATCTTGTCTGGGTCCTATATGCGCCTACGAATTAATTAATAAACACATAAAAGCCCTCTGAAAACAGGACGAGTGAATGAATGCGCTGTGTAAAACAAAACAGGAAAGGTGGGCTGGGGCCAACTGATTCCTTCCAGGGATAACCTCCCATCTCCTCTCCCCCTCACCAGCCCGCCTCAGGTGGGATTGTAGCAGAAACCCGCTCCTTCCCAAGACCCGCGAGCCAATCTCTGAATGTTTGTATTACACTGCAGATAACACGACCCCTATGCCATCCTTTTCTCCTCTGCATCCCCCAGCCCCTGCCAGTCCACGGCTGTCATTTCTGCCTCTGTCCCAACCCTCCCGTGTGCTGTTCCTTTTCCTACGTACCAGCGGAAATCATTGTGGATGACCCGCCCACTTCCTCTTTGGAGTTAAGTGAGTGCGTGGCAGGGGAGGCGGAGCCAATCCTGTTGAGTATTCTCGCGTGCTTCCACTGCTGCAATTACCGGCGGGCGGCAGCTGCTGAAGCAGGTCCCGTTGCGTAGGAGAGAGCTTTGGCGCTGTGAACGTCTGGTTCGTTGCTACAAAGACTGTATTTGGCGTAGGTGGCTTCAGCTGCGGCCCATTCTTGCGCTAGAGATAGTTGCCTTCTGCAGGGCTACAGGCATCCTTCCCTAGGATAGCTGTACTTCGCGCGCCTAGCAGGAGACATGCCTCGGGGACGGAAGAGTCGGCGCCGCCGAAATGCAAGGGCTGCAGAAGAGAATCGCAACAATCGCAAAATTCAGGCCTCAGAGGCCTCCGATACCCTGAAGGCCGCCTTGGCGGTCCCTTGCACCCACCAGGACGACCTGAGCGGCCGTGAGGAAGACCCAGGTACCCCAGAGGAGGCCTCCACCACCCCTGAAGAAGTGTCCAGCACTGCTCAAGCACAAAAGCCCTCGGTAGCCCGGAGCAATTTCCAGGGCACCAAGAAGAGTCTCCTGATGTCCATACTAGCTCTCATCTTCATTATGGGGAACAGCGCCAAGGAGGCCTTGGTGTGGAAGGTGCTGGGAAAGTTGGGGATGCAGCCTGGCAGGCAGCACAGCATCTTTGGAGATCCGAAGAAGGTCGTGACCGAAGAGTTTGTGCGCAGAGGGTACCTGATTTATAAGCCAGTGCCCCGCAGCAGTCCCGTGGAGTACGAGTTCTTCTGGGGCCCCCGAGCACATGTGGAATCCAGCAAGCTGAAAGTCATGCATTTTGTGGCAAGGGTGCGTAACCGATGTTCCAAGGACTGGCCTTGTAATTACGATTGGGATTCAGACGATGATGCAGAGGTTGAGGCTATCCTCAATTCAGGTGCTAGGGGTTACTCCGCACCCTAGAGGAACCTAGGGCAGACCCTTCGGGGTGGAAAACAGAGTCAAAGGTACCCCAAGGAGTAGATCGCCTAGGTCCTGTGTTAAAAATAACGGAGTTGGGGAGGGGGGCACTATATTTGCTATTTGTGATCAGTGCTAATTGTTTAACTGAGAATAGAGCATTTGTTTGGATATTGTAAATTTTATTCATTTTAATACACTGTTGAATTAGAATCACATCTGTTTAAAATTTAATTGAAGATATTTTTTTATGTCATCGAGATTTAGTGGCTTTTTTTCGTGCTAGCATTTTAAACAGTTTTGCTAGCATTATAAAATGAAGTTTTTCCATCATATTCTGTGATCTAGTACAAATTAGATACCATTGATCTCGGATATTCTTTAAAAGTTTGAAGTAACCAGTAGAATTTGGGGGGGAAGAAGAGGGAATTGCTAATGTCTGACCTTTCTGCATCTTTTTGTGTCTGCTATTGTGTAAAGAAGACTGACATTTACTGTGACTTTGCTTAGTTACTGCAGAATATAGAAAAATAAATAAAAGCGTAATACTAGGACACCTTGTTCATTTATTGACCACCTGTTAACGTGTGAGTCACAAGTATAGGTTCTGGGAATACTCCTTAGCATGCAGCCCCAGTTCCAAAAAATGCTCTAGATTACAGAGGAGAGACAAACATGTAAACTAACAGTGTGGTAAATGCTGTAATGGCTGTAATGGGGGATTAACATGGGGTTCCATGAAAAAATAGACAAAGCATATGTGACCTGTCTTGAGGATTGGGTCAGTGAAGGGGACATCATAGGGTACTATGGAAATTTAAAAGATGCTTAGACAAACTTGGGGGGAGATTAAAGGGGCATCAGAGGGTACTATGAAAATATTCTGTATTAAGCATTCTTTTGAGAACTTAACCCAGCTTGGAGGAGGGGGCACTGACAAAAGGAAGGTGTGAAGGGGGGGCATCATAGGGTGCTGTGGGAATAGAAAAGATAGTTAACTCAGCTTGAGAGGAGGAAGGCAGAGCAAAGAAGTGGTTGCAGGAAAAAGGCTATCGTGGGGCACTATAGAAACACAAAGATGGGACTGTCAGAAAATTCTTGCTGAGATGGAAGTCTGAGTCCTAAAATATTGGAGATGGGGGAAAAAGTAAATATGGAGGCTTATGGATATTTGGGAAACAGCAAATTCTTCACTGCACCATTAAGGTTATGTCAAGGGGAAAGTGGAAAACAAGAAGTGGGGTGGGGGGAAGTGAGCAGGGGCCAGATCCTCAAAGGGTGACTTTAAAGTAATGATAAT
Organism: Trichechus manatus latirostris; assembly: GCF_000243295.1. NCBI lineage: Eukaryota > Metazoa > Chordata > Mammalia > Sirenia > Trichechidae > Trichechus > Trichechus manatus. The sequence goes on from NW_004444220.1 coordinate 1,612,856, forward strand.
AATTATGATGAGTAACAATAACCTTGGAGTAATAAAAAACAAAAAAGGGCTCTAGAAAAGCAGAGCCTCCTGCATATTGGATGAGCCAGAGAGAAGACTACCTGTAGTATCTCTGAAAGGTAACCTGGGCACTTCTGTCAGGGACTGCTGTTGGCTATAAAGCACATGTTTAAAAAGTATGTGGAAGAGCGTGTGGAGAATGACCACTTTGACTCTCTTTCCACCTTTGTAGTAAGTCCAGAGGGCTACGTGGCGTGGTATGATTTGGCCGTGTGGGATCAGGCTTCTTCCCAACCCCAAGAGCTTTCACACTTCCTCACCTCTTGGTAGCAAGTAGCTCATTGCTCTTCTCATCCGTTCTATCACCAGTGTCTTCTGAATCCTCTACCTCACCCTACAGCAAATCTAGAGATTTGGGAGTCACCACACACATTCCTGTCAGCTACAGGCAAAGAACGTGTATAACAAGCTGCCATAGCCCAGGGGCTAAACACCTTGTGAACTGAGATAAGCCCCCTAATAGGGAGTACCTAGGAAGGATGCCTAACCTAGCCTTGTGGGGCTCAGAGGAGCAGCTGCAATACAAAAAAGAGCTGCAAGGCTACCCTTGTCCTTCTTTGCCTCCAATTGTACCCTGCTTCCAGCTGTGTGCAAAATGGAGTCCCTGTGTGTGGGGTAAGCTAGCAAATGACTTTCTGGCACAGGCTCAGGGACCCACAGACATCAACCTGCAGGAAAAGGGGGCTTGGAACAAGCCTAGTAACTGTGACCCTTCAGCAGCTCAAAATTCATTCAGCAAACAAGAAAATATTGAGAGCCTTCTGTGATGTGAGCTATATGAGCTTGTACCTATATGATAGAAACTGGGGCTGCAGAACATCAAAAGGCATGTTTCTTTCCCTGGAGGGGTCATATTAGCAATATGACCTCCAGAGGTAGTTGAGGTGTGCATCTGAGGCTCAGGTTTCTGGCTTTCCTGTCTAGAGCCATAGAGGTGGCAAGTGACAGATCCTAGACAAGACCCCCAAGTGCATTCCCTGCTGTCTGCCTCTGCCTGCCAATGCACACACAAAATCTCTGCCAAAAAAAAATCTTACAAAGTCAGTGGGAGAGGTCTCAGCATCCCCAGCTGCAGCCTCGAATCCTTTTGAATGCCAGGCCAACTTAAATTCTCCTCCTTTTACAGAAGGAGGATAGGGAGTCAGCTCCAGGTCAGTCAGCTAGTAAGTGACCGAATCAGCAGAGTAAAGATTTATTGAGTACCTCCTGTGTGTCACATATTGTCTTTATCCTTCACAACTCTTCCAGGCCAGTATGATTGTCCCTATCTTATAGGAAGCATCACCCAGCTTAGGGGAAGAAATAATGTCCTTCCCAAACCTGGCTGAATCCGTGTGTTTTTTGGCTCTGGTAGGAAATAATCATCCAAATGTCTAATATGGTCACTTTCAAGTGTGGGCCAAGAAGCTTGAGAGAACCAGTTGTTGTTAGCTGCTGTCAAGTCGGTTCCAACTCATAGCAACCCTACAGAGAACCAGTAGGACCCAGTAAAAGAGGAGATAGCCTGGGAGTATATCCCGAGCTGCACTCCAAAAAAGGGATGTACAAAAGAAAGGGTTGCTTGCCCTAGCCCATCAAGAAAGCAATCAATGACCCAGGCTCATTCTCCTGTGACCTGAAAGATCAGTACCCTCACCTTACCCCCAACACACTACATTGATACTGCAAAGGGTTAGTCTTCGTTTGATTAGGTAAATGCTGAAGAAGGGCAGGATTTCCATGGCTGTGAAAGGAATGACAGGGCTGAGGGAGAGGAAAGGAAAGAGGCTTCTGGAAGGCAGTGAGAAAAAGAGAATATTCTTGACCAATTACATAAATTCTTAGAGCTTTGAGATATGTCTAGATGGGACACCAAGCTGTGAGCCTCTTGCTGTGTAAATCAGGAATCTAAGCTGGCCCCACTCCAGCAGATGTTCCACAAAGTTGGGGGGGGGGGCTACAGTTTTCATTGCAAGACTGCCTCTGAAGCTGGATAGAGTTTTTGGGTTCTAGAACACACCAGTTGTTTAGGGAGCTCAGGGATAGAGAGCCAAAAACTCCCCAAGGCATAGCAAGAGTAGCAGCTGCCATGTACTGTATGCTTAAACTGCCAGGCACTTTGATGGCTGTTTACATATGTTTACATATGTCTATTGCAACAGTCCTGCAAGTCCTGAAAGGTAGGTGCTACCAGGCCAAGTTTACAAAGAAAGAAATTCAGGATCTGATATCCAAAGCAAGTTTCTAGGGTCCCCTGGCTGGTCAGTGACAGCCTTGGATGTGAACCCAGGGCTGGCCAAGTCTAAAGTACACACTGTTACCCTACAATAACAGACTGCATCACCAGGACTCTGGGAGCTCCTCCCAGCCTTGGAGAAGTCTTCTGTCTTCAAACAGCCCAAGGCAATAGTGAGAAGGAACATGCTGGGGTTGGTGTGAGGGAACATGTGAATATAAGGTTAATATGAAGTTTTGGGATTAGCAGTGGGCATCCGTTTATTCTGGTTTGTTTTGGCCACATGACCAGGCCTCCTTGAGAGGTTACTATGTGTAAAATGAGTATTTCCTTACATGACAAGTGTGTTTTCCCCATCACAACACATTCTTCAGAAGCTTCACCACCCTGCACACTCCATTAATCCTCAAAACCTAGGTCCTGACTTTTGCACAGTGGATCAAGCAAACAATAACCTTTCCAGGCCTGTAACTTTGCTTACTGATGCTGTTTTCAATCCAGATAGAGAGAACTCTTACCTTGAGCAGAGTGACTAGGGGTAAGACACCATCAACTAGTATCTGTCCCTGCAAAAAAAGAGAGGCTTAGGGGAGGGAGTGTCCTCCTTAGGCCCAGTGTTGTGACTTTGGCCTTAGGAACCATGTGCAGAGCAGACAATGAACACTGTTAAAAACGGATATGGATTCTGTCTGGACTCGCGTTGGTCCCTGTGAGGTGGATAGCAACCAGGATCCCTTTGTCTCCTGCCTTAGGCAGAAACTTAGAATTCCAACTCCCTGAAGGAAATGATTTTGAGGTGGATGGTGGTGGTGTGGAGAAGGGTGATGAGTATGCAAGATGTACTGAGACCTATACACAGATTACTCCAGGGCCTGTAAACTGTGAAATAGTTAAACGTCAAATAGCTGATGAGATTTCTTTGAAATCTGTGCAAGGACACTTGGACAAAGGAGGGTCTCAGCTCAGCCAAGACTATACAGGAGAATAAGTCTGGAGTGATCTGGAGCTTGGAGAACAGGTCTTTGGAGGAGAAATTGCCACTAGGCTTGTACTGCTCATCATCCAACAGGCATAAAGTTCCCACAGGGTGGGTTGGAGGGGACTGAAGAGCCCATAAACAGCTGGTGAAAATCAGGTCCAGTTCTTGACTGTGTTGAATAGGAAAATTAATAACAGATGCCTTACTTTGATTTTAAGGTTTTTCTTATCCAGAAAACCAGATATTAACCATAAAAAGTCTGACCCAAACTGCAGAAATCTGCCAAAAACTGCTCTACAGCAATGTAAATTTATCTTATCCTGCTAGAAAAGGATTGTTGTCAACCATTACCTCCTAATTTAAATCTCAAAAAGTCTCATGGCTGCAGGTGGGTGGAGGGCCAAATTATTGGAAGCCAGGTCAGAAGTAGCCTGATACCAGTTGCTCTCAGTAAAATGGGGAAGACAGGGTTCAATCAATCACATTAAGACTAGCCAGTGGTTGATCTTCTATATTTCTCCCTCCTCTTCTCTTTACTGTATCTAGTATTAAAGAGTAAGAACACATACTCTGTTTAAAATAAAAGTAAAGAGATTTATTGGAGGTTCAAGACAGTTCAAACCAGGGAAATGCATAGTCCGCAAAATGAAACTAAGTGTTCCAAGGTGGTGGAGTTACAGAGGTATATTTATGTTGGAAAATAAAGAACTTAAAGTAAAATTCTCTGATTGAAAAGTACAAAATTAGGGAAGTAAGAAGCAGGACAACTCGGAGCTGGGATCTTATCATGGTTGGTCTACAATATATATGTGGGTTACCTAGATTGGTTAGTCTTCTAAATTGTGGAAGTATGTGACTGAAGGGGGGTTTACAGGGTACTCACAAGGAAATCACAAGACATTCCTTCTGAGACGACTCTGTTAAAGTAGCTTTCTTAAAACAAAGCATTTCCTAAGGGCTAATTGCAGCTGATTTCTGATAAGGGTTTTGCATCAAGACCCCCTCTTAGGAACATCCTTTCCACATTCTTAGCTTAACCACTGGGAAAAACATTTCCTCAGATGCATAATCAAGTCTGTACAAAGATTAGTGGTTACTAGAGAAGTAAGTGAAAGGTTAAGATGGAGTCAGAGCTCCGACCTAGGCCAGTCATTTTACTAAAGCCTAGTGCCTCAATTTTGGGGCTCTCACACACTAGCTTCTTCGATCCATTTGCTTTTTCTGGAACCAAAACGGTCTCCCTTGTATGCACATAGAATAACTGCTCAGAATAAACATTATGTTCAAATTTCAGTGAGTTTTGATTATTTTTAGCAACTATTAAAATTCTGCCTCGATTCCTGTGACAAATAACACCATTGCAAATGTTATCTCAAAATCTGCAACGCATGAGAGGGAGCTGAAATTCCTCCTATAACTTTGACCAAGGAGGTCCTTCATTCATTCTAGGCCTGAAAATTCTCAAAAACAACCCAGCCTATGTTAATTTGAATGTTGTGTTTATGTAACAGTTCACCCATTCACTCATTCAGCACTTTTATTGAGTTCTACTGTGTGCCAGTCATGGTTCCAGCCAGCTGGGATGCATACGTATATGAGCAAATCACAAGATCCGGTACCCTTGTGAATCGTACATACTAGTGCAAGGAGACAGAAAATAAAAAAGCAAATCTTTTAAATAATAATTACCCATTGCCATCAAGTGGATTCCAACTCATAGCAACTCTATAGGACAGAGTAGAACTGCCACTATAGGGTTTCCAAGGCTTTTATAGATGCAGACTGCCACATACATCTTTCTCCCCCAGGGCATCTGGTGGGTTCTATCTGCCAACCTTTTGGTTAGCAGCCAAGCACTTAACCATTGCACCACCAGAGCTTCTTGTACAGTATATTAGAAGGTGGTAAGTACTCTGGTGGGGGTGGGGCAGAAGGGGGTGAGCTAACACAGAGTCAGGTAAGGTGCATTGATATTGCCAGGAGAGAAAGGGAATATTAAGTATAATATTAAAGGGTGGGCAGTTAGGCCTCATTGAAGGGGTGACATTTGAGCAAATAAATATAGAAGGTGAGGAGGTTCGCAATGGTGATATATAAAGGAAGTATTGTCCAGGCAGCTGGTGCAAAGGCTCTAAGGCAGGTGAGTATAGGCCATTTTAAGGAACTTGGCTCTTGCTTGCAGTGAAATGTGTGGGAGGGGCAGGAACTTCAGCAGAGGAGTAACATGATCTGACCTAACTTTTGAAAGGATCACCTTTGACTACTTACTATGTTGAGAATAGAGTGAAGACAGGCAAGGGTGGGAGAAAGGAGATGAGGTAGGAAGCTATTGCTGTAGGCCAGGTCAGAAATAATGGTTGTTTGAGCTATTCTGGTAACAGTCAGTATGGTGAGAACTGCTCAGGTTCTGGATAAATTTTGAGATTGACCCAACAGAAGTTTCTGATGAATTTGGATGAGATGTGTCAGAGAGGAGTCAAGGATGACTCCAGGGTTTTTCCTTAAGTGACTAGAAGAATGAAATTGCTATCAGCTGATATGGGAAATGCTGCAGTTAGAACAGGTTTTACAGGTGCAGAGGGGATCAGGAACTCTGTTTTGGACACGTTGAGTTAAGTTGTCTCTTCGACATCTATATGGAAATGTGGAGTAGGCAGCTGTATATACAAGTCAGAAATTTGGCTGAAAGGGCTGTGCATAATATATATAGATGGTACTTAAAAGCCATGAGACTATATGCGGTCTGCTAGGGAGTGAGTGTACATGGAGAAGAGCAGAAGATCATTAACAAATACCTGTGGCATAAAGAAATTAGGGAGGAGAGGCGATATAAGCAAAGGAGACTGAGAAGATGCCACCAGTAAGGTAGGAGGTCAACCAAGAGTGTGGTGTCTGGGGAGCCACATGAAGAAAGTGTATCAGGGGAGAGGCAGCAGTCAACCATACCAAATGCTGATGCCAGGTGAAATAAGATGAGAACTGAGGATGGGTCATTGGATTTAGCAAAGCAGAGCAGCTGCAATGGAGGATTGGATGATAAAGCCTGATTTAGACGGGTTTAAGAGTGAATGGGATGAGAGGAATCAATGAATCTAGACAATGCTTTAAAAAAGTTTTGCTGCAAAGGTGAGCAAAGAAATCAGGTGGCATCTGGTGTGGGAAGAGGGAGTATACTTAAGATGGAAAAAGGCAATACTATTGTGCTGAAGGGAAGCTCTCAGTGGAGAGGGATGAATCAATAGCACAGGGATAGCACAGAAAGAATTGTTGGAGCAGTAACTTTGAGTAGGCAAGAGGACACAGGGACCTTGTATGCAGAGGAGGGGTATGGAATGCACAAGGTATTGCAAATTATGGTGACTAGGATGAATTTCGTTACTGAACTGGGAAAATGTCAGCGAGGCATTCTAGCCCCCTTGAACTCCTCTAGCTGAGGTCAGGCCATCTGCCTATTTGTTGAGCCTCTGTGTCTGATGAAAATCTATTATATGTCAGGAACTCTTGTGAGCACCTTACTAACATTTAATACTCTGAACATCCCAATATGTAGGTTATATCATGATCCCCATTTTACAAGTTAGAGATCTGCAGCATAAGGAGGTTAAATGAATTGGCCAAAGCACTTAGCAAGTGTCTTAGTCATCTAGTGCTGCTGTAACAGAAATACCACAAGTGGATGGCCTTAACAGTGAGAAATCTATTCTCTCACAGTCTAGAAGGCTAGAAGTCCAAATTCAGGGTGTCAGCTCCAGGGGAAGGCTTTCTCTCTCTGTCAGCTCTGGAGGAAGGTCCTTGTCATCAATCTTCCCCATGGACTAGGAGCTTCTCAGTGCAGGGACCTTGGGTCCAAAGGATGCGCTTTGCTCCCAGCGCTGCTTTCTTGGTGGTTTGAGGTCCCCCACTCTCTGCTCACTTCCCATTCCTTTTATCTCTCAAGAGATGTGGTGCAGGCCACACCCCAGGGAAATTCTCTTTACATTGGATCAGGGATGTGACCTGGGTAAGGGTGTTACATCCCACCCTAATCCTCTTTAATATAATCTAATCTTGTCTCATTAACCACAGGCAGAGATTAGGGTTTACAACACATAGGAAAATTATATCTATCACAAAATGGAGGATAACCACACAATATTGGGAATCATGGCCTAACCAAATTGACACATATTTTGGGGACACAATTCAATCCGTGACAGCAAGCAATTGGAGGAGTAAAGTTTTGAGTCCCAACAGTCAGACTCAAGGCAGTCATATAATGCTAGCCTCAGACCTGCCGGCCAGAGTGTGGAATCACTGTTGCTGCCCTTATACTGGTAATAAACCTACCCGCTGAACCATAGATACCTCTAATGATCACACAATAGCAATAGTCTGTATGTCTGGTATCTGCCTCTGTTTCCTGCATGTCACTGTTCCTTCAGTGCTGGAGATCTGTTCTGAATCAGACTGAGTGGCAGGGCCCCTGTGATCCTGACTTGCTTAAATTAGACCTCTTCTCTGAAGGCTGTCTCATCTCCAAGGAGAACAGACATCCCAGAACCACAAAACCACCCTCCCACTGACTTTTGGAACATATTGCCTGAACGCCTGTTGCCTGACCAAGCCAGGACACTAAGCCACTTGGAATATTAATAACTCTGATCAAGCTGAAAGGCCACTGTGTCATTTGAAACAGTATCATTTAGACAGCTGATTGTACACCCCCAGGCAGTGGTTAAGCATTCAGCTGTTAACAAAAAGGTCGGCAGTTCAAATCCACCAGCCACTGTATGGAAACCCTATGGGGCAGTTCTACTCTGTCCTAATAGGGTTGCTGTGAGTCGGAATTGAATCGATGGTAATGGGTTTTTAGGTGCACTTGCACACATAGTCCAGCCTGTATGTTCTCCACAGGGCTTCCCCAGTCTGCTTCATCCTATCTTCTTCCTACTCCATACCAACTCTGTGTAGTGAAAGACCCCATCCGATATGACCCCAAGGGATAAGCCGTATGGTGAGGCAGAGCCCCATTTCAGGATAAGCCTTGAGGACAGGTAATGGCTTTTCACAGGGCTGGGTCTCAGGTCACAGGGCCCAGGGGTATCCCAGGAAAAAAGGAATCATTTTTCTGATATGAGCCAGTGAAGATGAGCCCAGACTCCAGGAGAAGAGAGGAAGAAGAGAGGCCACTCAGGTCATTGGAGAACCATATTTGGAGGGAAGCTGATTTTAGAGGTGAGCTCCTCCAAGGCACACACCCATCTTCTACCTGCTCCAATCAACCTGACCCAGAAACTTCAGTCAAAGCATTTGAGTGGCCATTTCCCTGCAGATGGACGTTTAACAACTTTTTAGTCTTTTTTCCCTTTAAACAGTGCTTTAGTTAACATGCTTGAATGTGTCTCTCCCTCTTTTCAGAGATGAGCTTCTCCAAGAGGCTCCCCAGCCCAGCTGTAGCGACTGCAATAAAGGCTAGCAAGCTGGTCCTGAGGCATCCTTAGCCCATAGGATGCCGTGAGGTGGAGAACAGCCATGAGAATTGGGCCATCAGCACTTCTGAAGTCCTGATAAGCAAGTGCTGGGCACTGACAGAGTAGTAATTGATGTAAACTATGCAGGCTGTGTGGAAGCTGAGTGGAAGTGGAAGCTTGCAAACCTGGGGTGTCCACCTGATAGCTTGGTGACCTAGTCAGAGTTACCTAACTTGTGTCAGCCTCAATTTACATCTCTGAAAATGTGCTTTATAGACATGTTGTGGAAAATAAATCAGTTGATCTTCACAAAGCCCCTAGACTTCTTAAATTATCTGTGGTGAAGAATGAGTATTTGTTTTTTTCCAAATCTGTCACTCACGGATGACTACATTTGTATAATGCAAGGGAAATGAATTAATAGAAAGAAGAAAAAAAGTGACAAAGACATACAAAATACAAGCCCTGATGTTTTTATAACATCAAAACAACTCTAGACTTTTCTAAACATGTACTCTCAAATTCTGTACTTACTGCAATGCAAATCAGCATCAAAATTTTGCAAAGTGGCAAAAGTCCACAGGCTGCACTTTTATTGGTACTGCTCTGGCATAGTGCCTGACCCATCAGAGACAGTTGGTCTGTGGTTGCTATTACAAGGGAATTTATTGCAAAATCTGGTTTTTACCATGAAGAAGCTTAAATAACAAGAAATTTAAAAGAAAAAGAAAAAGAAATACCAAATGGTTTAATTGTTGACTGAGTGCCAAGAGAGTATGTGTATGAAAAACTGTACAGGAGTTCACAAAAGATGTCACAGTGTTCAAGACTTCCTCTGGGCCTTGAGGGCAAAGAAGAATGGAACTTACTTTGTAGCTTTATGTTTTCTATGATTGTAAGAAACTTCACGTTCATTGCACAAATTTCCACAATCCCTGAAAGTATAAAGAAGCTGGGAAATATTTAGCCTTAATGCCACAATCCAGAGGTTGCTTGTGCTAACATATGTATTTTTTCCAATGCATAGTCAAGATAATAATAATCATATGAATATGAATACAAAGAAGGAGAAGAATACATATACAGAAGGAACCCTGGTGGCAAAATGATTAAACACTCGGCTGCTAACTGAAAGGTTAGCGGTTGGAACCCACCAGCTGCTTGGTGGGAGAAAAGACCTGGCAATCTGTTCTCATGAAGATTATAGCCTAGCAAACCCTTTGGGGCAGTTCCACTTTGTCATATAGGGTCACTATAAGTCAGAATTGACTCGATGGCACACAATAACAAAAAATACATATATTTATATATGCCTGGGTTTTGCAGAACAGATAAGCACTTGGGCTAACTAACTGAAAGGCTGGCAATTACAAACTCACCCAGAGGCACCTTGGAAGAAGGGCCTGGTGATCTGCTTCTGAAACATAGGTCAGCCTTGAAAACCCTATGGAAGGCAGTGCTACTCTGCACACATGGGGTTGCCATGAATCATAATTGACACGATGGTAACTGGTGTATTTAATGCTAAACACACACTTATAAATATTTACACCAATTTCCTGTATATCAGTACAATTATTATGACTCAGAGCACCCAGTATTAGAACCGTGAACCTCATCAGCCCCCTTGGCAAAGATTCTCACAGTTGTTGTGTCTGCGAGTCCCCACCCACAGGGTGACACAAATGTGCTAACAAGACCTGTCTATTTGCTATAGTCTCCAAGAAGCATCCTCTAAGTCCCCTAAGAGAGCTTCACTGTAGCCTCCAACTAAGATGATGACCCCCATGAGGTCAGCGTTACCCCTAAGCAGCTGACATAGCTGCCAGGATCCAGGTGCCAGAGCAGAGCTTCATTCTGTGTGAAGATGCATGGAATGACCCTGTCCTTAACTCTGCACCCATACGTGGACTCCAAAGCAATGCTGCCAAACCCACACTGCCCCTCTCAGGAAAGTAGCTCCCTCAGCTTCTTCCCCCAAATCAAGGCTATCTGTAAGCAAGTCCCCAATCTCCTACACGATGCACCAGGCAATATTGCTGAAGCTTCACAGACATTACTTTATTCCTCACAACAATCCTAGAAGATAGATCTAATTAATCCCTTTTTACAGATTAGGAAACCAAAATTCAGGAAGGTTTCTAACATCACAGGACTGATAAGAAATGGAAGCTCCGAAACCATGATCTGGGCAGTTTACAGTGCACACACACATACAGGTTTCTCTCTGTGTGTCTCTTTTTCTGTATCTCTGTCTCTCTTTCTCAGAAGCACACACGCACGCACACACACACACACATTCTGTCTCACACTTCCTCAGAGAAGGTGAGGCAGGGAAGTGGAAGGGGTCATGGTTCCAAGACAGTAACTGTAAGTAGGTGTTGCCCTACAACTTCCCTTGAGCCCTGGAACATAGAAGAATACAATTCCTGGCACCCAACCTGGACAGCTCCAGGGGCCAGAGTCATGGCAACCTGTTTCTCAGCTTCTTCTGCTCCCTGTTCCCTCTCCCTGCTGTGAGGCTTCTCTCCCTTTTGACATGGCCCTCTTGGAATGTAGCTTCAGAAAGAAAGCAAATGTATTTGCTCTTCTCTGCAAAGACTAGTCTTAGGAATCCCTCCTCAGAAAGAAAACAAAACATGTTTGTGCAGGGGGAATGGAGGAATAGAAACAAGCCAAATGATATCAGCACGTGAAGCAGCAGCACGTATCTGGGAGGAAGGAGAGGACTTAGGAGGGAAGGCAGTAGAGCCCTAACCTGTGACCTGGAGCTGCCAACACAGGGGAAGATTTCCTCAGAACTCCTAAGGGGTCCCTTGGCATCCTTTCCTCCCTCTAGCTCAATAAAATCAGACTGATTCCCTAAGAAAACCTCTGTCCATGGCATGCCGACCATTGATATGAGGCTTGGAAACTGTAGCTAACAAATACACAGACTGAAAATTCCTGAAGAACATCAACCACAGAGGGCCTCAACACAGGACAGTGGTCATCCAGTCCATGCAGAGGAGGAATGGCCCCGCCTTCCCTTCACCATGTGACTGATGCCCTCCCTCCCCTCACTCCCCAAACCTCTGCCTGTCTGTAGATTCTCCTGGGTCAGGGTACAGGACTCCAGTGACTGGGAGTGGGGCTACCCAGGCCCGACCCTGTGGCCCAAGGACCAGGAGAACCATGACTGCACTCCCACTATTCCCCAGCTGGGCTTCTAACCAGGACCCTTTTGCTTCCCTCATCCTGGCGAGAAGTGAACGGATCAGTGGTGAGATTATATGAGAATAAAACCAGGAAGTGAGTTTTGTAAAATGTTCCTGAATTATCAGTTTTAAGAAAACTGGCATAACTGAGCATGCCGGGAGAGTAGAAGAGGCTGTACCTAGAGCAGGGCCCAGTTAGATCTCTGTATGTGAGGATTTCCCTCAAAGTCTCTCCACATCAGCATCTATGTTCCCGTATGTATGCTGAAAACAGTTCCATGAGTGCAGTTGGCAGTAAATTGGAGATGGGAGAGCAATAGAGCAACTAGTGGAATGTACCATATTTACCATACCCAAGAAACCATGGACTTACAGTAACCTTCCCCTTCCACTGCACCCTCCTGTATACTGCTTTACACAGTAAAGTGAGGAATCAACAACCAAAAGCCAAAAGCCAAGTTTGTAGCTTTTGGACACAACTGATGGTGGTGAATTCAGGTACTGTCATATCTGTCTCCTAAAGCAGAGAGGTCAAGGTTGGACTGGCTGCCCTGAGCTCCTTCTCTATTTCAGCTCCCCACCCCTACCCTAGCTCTGGAAAACTATAAAGGGTGTTCACTTCCTAATAAGGATGTGGATAGGAAATGGCTCTTTCCCTGTCGTGATCGAGACTGTGGACCTTGCTGCCAGGGAGATCCTGCACAGCTCTTAGACCAACAGCAGGGAACAGCTCTTGTCCTCTTCCTGTGCGAGACAGAGTGGAGGGGATGAAAGTGTGCCTGAGGAAGGTCAGGGGTTGTGCCCCCGATCCTGGGGACGTATTCCTGAATTATGAAGGAATAGAAATCATAACTACAGCTGTTATTTATTGAACACCTATTATGTCCTGGGCATGTATTTATATTATTTAATTTCACCCTCACCACAACCTTATGGGATAGAATTTATAATCCCCCATTTCCCAGATTAGAAAACTGGGATTCAGAGAGGGTATATATTTAATACATGGCCAAAGTCCATATTAAACATCAGAACTAAGATTTGAAACAAAGACTTTCAGAGCCCAAAATATGTGCTTTGCTCTTAAGCATGAAGTGACACTGCCTTCCATTTTCTGTGAGCTGGTTCCAAATGCTAATATGGGATGGGTCAGATTTTAGGTGAAGTTTCAAACCATTAGAGGGATATGAGACACTATAAATTGAAAGGGAGGCACATTTTCACAGACTGTCTGTTAGTAGAATCTCACATTTTAATACAACACAGTCTGTTGTGCAAAGACAAAGCAACTTCTTTGTTTTCCATAACTAATCCTTCCTTTCAGTGGGTACTGAGTGCTCTTCTTTGGATCCTACTTCTATAGCTGTTCACCTTGAGGATTGTTACAGGACTCTTCTCTTTCTCTTCTCTGGATGCCCCCGAGATTTGGTTTCAACTCAAATTTGACTCCAATGTGAGTGCCCAGTGTAACCTCCCCTACAGCAATGGCCTCTGAACATTTTTGATAATATACCAATAATAAATGATATTGAGCACACGTATATTTAATAATGATGAATTTATTAATACAATAATGAACTGTACCAATATACAATGCACATTATAAAACATGCACTAAAATAAGAAATTTTTAAATGGATGTGATAAAAACAAATATGCATAGAACTTCTAATGTTTTCTTTCCACACCTCAATTGCTTTTCTTGCCCACCCTGTGTGTGTGTGCACACCCCATTTTGTAAACCAAAGTGCTCCAAGATCCCTTCATTCCAATTAGAGTGACCCTAGTGCACTCACCAACAAACATTCAGCTGCCTTCTGTACCGTTCCATGAGACAGGTGTCATAATCTCCATCTATTCTAAGGCAAATGAGAAACTGAGGACAGCTCAGGAGTGCAAACATGGGTTCTCTAGCTCTCTGTTCATTCTTTCACCTTCCAATAGCCATAATGGCCTCAGTGTTGTTGACAAGTGTCCTCTCAATATTCAGCTTTGCCATTCATCTAATACTGCCACTTATAAAATTTTTTTGGAAGATTTGTCAGGGCACACATGTCTAACTCACTCCTTTTTCTCTTTCCTTCCCATACTTCTTCTAGAAAGAAAACTTTTTCTTTTATCTCCTCTTTCTGTTTGACAGAGACTTAATTTCCCTATATAATGTCACCCTTCTTCTCGAGGAGACATATACCATTTCCTCCACCCTGGGGCCATTATGACTGTAGGAAGGCAAAAGATTTGTTGCAAAAAGAATGGCAAATACTTACATTTATTATTTTAAAATATTGTTGCGGTCGAGTTGGCTCTGACTCGTAACGACTCTATGTACAACAGAACGGAATGTTGCCCTGTCCTGTGCCATCCTCACAATAATCGCTACATTTGAGCCCATTGTTGCAGCCACCTTGTCAATCCGTCTCTTTGAGGGTCTTCTTCTTTTTTGTTGACTCTCCACTTTACCAAGCGTGATGTCCTTCTTCAGGGATTGATCTCTCCTGATACCAGGTCCAAAGTAAGAGAGACGAAGTCTCACTATCCTCACCACTAAGGAGCAATCTGGCTGTATTTCCTCCAAGACAGATTTGTTCATTTTTCTGGCAGTCCATGGTACATTCAAAATTCGTCAGCAACACCATAATTCAAAAGCATCAATTTTTCGTTGGTCTTCCTTCTTCATTGTCCAGCTTTTGCATGCATAGGAAGCAGTAGAAAATGCCATGGCTTGGGTCAGGTGCACCTTAGTCCTCAAAGTGACATCGTTACTTTTGAACACTTTAAAGAGGTCTTTTGCAGCAGATTTGCCCAATCGAATTAAGATTCAAAAAGGCTCAGTCACTGCATTTGGTTACTACGTGTGTTTGAGTTCTTTCATGTATTACATTTTCTCACACTTTTTTCCGTGCTGTTTATTTGTTGAAGAAAATGTGGCCCACTCACTTCTTGCCAGGGCTAGAGAAACATAAGGGTCCTGGTTTAGCAGCCCAGCTAGGGAATGGGAAAAGTAGGGGTCATGGAGTTTTAGTCCTTGGGCCACAAGGTCGGGCCTGGACAGATTTTGGGTGATTCTTTTCTCCTTTTTAAAAGTTGCTTTTAACATGTTTAATGTGTATAACTTTCATAATAAAAAAAAAAAAAGTAAATAGAAATAATGCCCCTTAATCAGACCAGGTGTCCAGGTTTTTATTGTCATTGTGGAATAGTTACATATTTCACATTCCTTTCACAGGAATTAAGGCCCATCTCTCCCCAACACTTTTTAATTATTATTTTTTTTTTTACTTTTATGGTTGCAAAAATATGTCAAACAAATCTGTCTTGGAAGAAGTACAGACAGAATGCTCCTTAGAAGGGAGGATGGTGAGACTTCATCTCACATACTTTGGACATGTTATCGGGAGGGACCAATCTCTGGAGAAGGACATCATGCGTGGTAAAGTAGAGGGTCAGCAAAAACAGATGAAGACTCTCAGTGAGATGGATTGATACAGTGGCTGCAACAATGGGCTCAAACATATCTACTATTGTGAGGATGCTGCATGACTGGGCAATGTTTCGTTCTGTTACACATAAGGTCGCTATGAGTCAGAACCGACTTGACGGTGCCTAACAATAACAACAACAATTCGATCAAATGAACTGTAAAAATACATTTATGAGACAATTAAGGAAACTGAAATGGTACTGGATGTTAGATGATGTTAAGTCAGTAGTGGTCATGATACTGTACCGTGGTTGTATTAAAACAAATCCTTATCTAAAAAAGTCTATTTCTGGATGAAAGGATTTGATGTGTATACTTTGCTTCACAGTACTCCAGCAAAAATAAAAATGTACGATGGGAGGTAGCTGAAGCAAGAATTGAAGAAAATTAATGATTGTTGAAGGTGATGATTGTTGAATTTAATGGGTACTTGGAGTGCATTGTATTATTTCTTCTGCTTTTATGTGTTTGAAATTTTCCATAATAAAAAGTTAAAATAAAAAGAAAAATGAAATGCTTGCATTAAAACAAACCCGTTGCTGTCGAGTCAATTCCGATTCATAGCGACCCTATAGGACAGAGTAGAACTGCCCCACAGAGTTTCCAAGGAGTGCTTGGTGGATTCGGACTGCCGATCTTTTTTGGTTAGCAGACATAGCTCTTAACCACTGCACCACCAGGGTTTAGTGAAGGTAATATGGCACAAGAGACGAGGAAAAGAAAAAAAATAAGAAATAGTCACGTTCATGGGAACAGTAACAAGTGAAATATGACAAATGCCTGTGAATTTTCAGTCACATACTCACTGATGTTGTGCCAGTTGTAGATTCTAACAGACATAAGCAATTCTCAAATAAATGGTACTGGAAATGGACCTGCAACATGAAACAATGTGTATTTGCCCAGAGAAAGAGCACTGGAAGAAGGAGATGTCTTCCTGGTTGAGAACCCATATCATTTCTATTGTTGTTGAAGCAACAACAAATTATTTTGTTAATTATTAATAACAAATTATTTATACTTAATCACAAAATGATATGCACCTTTGGTAAGAATGTTGCTGATGGCATGCTTATCATTTTCTTACCAAGATGAAACCAGGTGATAGGAATTATTACCTCTCTCATATGTGAGCCTGGTAGAGAAAATGATTGAGATGCAGACAGCTTTTTAGGGGTCAAAACCATGGATACACCTCTTTAACAAAGTCAGCACCATTTTCTGACTGAGAATAGCAATATAGCAAGGGAACTTTGCAGTCTTTTGGAACTTCTGCCTGGAGGGATCCTTTATCCCTGGGGCTTTATCTCCTTGAGACAGGGGGTGACAATCTATCCACAGCACTCCACCAAATATCACATCTCTGTTCATTCCTGTGCTAGTGAAAGAATAACGTGCTGAGACAAGTTCCCAAAATTGTGTAATCCTGTGTGCGTGCGTGTGTGTGTGTAATGTCAAATCTTGTGGAGCTTGAAAGGGAAGGTGAGAAGTAATCCCATTCTACAGAAACTATATAAAAAAAAGTGATCAGAAAATGTTATTATGATTATTTGCTTTTAAAACTTTTGTAAAAATATAGCATAGGCACATTATAACAATTTGTGGAAACAAAGAAAGGAAAGAAAGGCACATTTTATCTGCCATAAAATTCCCACTGTATGCAGTATATTTACTCCCCTTTCATATTCTATGTAGCTAAAATAGTACCATAAATAGGGTTTTATATCCTGATTTTTCACTTGACTTTAAAAAAATATTTTTCATGCTATTATATTGTTTTCATACCCCTCATATTTAATGATTGCATAGTAGCCATCAAGTGGGTGTAAATAATGTTTTTATTTATAAATTTAAGCATATGAGTCCTCACAAAGATATGATTCAAATCATATTTGCCCACACATTAAACAAATTGCAGTTTTCAAAATCATAAAATTAGATGTAATCAGAAATGACACTAAAAATACAGAACATTTTATATCCATAGGTCTGATTGACTCTGATGGTAGAAGGAAGGAGCCTCAAGCCTCTCTCAATCACTGTCAAACTGTGAGATTTGGGCAGGCAGGAGCTGAGGCAGAGAAAGAGGATACCATCTAACAGAGGAGCCACTTGCCCCTTCTACCATCCAGCTATACAGAGTGTGTCAACCCCTGATCCTGGCCACCCAAAATGGTAAAATGATGCTGAAGTTGGAGAAATTCTAATTAAGAATCGGGGAAGCAACTGAGAGCTGAGGGGAATCTATCATGATTTCCAGAGCCCCTTCCACCTCTGGATGAAGGCCTACCTGGGAAAGAAAATTGAGAGCAGTAATATGGAAGGATGATATTCAAAAATAATTTACAAATCATATGATAATTAAATTAATACATAAATCAGTATATAAATGAAAAATTGTAAACACATTCCTTTCTATTGCTTAAGTAAACTATTTATGATAAAACTAACAAGTAATAGAAGTTTTAGCTTAAAAGCCAGTTTCTATTAAAATGCATATACAGTGCTTGATATGATTTCCAAAATCTTTTACAGCTCTATCATTATAAGGAACCTGTTGAGGTCCAAGTATGCTTCCTATTTTCTTTATTTCAGTTTCTAGTTTTTTAGGTATTTCATTCTCTCTGCTGGTTATTTGAAGCAAGACACCAAACATAAAGTTTATTAAGAAAATATTTTTATTTGTTTACTTCACATCTTTTATTGTGCAAGCCAGAGATAATCGAATGTGATGACTTATCACAAATTAAAACATTTGGAAAATTTTCTGAAATGTTAATTATAATTCCAGACTTTCTCCCTAGCATTAAACTGGCAACATCTTTTCCAATAGATGTTCATGTAAATATTTTCTCGTCAACTCTATTATCTCAAATACAGACTAAATAAAGTTGGTAAATTATTTCAGATGCCTTTGCTTCCAAATTTCACATTTTAAGCAATTTTTAAAAAAGCTTTTAGGTTTAACAGTTGAAGAGTGACCAACTGGCCTGTTTTGCTAAGGACCATTCTAATTTTAGTGCTGAAAGTTCTGCGTCCCAGGAAACATCTCCAAGGGCACACAAAAAGTCTCAGTTTTCAGAGGTGGGTGCAGAAGGTTGGGGGTAAAGTACAGAACTCTTAGGGCATCCCAGAAAATAAGGGCTGAGAGCAACATTGTTTTTAGTGGCAAATGGATACCACATATGTTATCTGCCTTCCGGAGTTGGTGTGGTTCTTTTTGCCCCTGATTGCTGATGTTGGTGACCCTAATCTGTGGTTCATAATAATGAATCACCCATTGTTGCATCACTCCCAATGTTGCAAAGTAAGTGTACAACTAAAGTGCATTGTAACAGGGAGCTTTAACAGTGTGTGTTTGACTTTGTCCGTGGATCAACTGCTGTGATTTGTATCGAGATAGTGACAGTTTACCTTTTAACATTGTGAATATTGTGACCATGTTTTAAAAGTCAGACAATAAAAATAAGAATGATTACAACACAAACGCCAGCATGATGGAAAAAGAAGGCCAAACTATTGTGTTTTTTTAATGACAGATGGAAGAACACATACAACTAAATCAGAGACGTAAATAACCAAAACAGAACATACAGTGCAATACGCAGAAAAAAAAATTCTGTTGGGCACGGTGAAGAATGGCATGTGAAAGCAAGGTGAAGAATGGCATGTGAAAGCAAGGTAAAGAATGGCATGTGAAAGCAATCGAAGGTCTCCCCAGGGAGTTCCAGCAAAATGGCGCTCTAGGCAGACGCACCACGACGTCCGTCCACAGCAAAGATCCGAAAAACTAAGCCGAACAGAGAATACAAAAACCCTGAAACCCTAAAACATCAAATGAAGAGATAAAGAACTCAGCCAAGCACCAAATGGAGTGAGAAAACTGACAGAGAACAGAGAGCAAGGACAGACTCATGCAGAGGTCCCCTACCAGCTAACGCAGCGCAGATCCGCCATCATGGACTCCTATCGGAGACCAGCAAACAGGGGGTATGAGAAGGCAGCCTCACAGAGCTTCCAGCGGGAGACAAAGCAACCGGTAATTGGCGATGTACGCTTTCCCACCCCGCACCCTTCTTCACCCCAACTTGGCCTCCTCTGTTTCCCGCGGCCACAGTCTCTTGACCTCGAAACAACAGCTGCTGGGATTCCACACACCCGAACGGGTGGCTCTCTGAGTGCCATTTGTTGGCTGCTGGTGTTGCTTTCTTCCTGATTCTTTTTATTTCTTCCTTGCGTCTCCCCACCTCCCCCTCCTTTCGCATGAGTACCTCTCTCCATGTGCCATCTTTGCTTCTTCCTGAGGGGCTGCAGAGCTCCGGTAATTTGTGATACACACTTTCCCACTCTCTACCCTTCTTCACCCACACTCGACCCCCTCTTCTTCCCACGGACGCAGTCTCTTATCCAGAAACACCAGCCTGCACTAGCTGGCTCTCTGAGTGCCATTTGTTGGATGCTAGTGTTGCTTTTTTTTTTTTCTGCTTCTTTTGATTTCTTACTTGCCTCTCGCCACCTCCCCCACCCTTCGCTCAAGTACCTGGCTCCGTGTGCCATCTTTGCTTCTTCCTGAGGGGCTGTGGAGCTCCGTTCGAGTGTGGAGCTGCTTCCCGGTTTGGGCTGCCGCACTGGTGGGATGCCGGGGCTTTTGTTTGTTTGTTTGTTTTGAATTGTTTGTTTGTTTTATTTTCCTTTTCTTGACTTGGGAGCCCTTTCTGGCCAGGCTGAGCTGCGTGGCAGGGAGACTCCCCTTC
The DNA here is from genome assembly GCF_000243295.1 of Trichechus manatus latirostris. Classification (NCBI taxonomy): domain Eukaryota; kingdom Metazoa; phylum Chordata; class Mammalia; order Sirenia; family Trichechidae; genus Trichechus; species Trichechus manatus. The sequence continues at coordinate 1,632,992 of NW_004444220.1, forward strand.
GGCTTCCACAGACATGCAGAGGGATCCCTGAAGGCATTACTTTTTATGTTTTGTTTTTTTTTTCCTGTTTCT
>NW_004444220.1:1651154-1658192 GCF_000243295.1 Trichechus manatus latirostris
TAGTGATCGCGAGCATTTCCTCATGTGTCTGTTGGCCATTTGAATGTCTTCTTTGGTGAAGTGTCTGTTCATTTGCTTTGCCCATTTTTTAATAGGATTATTTGTCTTTTTGTTGTAGAGGTGTTGGATTTTCTTGTAGATTACGGAGATTAGACCTTTGTCTGATTTGTCCTGTCCAAAATTTTTTTCCCAGTCTGTAGGTTCTCTTTTTACTCTTTTGGTGAAGTCTTTCGAAGAGCACCCTCCAGGTACTTCTACATGAATGGAGTTTGGAATGGTTTCCAGCTACTCTTCCAAAGGACACCTTCTTTCTTTGTGGGAGATTTCTTTATGCAGGCCTCCCTCTGCTGACAAAGGGCCAGGTTTAGGAGGTAGTGGGGAGCTGAGGCTTGTGTCCAAACTGAAGGACACAACAAGACCTTCCTTAGAGATGCTGGGTGCAGCAGAGCCCTGCCTGGGAAGTGCTGCTGTACCCTGAGAGCCCCCTCCCTTCCAGATCTGGGGGATTAGAGAAGACTTCCTGAAGGAGGTGACACTTGAGCTGGGCCAAGAGGAGGCAGAAACCAGGAGGGAGACCAGATCCTTGGAGCTTGGTCCAGGCCGAGGCAGACTCTGGGGATCCAGTTGGGCAGGACCTCTGAGGGTAACCTTGGAGCCATGTGGAATCCTGAGGACCCGCTCCCTCTCCTTGTTGCACCCCTCTCTGAGCTCCACTGTCAAGAGTTGGATCAGAATCACAAGGGTCAGTCTGGGTGGAGTCGGCCATTATGTGGGGGCGATGACTGGCTCTTTTTCAGGTAGAGGTGGCACCTCTGGGACTTCCAGGGCCACTGAGCTCTCCGTATCCCTCACCACCATCTTTCTGCCAAAAGGGGACACACAAGACAGAGGGTAATCGAATGAGGGGAGGGGTGGGGAGAAGTGAGGAAGGTGGGAGGGGCTGCCTCTCAGGCCACCAAGGTTCCCCTTTGCTACCCACCCACCCACCCACCAGCAGGATGGCAGGCCATTTCCTCTCTCTAACCCCACCTCCCCTCAACCTCAACGTCTGCCTGGCCACCCACTAGTGACTCCATTTTCTGTCTCTCCTTACTTCACTGCCACTTTGGGTGTGTCCTCCTTCACTCCCTGGTGCATGTTGTCTGGAATCTCATGGAAGGAGGGATTTCCTTGTTGATGTCAGATGGATCTTGGCTGAAAGCAGAGAATACCAGAAAGATGTTTACCTGTGTTTTATTGACTATGCAAAGGCATTCGACTGTGTGGATCATAAAAAATTACGGATAACACTGTGAAGAATTGGAATTCCAGAACACTTAATTGTGCTCATGCGGAACCTGTACATAGACCAAGAGGCAGTCGTTCCCACCGAACAAGGGGATACTGCGTGGTTTAAAATCAGGAAAGGTGTGCATCAGGGTTGTATTCTTTCACCATACTTATTCAATCTGCATGCTGAGCAAATAATCCAAGAAGCTGAACTAGATGAAGAAGAGAGAAAGCGGCATCAGGATTGGAGGAAGACTCATTAACAACCTGCAATATGCAGATGATACAACTTTGCTTGCTGAAAGTGAAGAGGACTTGGAAGCACTAACTGATGAAGATCAAAGGCTATAGCCTTCAGTATGGATTACACCTCAACATAAAGAAAACAAAACAAAAAAAAACTTCACAACTGGACTAATAAGCAGCATTATGATAGACGGAGAAAATATTGAAGTTGTCAAGAATTTCATTTTACTAGGATCTACAATCAACGCGCATGGAAGCAGCAGTCAAGAAATCAAAGGACGTATTGCACTGGGCAAATCTGCTGCAAAAGACCTCTTTAAAGTGTTGAAGAGCAAAGATCTCACTTTGAGGACTATGGTGCGCCTGACCCGAGCCATGACATTTTCAATAGCCTCATATACATGGGAAAGCTGGACAATGAGTAAGGAAGACCGAAGAAGAATTGACGCCTTTGAATTATGGTGTTGGTGAAGAATATTGACTATACCATGGGCTGCCAGAAGAACAAACAAATCTGTCTTTGGAAGAAGTAGAGCCAGAACGCTCCTTAGAAGCAAGGAGACTTCGTCTCACATACCTTGGACATGTTATCAGGAGGGACCAGTCCCTGGAGAAGGACATCATGCTTGGTAAAGTAGAGGGTCAGTGAAAAAGAGGAAGACCCTCAACGAGATGGATTGACACAGTGGCTGCAACAATGGGCTCAAGCATAACAACGATTGTGAGGATGGCGCAAGACCGGGCAGTGTTTCGTTCTGTTGTAGATAGGGTCATTATGAGTTGGAACTGACTCAACAGCACCTAACAACAACAACAAACCCCTCAATATGTACACAGGTCCAACGTCCATGGTGTTGGAAAACCTTGCTGTCTTTCCAAAGTAACATGCCAAAAGGTACCTTAATTTGAGGGGGTCATCCCACCTCTTCAGGCTTCTTCTCAAGGCTGTTCTACCCAGAGCTTGGCTGCGTCCAGAGACACAGAAAACAGTAAACCTTCCCTCCCTGGGAAGGTTTTATTTTCCTTTCAAATTTGTTCTTCTTAAATCTTTAAAAAATTTCTTTTAAAATACTCTCTTTTTTTTCTAACTATTTTACTGGTCAACTGTAGCTGGAACACTAACTTTGAAGCATTTTGCTGATGAAGGAATACTTGCTGACTTCCTACAATAGTTTTCTTGAAACAAAGGACATATAGTAGTGCCAAAACACCTCTATTCTCACTCCCACTAGTTCATTCTTTTCATTTAATAGTGCTCTTATGTGACTATTTTCAACCTCTTTCCCCTCCTCTCATTTCTTAAAGCTGAAATGGTCACCGGTTAGTATTCCTTTTTTTCTCCTACAGACCCCTGGGCCATGGTAAAATAGGTTCTTTATATCAAGGTGTTAGTTGTCATATAGGCATTGTTATCATTGTCCATTCCAGGTAGGTTTGTGTGTCACTTCCAGATCCTTGCCTATCCATTTATGTTACTTTTTTCTGGTAAGTGGTCTGGTAAGACTAGTCTTTCTCTAGGCCCTGTTTGTGACAGAACAGTAAATACCCTTCACTGTAGAGTAAGTCCTCAGTGGTAGCCTTGGTAATGATGGCATCATCACAGCTGAACCATTGGTCCTTTTGCTGCCAGATAAAGCCGGTATAGTGTCCACTTTCCAAAGTTCCATGGTGATTAATCACTGCAAACAGCGAATAGTTTTTCTCGTTTGGCACATTATCTGTTGGTGGCTGGTCCTCTTTCATTCTGCTCTCTTTAGTGGAGGCCAAAAAAGGAGTCATGTCTAGCTCCAAGGGAAATGAGATAAAGGTATTAATCTTTTGTCTCTGTTTGCCAACGTGTTCAAACCACTTGAGATGAAAACAGGCCACAATGGGCAATTTCTTCATTGTAAGTTGTTTGGTAGATTCCTGGCAGCTTTGGCAACTACTACATTTGATTTTGGCACTGCTTCCTAGGTGCTCTGGCCTTGTAAACCACTGTAGGCAGTCTGTGAGTGAGGGGATTCCTGGTATGTGGTCATTCCTGTTAACTGTGCTGTCAGTCCTCTCTGGGCTCTGGAAAGTGAATGTGGCACAAGAGCCAGGCAAGTCCAAACTGATATCCCAGCATGGATCTATTGTGGTGGAAACACCTTGGCAGGCTTGGCAGGTGACATCAGACTGCAAGCCACCTGTAAATATTTGGTCTATGATGCAGTTACAGCAGTTGGAGTTATTCACCTCCTGCCCAACACTATCATCTTTGCTGTGTCTATGCAGCACATCTAATACTGCAATAAGGAACTCATGGGCATCCTGTTGCCTGTACGCTGCTAAATGTTCTGCATGAATCCATATCAGGTGAAGTAATTTATAGGGAATGTGAGGAGTTCGGCTCCCAGAGTTCATAGCATGAAAAAGCAAAGACATTTCACAGACCAGACACAAGCTGGGGCTTGTCATTATACATTTGTGCTTGTCAGAAAGGAAGAAATCTTTCAGTAGAGGAATGTGGGTAAGTGCCTGGACAATACAATTCATAAAGCAGGTGTTTCCAAGCTTGATTAGCCCTCTCAGGCCTACCGTGTAGATGGACTTTTTTCTTCTCTTTTTCTTGGGTTTCAGCAGTTTTGGCTCCTGTTCCTTTGACTCACAGGTTGTTTGCTTCTCTTCAACACCTGATGTCATACACTTTTGTTGAAAAACATCTGTTGAGGTGGAAGTTAGTAATTTCAAAATTTTCTCTTCTGTTTCTTTGGCTATCTGTTCTATGTCTTTGTCATAAACATAATCCTTACATATAAAACAGTATATAACTCCATGATAGAGGTCTACAGCTAAATTGTGCTGTTTTGTTTCTGCTTGTTTGTGAATATGTTTCTCGGTAAAGCAGCCAAAAAAGACACAGGAGAGACAAGAGTGGAGTCTGTTCATATGGGTACTACATACATGACAGATACACGACTTTGCCTTACGTTTCCTAGTCTCCGGGGTCCCACTCCAAAGGAAACAATGGTAAATCAACCGCAGGTTCTTCCGCTAGTTTTTAGCCACTTTAAAGCTCTCCACGTGAGAGCAGCCAGTGGGACCCTGATCAAACTCCATCTCCAGCAACCAGTCCCATGAGCCGCCTCGATCCCCAGATCCGCCTAGGTCACCAGAGCAGTTTCACCTTGTCTGAGGCCTGCACCGGGGCCTGGATCTACACCGGGATCTGCACCAGGGCCAGGACCAGGGCGGGGACAGCGGCGGCGGCAGAGTTGGGCGCAGGGCGTGGACAGGAGTGGGGGTGGGTCGGAGGGTGGGGGAGGACCCTTGGATCCCGCCCCCGGGCTGGGGCCGAGGGCGGGGCTTGAGGCGTGGGAAAACAGGCGAGGAGCTGCTATGACAGCGAGGGGCGGTTGAAAACAGGAGCACCTTCTCGCTGCCGCAGCTCCTCAAGTTCCCCTTAGGTGCAGGTTTACGCTCTTGTAATGGCTTCAGCTTGAACTCCTCAGCTTCCCAGCCTGAAGATGCCTTAGCCGCTCCCACCGCCTCCTCCTCCATTTCCCCTGCCTTGTCAGCCACCTCCTCAAGCGAGACTCCTCCCCCAGCTCCCGAGTTCCGGGAGGGCACTGAGCAGGAGGACAACGAAGCTTTTCTAACCTGGGCCATCAGCTCGCCGCCCGGCCACAGGAGAAAGGCATCTGGAATGGAGCTGCGACTGTAGCTGGAATGAGACAGGGACTTCTGTGAATGATAGGCGTCAAGGCTGCGGTACGCCGTTAGCGCCCCCAAGACTCCTCCCACCCGCCCTCCTGCTCAGCCAGCAGCTACTGCGGGCTCCACCTCCTGTAATTGGAGGTTCCGGGAGCCGAGGTGGAGATTGGGGCGGTTACCTGGTTTTAAGGCAATCAGATAGTGCGGGAGGTGGGGCGGGGGGGCGGTAAAGAGGACGAGGGGAGGGTCACGGCCGAAGCTTAGGGTGGAAAGGGATGGAAAGTACTTGTAAAAAGGCACCACCGTCTGACAGCCTCCTCTGCTCCTTGCGCAGCCTCGCTTTCATATGGCTTCCTCTGACGTTTTTTCCTTGCATCCTAAAAAACAGTCGGGTCAACATTTCACCTTAAAAAGGACTAAAAGAGAGCCACTTTCGGAAAGTAAGCTCAGGAGAATATGGTGTCACTCTGCTCCCACATTACCTATGTTTCTGGGGCAGGGTGTGTTACACCCTCCTCCCCTTGCCCCAGACGCGCTTTTGCGCCCTCTCGCTCAGTTTCCCTCTTGTGCTCCCATTCACAGCCCTTTTCTGGCTTCTGCACCCCTCTGATCCTTCGATTCAGCCTAGAATTCTGTCTTTTCTCATACCGTCCGCTTGTTCTCTACCCCTTGGCCTCAGTGCACGCCCCCGAAGTCCCCGTACCTGTCTACCTCGCCCATGTAACACCTCCAGCCCTGCTGTTTGTATAAAGGTCTGGGTTACCTTGGGCCCAGGCTCGTGGTGCAGAAAGTCAGCAGCTGCTGCTGTCCGGCCACTCCTCAGCCAGCCTTCTCTCTTGCCATCTCCTCAGGGTTGGTCACAAGGGGGCCGCCCCCTGGCCCCTCCCCTCTCGACATGTGGCCCCCAGCCCGGGATCATGCCTTTCCCCGGTGATGAATGGTACCGCTGTCCCTTGCCAGCAGACAAAACCTCTTCCTGATGCAGACTCTGCCGAAGGCAACAAGAGCGACTGATTCTAGAGAAAGCCCCTGAAATGGAGGCTCCGGCCTCACCTGGCTCCAGGCCCTGGCTCCCAAGAAAAAAATATTCATTGGTGGGAAGAGAGGGTGGAGTGGTTGCAGGGATGGCAGCTCCCTGACATGAATCCCTCAGGGTCCCTTCAGAGTCTGATTTCTGGGACTAAGTGGAGAGAGAGAGGTTACCCTGGAGAGTGGGGGAGAAGAAGTATAAGCATAGGCTTCAGGCTCAGATGCACCTGGCACTTGGTAGCTGTATGACCTCAGATAAAACACCTAACCTCTCTAAGCCTTGTTGTGTCATCTGTTAAACAAACTGGAAATAATAATCCTAACCTGTAGTGAAACTACATTATAGTCTCTATAAAGTAAATAGTCTTTATTGGAAGCTTTACCTTTATCTTTCACACCTCTCAATCCCATCCTTAAAATCAACATATAGCATAATGCCTGATACTAGAGTAATAGAAAAGAGAACACCCCTATCTTACAAAGCTCTATCAAAGTTATTTCTCAGTTTACCTGATCACCCCTACTAAACAGAGTGTGTACATGATGGCTCATGCAACAAATGCACAATAACTGAACTACTGTGCAAGGTTGTGCTGTGAGAAATAGAGTAACGGGATTTTTGTCCTTAAGAAGTTCATAGCTCAGGAGAATTTTCCTTCCCTTTGCATGAAAGGAACCCTGGTGGTGTAGCGGTTAAGAACTTGGCTTCTAACCAAAAGGTCAGCAGTTTGAATCCACCAGCTGCTCCTTGGAAACCCTATGGGGTAGATCTTGGATGTCCTACAGGTTCATGATAACATATTTAGGTAGGCGTTT
>NW_004444220.1:1662340-1673368 GCF_000243295.1 Trichechus manatus latirostris
GTTTCTGATTCAGTGGGTCTGGGGGTAAGACCAGCTAGTTTACATTTCTGACAATTTAATTACTGCTGCCTGCTGCTGTCTGCTGCCTGCTGCTGCCTGCTGCTGCCTGCTGCCTGCTGCTGCCTGCTGCCTGCTGCCTGCTGCCTGCTGCCTGCTGCCTGCTGCTGCCTGCTGCTGCCTGCTGCCTGCTGCTGCCTGCTGCTGCTACGGGAACCACATTTTGAGAACCACTGCCTTAGTTTAATGCATAAAGAATCCCAGATCAAGGCAATCTGGCTTTAGTAACAAGCGCCCTTTCTGATGGGGCTGGTTTCACAGGACTATTTTAACTTTGCTTCTCTTAGATTTTTCTAGCTGCAAGGGGTGCTGGGTGTGGCCAAGGGTGTGTGTGGTAGGGGTTGTGAGGAGTAGGAAAGAGATGCATCTGGACAAAGCCTATTTCTGTGCTCCTGGTGCCTCTGGACCTTTGAATCCTCAGGCAGCCTTCTTTCTCCCAGCATGGGCCTGTTGTCCTCAATGACCTCACTTTCCTGAAGACAGCATCCCAAAGAAGCAGACTTGCAGCCATTGCCTGCCCCTGACTAGGTCTTCAGGGAGAGTGCTGTGGACTGGATTCCAGCCCTTTGGTGACCCACAATGCCTGGCCAGCATGCTGGTCTCCTTTCCTGGTCCCCTTCTTCTGTTCCTTTTCTTCTCTGGGCCCCAGCTCCTATCTGATCTGCTTCCAGCTTTCAGAAGCAACCGCCTCAAACACCACTGCTGTGTGCACTCTCCTGCTCACAGACCCAGGGTGACTCCCTAGTGTGCCTCATGGTTAAAGTAGAAGCTGCCCAACTTCAACTCCCCCCACCCACAAATATGTCCAGCCTCATGTTCACTTTCTGCCCTTTGAGACTCCAGGGCCTCAACCAAAGAAGCCTCTGTATTGTCCCTGTACAGGAGATAACATATATGAAAACACTCAACATGTCCGCCCAATCCTTCCCCTTTCCCCTTGGATTCTCGTTTCAAAACATCTACAAGCAGCGGCTCTCAACCCCTTTGCACCTTGGACCCTGTTGGCAGACCCATGAAGCTCATGGATCCATTAACAGAATAATATTTGTTTTTTTCATAAATGCGTTTGAAAAATACATAGGATTATATAGGGAATTTATTATACTGAAGTACAGTTTTGAATTTAAAGAAAAACTGTGAAATGATAACATATGTGCTTCTTTATTAACACATTAAATAACAGTAACTAGTGGTGGGCATAATAACTACCATAATTTCAAAGTAGTGATGAGCATAAATGATACTTTGCGAAATGTGAAACAGCATGTAATGTGATATGAAAATATTTATTGGTGACACTGTCACATGTACTGCTGATAATACTGTGGTTTCTTGCCTAGGTTCATTCAACATGCTCAATTTGAGTTAGAGGTGGGTGAAGATAAAGATATAGTCCATTTTCCCATCCATACTCACGGACCTCTGAATTCCATACTCTGACTACTTCTGCTTCACAATGCCCTGAGCGCTTTGCCCACTTAGTGTGCAAACATATTATGAGTCATTTATTCAGTGCATGTTATGAGCTCTTCACCCTACCCACATTAAAATGTAACCTTACACCAGCTGCACAAGGTAGGTATTGTTATCCTCACCTTACAGCTGGGGAAATGGAGGGATCCTCTAATGTTAACCCAAGATCACACACAGATGAAAAGGGAGAGACAGAACTTTTGAACATAGCGCTATACTCTGTCTCCGTATCATTTACTTGCCTCACAGCTCTTTGGAACATAGAATGCAATTTGGGGGTGGAGGCGTGGCTCACTTCATTATGTTTTCACACAATACTGAATAAATTACTGAGTACTTATTTGTGAGAGAGGGTCAGGAAAACCCATTCACTGAAGAAGCCTACAGACTGCATGTCGCTGGTTGGGGAGGGCTAAGGATGCTGGAGCTGAGTCTGTAGCTGTGGGTTTCCCCCTGTCTGCCTGTGCACAGGCTCTGAAAGAGGGGCCAGCCTGGGGCTCAGCAGGAGGGCACGAATGTGGAGCTGATACTCAAACAGTACACACCGGTAACCATATTGGTTTTTACATATTGAAATGTTTACATACCAATAAGTAAATATAATAGTACCTGTGAGAAGCAGTAAAAGTAACCATCTAAATTTTCACATAAAATCGGTAGATGTCATGATGACCCCTGATAAATGGGCCTCCTATTGCAGTGACATCTGAGAAACATCCACAGTGCTCACCATCTGCCTGTCTCACATAGCCAGTGCAGTTGTGTTGTCCAGTGCTTTAGAACACATCACCACTTCATCATTACCCTTAAATTACGTCATGGCTACTGCTACTCTGAATACTTTGAAATTTTTGTTATTTATTGTTAGTTCTTGTTGAAGTTGTCGATGTGTGTGATATTTTTGCACCTATAATTTCAAGATTTTTAAATAAGACAATCAAAATTAAACATCCAGAATCAAGAGAAAACAAAGTTTGGATAATTATCTCACCTTTGATGTTAAATATGAGAACCATGAATCTTCTGAATCCCTGGGAGAATAAAAAGGATATCATAATAATAACAATGAACTGCAGCCTGGCACATCTTACACTATTGTGGAAGAAAATAAAAAACAGAGTAGCCTGTATCATCTTTCGAATAGCGTAAGTATGTATATAGAGAGAAACAATTTATATTCCTGAAATGAAAAACCACCTGATTATTTACTTTCAGGGACTGGCTTGTTTTATATACAAGTTTTAATTTTTTTTTATTTTGTATTTTTTAATAGATTATATGCACAAGGTAGAAAATTCAAAAGGTGCAACATAGTATGCAGTGAAATGCCTCCCTGCCTCCCCTGATCCCCAGCCTCTCTGTTCTCCCTGTCAGAATCAGCCACTGTCACCAGTTTCATATGTAACCTTCCAGAGTTATACTGTGAGAATGCAAATCTAAATGGGGACTGTCTAGTGTTTTGTTTTGTTTTTACAAAACGGCAGCATACTCTAAACATTGTGCTTCCCAATCCTTTGTTTTGTAACTAACACCGTGTCCTAGAAAGCATTCCACATCAGAACATGAAGAGTTGCCTTCCTTTTAACGACTGCCTAGAATTTCCTTATATGGAAGAAACTTGGTGTTTTTGACCAGTTCCCTATTGACAGATATTTTGGTTATTTTCTTTTTTTGGTCATTGCAATCAATGCTACAAGGAATATACTTGTACATCTTCATTCCACACATCTATGTGTACATTGGTGGGACAAATACCTGGAAATTTATTCAAAAACTGCTCCCTCAGTGTCTACTGAGGGTCAGACTGGGGACTGACTCAGACAAGCCTGCTCCCCAACATCAAAGAGCTCACAGTCCAGTAGGGGAGACAGACATGCCACCAGACCGGGACAGCTCAGAGGGGTCAGGACTGGACTAGGGGAAGATGGAGTGTAACAGGGGAAAGATATTAACCACAAAACTATTAGAGTGATGCTGAATAAATCCCTTCATTTCTAACATGAGGTCAGGGCCTTGGTCTGTCTGGGTCATCCTTACTCCTCTGTCCCTGGTGCCCAGCACAGGGTTTGGCATACAGAAGGCTCAGTGAGCATTTAGGGAAGGAGCAACTAGGCCTTCAGTTCCAGCATCGAGATTGGAATGGGAGGCAGGACCCTGACTTTCTCCTGACTTGCTCTGTGACTGTGGGCAAATCATGTCCCTTTCTGTGCCCTTCTTCCCTCATCAGTTATATGGGAGGCTCCCCAGGCCCAAGAAGGTAGCAAGGTGGTGAAGAGCATGGGCTGTGAATTCAAACATAGGTTTGGATCCTGACTATGCCCGACTGGCTCTGTGACCTTCAACAAGTTACTTAACTACACTGTGTCTTGGATTCCTCCTCTGGAAAATGAGGCTGATTATAATAGTAGCACCTACCTTTCAGAGTTATTGAGAGGATTAGGCAGGTAAATAAATACCAAGTGCTTAGGACAGAGTCTGCCACATAGTAAAAGCTAAATAAATGTAAGCTCTTTGCTCTTTCTCAGAACATAGGCTTATTTTCATCTTAGGGTCTTTGCACATGTCACTCTACCTGGAACACTCCCCCATGCCACCCACCCCATCCCCTCATATCTTGCCATGGCTCTTCTCCGTTTCTTCATTCAGGGTTCTGCCCAAATATCACCCAGAGAGGCCATCCCTGACCAGCCATCTAAGGTAACGAAACGCTGTCATTCTCTCTTCCTTTTTTTCCTTGCTTTGTTTTTCTCTGTTACTCTACTTTTTTTTTTTATTACCTGCTTTGAAATATGAGTTTATGCTATGCCTCCTCTAATAGAATGAAAGTGGCCTAAAGGAAAGGATTTTTTTTTTCTTTTTGCTAACTGCTATATCCTTGGTGCCTAGAAGAGGGCTTGGCACTTATCAAACCTTCAAGAACATCTGTTGACTAAATGTAAAAATAGCTCGATGAGGTGGTTACTGTTGTCACCCCCATTTTAGAGGCAAGGTAAAGTAATTTGCCCAATGTCACACCAACTAACACAAAGTAGAGTCAGTATTTGAACCCTGGCAGTCTGACACAAGAACCCACTCTCGAACCAGGATTGTTTTATTTTTGCAAGTTATGTAAATGTTGGTTGCCAATGGTCCTAAAATGTTATATCTAAAAGTTGAGAGTGCTAAACACACACATTTCACAGAATGACATGCTCATCCTCAATATATTTCCAAATTAGAGACGGGCATTCTTGTTGTCCCACAGTTTGAGAATATGATTTTATGGCAGGTCGACATTTTAACATCTTTTCTGTGGCCGGCAACAGTGATAGCCACCTTATAGGCACATGTCTAAGGAGGCTCTCTCCTTCCATTTCTATACAATCAAAAATTCTCATAAGTCCTTCTGAATGTTTTGAGGAAATTGAAAAGCGACCAAAAACATTCACTCACACTCTTTTTTACCACTGTAGTGTACAAGGTATGCAGGACATTTAGCAGGTAAGACCTGTTCATTTTCTTTGGTAAGAAGCGTTTAGACTGGATGGAGTTTGCAAATTTCACATTTTTCGCTATCTTCCCTATACGCAGATATGTGAACAAAGTCTAGTTTGTATTTAAACAAATATAGGGTAACTCCCAGGGACAGTGGTGCTGAAGGTCTCTGAGAGATGGCTCACTGAGATATAAGAAAGAGGAAGCATGATCTCATGGGACAGAAATCTAGTGGAGTTATATACATGTACATATATATAAAGTATATATAATATTATGTATAATATAATATATATAATACTTATTATATATATAATAAATAAACAATTTCATATCATAGTTAAGTAGTATGAAAAAATTCCACAGGTACTCTGACAAAGAGTGTTTGTACCAGGAGAGAATACTGCCTCAAATAGGGAGAAAATAAAAGGCTCTCTGATTAGGTGACATTTGAGCTGAGGCCACAATACAAAACTACAGGGACTGGGAAAGAGCAGATCGTGATGGGCCTTTAATACAGGGTAGGTGGTTTGGAAGCTATTCTAAGTGTAGTGGAAGGCCACTGGAAGGTTTTTAGCATGGAAGTGACACGATCTGATAAACATTTTAAAGGTTTCCCAGCACATATTGTATGATTCCATTTATATGAAATGTCTAAAATAGATATATCTATGACAGAAAGTAGATTAGTAGTTGCCTAGGGCTGGACTTTGTCTCACGTACTTTGGACATGTCATCAGGAGGGACCAGTACCTGGAGAAGGACGTCATGCTTGGTAAAGTAGTGGGTCAGCAAAAGAGAGGAAGACCCTCAATGAGATGAGTTGACACAGTGGTTGCAACGATGGGCTCAAGCATACTAACGATTGTGAGGATGGCACAGTACCAGGCAGTGTTTCGTTCCGTTGTACATAGGGTCGCTATGAGTCTGAACACACTTAAGGCACCTAACAACAGCAACAACAGGGCTGGGGGATGAGAAGTGACTGCTAATGGCTATTGGGTTTTTTTTTTGGGGGGGGGGGATGATGAAAGTGTTCTACAATTAGATTGTAGTGATGGTTGCACACAATGTGAACTTACGTTGAATTGAATTGTATACTTTTCGTGGGTGAATTGTATAGTATGTGAAGTATACTTCAATAAAGCTTTTGAAATTTTTTTTTCCACTTGTAGCTAGGTGGATAATAGGCTTTAGAGGGGCGGGAGTGGCAGAAGCAAGACCAGTACAAGGATATTGCAGGTGAGAGATGATATTGCCTTGGGACCACTAGGGTGGTCCAGGGTGGGAGATAAAATTGCATGGTTTTGAAATGTATTTGTGTGTTAGAAATATTAGACCTTCTGACGTCTGGATTGAAGAATCATAGATAATTAATATGTTTTTAGCCTGAATGATTCGGTGTATAGAGGTGCCATTTACTGAGTTGGGGGAACATACATATTTGGAGTGAAAAGTCCAATGTTCTGCTTTGGGCATGCTAAGTTTATGAAGCTTGTGAGTCATTCAAGTGAAGATAGTGAATAGCCAGTTGGGTAGCTATACAAATAAGAAGATCATAGGGTAGAGCAGGTCTAGACACAAGGATTTTTGGTGTCATCAACATATATTTGGTGTTTTAAACCATGGGACTGTATTAGTTCATCTAGGGAGACAGTGTAGACCAAGTAGAGAAGAGAACCCAATATAATTTCCTGGAGAATGTCTATTATTCTAGAGTTGACCATCAGCGTGTGCTCAAGCCCCTGACTCAAAGTTTTCAGCCTGAAGTCTCATAAACCTTGATTAAAAGAAAAAACAAACATTTTGAGTCTATGGAAGGCTGCTTGTCTTTAGTCACTCAGGACAACAAGCAGGGACTCTGTACCAGTTAGACAGGGTATTTTTAGTTCCCAGGATTCAGTCTTCCAAATTGTAATGAGCACCTGAGCTCTTCAAACAATCTTCATATCTACTAGTCAATAAATCAGTCAGTTCACTGACAAATATTTATTGAGCTCACACTATGTGGCAGACAGCTAGGCGGTGGGAATATAGAAAATCAGAGTTCTTGTCTTTATGAAGCATTCACTGTAGTGTGTGTTGTGATGGTGAGAGGCGGGAGGTGAAGACTTATAAATACAGGAACAGTCACTGTTATGGATTGAATTGTGTCCTCCAAAAATGCATGTCAATTTAAGCCACGATTCGCAATATTGTGTTGATTGTCCACCATGTTGTCATCTGATGTGATTTTCCTATGTGTTGTAAATCCTGCCTCTATGATGTTAATGAGATGGAATTAGCGGCAGTTATGTTAACGAGGCAGGACTCAATCTACAAGATTAGGATGTGTTTTAAGTCAATCTCTCTTGAGATATAAAAGAGAGAAGCAAGCAAAGAGATGGGAGGGGGGAACATTATACCACCAAGAAAGTAGTGCCAGGAGCAGAGCATGCCCTTTGGACCTGGGGTCCCTCCACTGAGACGTTCCTAGACCAAGGAAAGATTGATGACAAGGACCTTCGTTCAGAGCCCACAGAGAGAGAAAGCCTTCCCCTGGAGCTGGCACCCTGGATTTGGACTTCTAGCCTACTAGACTGTGAGAGAATGAACTTTGGTATGCTAACGCCATCCACTGGTGGTATTTCTACTGTAGCAGCACTAAACAACTAAGAGTTACATTCCAACAGTACCATAGGAGCTACAGTAGAGGTAAATACAGACTTCTGCTGAACCACAAAAGACGGAGTGTCTAACTGTGACTTTGGAGCTCACTATGAGCTTATCTAGGGAATGGATTTTCACCCCAGGATGCATTCCAGGATCATTACCTCTCTGTCATGATAGTTAAAAATATAGACTTCTGAGCCCATTTTAGACTTTTGGAAAAAATCTCTGAGAATAGTGTCTTGGAATCAGTGTTTTCTAAAAAGCTCCCACGGTGCTTCTCATATACTACCAGCTTTGGGACACTGTAATCTAGTGCAGTGATTCTCAAAGTGTAGTTTCCAAACCATTTGCCCCTCAAGTTCATTCTGATGCATGCTCAGGTTTGAGAAACATTGGTCTTGCTAAGTGGTCCTTAGTTATGGTTACACATTAGAACCACTTGAGGAGCTTTGAAAACATTCCTAAGTCCAAGTCCCACTTCGAACTCTTTAAGTTAGAATCTCAGGAGAGAAGTGCTTAGAAAACAACATTTTTAACCCCCACCCACCAGGTGATTCTAATGTGCAGCTATAGGTGAGAGCCACAAGCCCGGCAATTGATGAGGGAGGGTATTCTGGGAGAGGACATTGCATGTGTAAGGGATGGAGGCGTGAAAAGGCACAGAGGAAATAATGAAAAGTTAAATGTGTCTAAAACCTATAGTGTGTAGGTTATGGAGGAGGCAACAGGATACAAATTCAGAGTGATAGAACAGGACAAAATCTTGAAGGGTCCTTCATATTAGGATACCTTGAAGCACTTCCTCTCATTTCCTTCAGAAGTATTCAGTGATTCGTTTAAGTCCTCCTACCTTGGTTTTCATTTTATCGAACTGTGTAATCTGTAGTATGTTGCCAAATTTAGGTGCATTAAGTAATGCACCATTGCAGTACAAAGCATCCTTTATTTTGACAAAGTAAGTTTTGACTCTAAAAAATTATTATAAGTAGTTAAATTAATAAATTGCTGAAGTAACAGAGTGTGTGATTCCAAATAGTTTTCACCTTTAGCAAATTTTTTGCTAAGAAACTTTTAGTGATATTTCAGAGAAAGAGAAAGACAGATAACACTCTATTCTCTTATGTTCCATGTTTTCAAGTCCTATTAAACACTATTCTGCACGTCTACCCTTTTCTACTAAAGGTCGCAACCAGAATCTCATTCCTTCTCTTCCTTCCCTGCCCTTTCCCTATTCTTCCTTTCTCCTTCCTTTCTCAATTCCCACCCTCATCTTTCTTCTTTTATTTTTCTTGAATCTATTTTGGTAAGGTAGATAATTGTTCTTTTGATGTAAATTTAAATGTATTTGCATAAAATTGTTCATAGCATTCTCTTGTGATTTTTAAAAATATCTATTATACTGTACTTATGTTCCTTTTTTATTCCTAGAATTGCTCATTTGAGATCTCTCTCTGAATTGCCATATGTATGTCTTTAATCAGCTTTTGGTTGTGTTGATTCTATGTTTTCTTCCTTTTATTTTCTTTTTGTGATAGTTAATATTATGTGTCTAGGCTATGATTCTCAGTGATTTACCAGACGCTATGTAATCAGTTCCATTTTGTCATCTGATCTGAACAACCAATCAGTTGAAAGGATGGTTTCCTTGGGGATATGGCCTGCCTCCAGTACATAAATGGATGTTCTGGCAAAGCTTGCTCTGTCTCCATCCTGCTCTCTTATTGCCTGACTTCAGGTTCTTGAGACATAAGCCTGCAAAATTCTTCAGCTTGCTACCTGACCTGCATATTTTGGATTTGCCAGCACCCACAACCCTGTGAGTCAGCATAAGCCTCAAGCCCGGCACCTTACCTGCAGACTTGGGGTCTCTTAGCCCCTACAACCACATGAGCCAGCAGAGGTTTTCAGCCTGCCACCTGGCCCATGGATTTGGGACTTGCCAGTTCCCACAATTGCGTGAGCAATTTCCTCACAATTGCACGACCTATTTTCTTTAATTTTTTTTTATTGTACTTTAGGTGAAGGTTTACAGAACAAATAGTTTCTCATTAAACAGCTGGTACACATATTGTTTTATAACATTGGTTAAAAACCCCACAACATGTCAACACTCTCCCTTCTCGACCTTGGAGGAGCTTTTTTTTTTTTTTTGGTGAAAACATACATAGCCAAAGTTACACAATTTCAAAAGTGTCTACATGTACAATTCAGTGACATCGATTACATTCTTCTGGTTGTGCTGTTATTCTCATTATCCTTTTCCAAATTATTTCATTACCATTATCTTCAACTCACTGCCCCCTAGGCTTCCCATCAAACCTTTTGAATTGCTATTGTCAATTTGATCTCACATAGATAATTCTTTTTTTTTTTTGTACCTTAGATGAAGGTTTACAGAACAGTTTCTCATTAAACGGTGACTACACATATTGCCCTATGACAATGGTTAACAACCACACAACATGTCAACACTGTCCCTTCTCAACCTTGGGTTCCTTATCACTAGCTTTCTTGTCCCCTCCTGAATTCTAGGACTTGTCCCTGGACTGCTGTGCCTCATTAGTCCTGTTTTGTTTTATCGGGCTGGCCAATCCTGGGCTGAAAGGTAAGCCTTGGGAGTGACTTCACCACTGATCTAAAAGGGTGTCCAAGGGCCGTACTCTCAGAGTTTCTCCAGTCTGTCAGGCCAGGAAATCTCGACTTTTTCTGTGAGTTAGAATTTTGTTCTACATCCTTCTCCAGCTCTGTCCAGGACCCTCTGTTGTGATCGCGGTTAGAGAAATCAGTGGTGGTAGCCCTGCACCATCTAGCTGTACTGGACTCAGTCTGGCGGAGGCCGAGGTAGCTGTGGTCCATTAGTCCTTAGGACTAAGCTTTTCCTTGTATCCTGTTCTCCTCATTCTCCTTTGCTCCTGAAAGGGTGAGACCAGTGGAGGATCTTAGATGGCTGCTCACAGGATTTTAAGACCCCAGATGCTATTCACCAAGATAGAATGTAGAACATTGTCTTTATAAACTGTGTTATGCCAGTTGAGCTAGATGTTCCCTGAGACCATGGTCCCCACAGCCCTCCACCCAGCCATTCAGTCCCTCAGGGAATTTAGATGTGTCTATTGAGCTTCCATGACCCTTCCTTGTACAAGTTGTGCTGGTTTCCCCAGTATTGTGTACTGTCTCACCCTTCACCAAAGATACCACTTATCTATAGCCTATTTAGTATTTCCCCCACCCCCCAACCACTCACATCCCTGGTAACCAACAAAGGTTGTTACTTTTTGTGTGTAAACGTTTTCATGGGTTATTACAATAGAGGTCTCATACAATATTTGTCCTTTTGTGATTGACTTATTTCACTCAGCATAATGTCCTCCA
>NW_004444220.1:1678109-1679523 GCF_000243295.1 Trichechus manatus latirostris
CTGTATGTGACTTCTTGTTTTTCACGAACTGCTCTCAGGATTCTTTGTTTGTCTTTGGTTTTTGCGAGTGTGAATATGGTATGCCTTGGTGATTTTCTTTTGGGGTCTTTTCTATATGGGATTTTTTGAGCTTCTTGGATGGCCAGCTTTTCATCTTTCATGATATTGGGGAAGTTTTCTGTCAGCAGTTCCTCAAAGATCCTCTCCGTGTTTTCTGTTTTCTCCCCCTGTTCTGGAATTCCAATCACTCACAGATCTTTGCTTTTGATTGTGTCCCACATATCTCTCGGTGTCTCTTCATTTTCTTTGTTCTTTTTTCTGAGTTTTCCTCCAACAGATTTGTATCCAAGTGTTTGTCTTCAATTCCAGTGATCCTGCCTTCCACTGTTTCAAATCTGCTTCTCAGCCCTTCTATGACATCATGCATTTCTGAAATCTTGTTGTTTATCTTTTGGATTTCTAATTGTTGTCTTTGTGTAATTTCTTGTGGTGAATTTATTTTGGCATTTTGTTCCCGCATTATTTTCCTGAATTCTTCCAATTTTTTGTCTGTATTTTCCATGAATTTGTCTATTTTTTCCTCATGTTTGTCAGATTTTTGACTCAGTTCTTAGAGAATACGGAGGATTAGAGATTTTATTTCCCTATCAGGTAGTTCTAGTGCATTTTATTCCAGAGGAGAGTAATCTGGTGTTTTATTGTGGATGCCTACTGGAACCATCCTGTCTTGTTTTGTAAATGTTTTGTTATTGTCTGCTGTCTTTGGGGCATTCAGTAGTTATTTTTCTCGTTTATTGATTGTAGGTTTGTTTGTTTCATCCCTCTTTTTTAGAAAAAATTTGACTGTGTCTGAGCAGGGAGACTGTATGCCGTTTTTTGTTTGCTCATCTGTGGTCACAATACTTTTCGCCTCCTTCTTCAAATGGCAGCGTCAGTCACTATGATATAGTACGGCAGGGCAGGTCTAGCTGAAGAGGAGTTACTGGGACCGGTTGTTTGTGGCACTTACTACAGCCAACAGAGTGGGTCGATAATCAGTGCAGGGCAGGTTCCAGTAGGCCGTGCCTGTGCTGCTTGGTGGTGTGATGTCAAGAGCATGGTGCAGGTAGGCAGGATGAGGCGGGGAGATTGTTCTGTATGGAGCTAAGATGAATATCGGAGAGAGGAGAGAGGAACAGGAGCCAAAAACATACAAACAAACAAAAAAGAATGCTAAGGGAGCTTGCCGTTGGAGTGGAGAAATTAGAGACTATGAAATGGTGAAAAACAGAAAGGGGAGAAGGAAGAAAAGAAAAGAATGAATAAATAAGAATCAGAAAGGTTGAAGAACCACAAAGTTCCCAGGGATCCCACCGGTAAAGCTATGAGGTCTGGGGATGTTGCTCTCTTGTGTTGCAGTGCAGCCTGGCTAGAA
>NW_004444220.1:1680679-1682360 GCF_000243295.1 Trichechus manatus latirostris
TGCTTGGCTGAGTTCTTTATCTCTTCATTTGATGTTTTAGGGTTTCAGGATTGTTGTATTCTCTGTTTGGCTTCATTTTTCGGATCTTTGCTGTGGAGGGACGGCGTGGTGCTTCTGCCTAGAGAACCATTTTGCCGGAACTCCCTAGATTCATTTTGAGTTAATTTTTTTCATTGTACCTTAGATGAGTTTGCAGGGCAAATTAGTTTCTCATTAAATGATTAATACACAAATTATTTTGTGACACTGGTTGCGAATCCCACGTATTGTCAACATTCTCCCCTTCTAGACCTCGTGTTTCGCATTACTAGCTTTCCTGCCTTCTTATCCTTGCCCCTGTGCTGGTGTGCCCATTTAGTCTTCTTTTATTTTATGGGCCTATCTAATTTTTGGCTGATGGGGAACCTTGGGAGTGACTTCAGTACTGAGTTAAAAGGGTGTCCAGGGACCATATTCTCAGGTTTCTCCAGACTCTGTCAGACCAGTAAGTCTGGTCTTTTTTTGTGAATTTGAATTTTGTTCTACATTTTTCTCCAGCTCTGTCCGGGACCCTCTATTGTGATCCTTGTCAGAGCAGTCGGTGGTAGCTAGGCACCATCTAGTGGTACTGGATTTAGTCTGGTGGAGGCTGTGGTAGTTGTGGTACATTAGTTCTTTGGACTAATCTTTCCCTTGTGTCTTTGGTTTTCTTCATTCTCTATTGCTACAGATAGAGTGGGAACAATGGAGTATCTTAGATGACCGCTCACATGCTTTTAAGACTCATCAAAGTAGGATGTAGAACATTTTCTTTATGAACTGTTATGCCAATTGAGCTAGATGTCCCCCAAGACCATGATTTCCAGCCCTCAGCCCAGTAATTCAGTCCCTTTGGGAGTTTGGATGTGTCTATGAAGCTTCCATGACCTTGCCTTGATCAAGTTATGCTGACTTCCCCAGTATTGTGTACTGTCTTACCCTTCACAAAAGCTACCATTTATCTGTTGTCTGTTTAGTGTCATTTCTCTCCCCACCTCTCCCCTCCCTCATAACCATCAAAGTTTTTTTCTTTCTGTGTATAAACTTTTCTTTGATTTTTTATACTAGTGGTCTCATACGGTATTTGTCCTTTTGTGATTGACTTATTTCACTCAGCATAATTCCCTCCATATTCATCCATGTTGTGAGATATTTCACAGATTCATCATTGTTCTTTATCATTGTGTAGCATTCCATTGTGAGTATGTACCATAGTTTCTTTATCCATTCATCTCTTGATGGGCACTTAGGTTGTTTCCATCTTTTTGCTATTGTGAATAAAGCTGCAATGAACATGGGTGTGCATATGTCTATTCATGTGACAGCTCTTATTTCTTTAGGATATATTCCTAGGAGTGGGATAGCTGGGTCATATGGAATTTCTATTTCTAGCTTTTTGAGGAAGTGCCATATCATTTTTCAAAATGATTGTACCATTTTACATTCCCTCCATCAGTGTATAAGGGTTCCAATCTTCCTGCAGCCTCTCCAACATTTGTTATTTTCTGGGTTTTATTTATTTATTTTATTCGTGCCAGTAATGTCGGGGTGAGATGGTATCTCATTGTATAGGTCTTTTACATCTCTGGTTAGGTTTATTCCTAAGTATTTTATCTTCTTGGGGGCTATTGTAAATGGTATTGATTTGGTGATTTCCTTTTCG
>NW_004444220.1:1683453-1684539 GCF_000243295.1 Trichechus manatus latirostris
TTTCCTATCACTCTTTCCTTCATTTTCCTATTCCTCCTCTCTATGGGGAATTCTCTTTCTCCTGAGCAGCGTCAACACAAAACCCAGTTGTTGGGATTGTTAAAAGCCTCTAAGCTTAAGGTGTCAGAAGAAACTCTTACCCAACTTCTTTTAATTGAATCTGCCATTTCCCGACAGGTAGACAATCAACAAGCAGCTGAAGTTCTTTGTCTCCAGCTTGCCTGTGAAAATGCTAATGCTGACTGTCGGGCTGTTTTAGCTCCCTTAAAAGTACAGGATCTTAACCTAGCTAAAATGATTAGAGCATGTCAAAATGTTGGCACAGAAACTCATAAGGCACAAGTATTAGCGACAGCTCTCCGTCCATCCACTGCCACCTGTTTTGGATGTGGTAAACCTGGACATTTTAAAAAGGACTGTCATAGGTTAAAAAACAAAAATGCCAACACTAAACTTCCAACCCAAAAGTGTCCCCACTGTGGTAAAGGCTTTCATTGGGCTAATCAGTGCAGGTCTCAACTTAACAATCAAGGCAGCCCTATGTCGGGAAACGGGAAGAGGGGCGAGAGCCCTCGCGCCCCGAAAAATCCAGGGAACCCCCGAGTGTGGAGTGTGGAGACAACAGCATAGACTCCAAACAGCAACGTTTGCGAGTCAATGATTTGAAAGCAGCCACGGAACGGAGTGCAGGTCTAGATTTACCCGTAGCAGAAGGGGCTATAATAGATGAGGCAGGAAAAGTTTTTCTTATAGCAACACAGGTTTGGGGACCCTTGCCTCGAAGATATTTAGGACTCCTAATGGGTCGCTCTAGTGTTACATCTCAAGGTCTAACTGTTCATCCTGGTGTAATAGATTCTGATTATGAAGGACAAATTAAAATTATGGTTTCCAGTCTCTCCTATTGGAACATTACGCCCTCTGATAAGATACCACAGCTAATTTTACTTCCTTTTGTAGTCCCCTCCACTCGCACTACCACAAGAAGAGCTGGGGGTTTCGGCAGTACTGACGCTTTTTGGGTTACTAAGTTACAATCTTCCCGACCATATCTTACTGTTCAGGTCAATGATCGCATGTTTAAAG
>NW_004444220.1:1690152-1718412 GCF_000243295.1 Trichechus manatus latirostris
GTTTGGCTACTGTCTTCACCTCCCCGACAACCATCGATGCTGCGACAGATGGTGCCCCATGTGAGGAGCTGTGACAGGACTTTGTCAAATGCCTTTTCTGCATCCATTGATAAGATCATGTGGTTCTTATCTTTTGTTTTATTTATGTGGTGGATTATGTCGATTGATTTTCTAATGTTGAACCATCCCTGCATACCTGGTATGAATTCCACTTGGTTATAATGTATTATTTTTTTTGATATGCCATTAAATTCTTTTGGCTAGAATTTTGTTGAGAATTTTTGCATGTATCTTTATGAGGGATATTGGTCTGTAGTTTTCTTTTTGTGTGGTGTTTTTGCCTGGCTTTGGTATCAGGGTTATGCTGGTTTCATAGTATTTGTTCAGGAGTATTCCTTCATTTTCTATGCTCTAAGAAAGCTTGACTAGTACTGGTGTTAGGTCTTCTCTGAAAGTTTGGTAGGATTCTCCAGTGAAGCTGTGCAGACCAGGGCTTTTTGTTGTTGTTGTTGGGATTTTTGTTTTTTATTATTACCTGTTCAATATCATCTTTTGTTCCGGGACTGTTTAGTTTTTCTACTTCAGTTTGTGTTAGTTTAGGTAGGTAGTGTGTTTCTAGAAATTTTGCCCATTTCCTCTAGTTTCCATATTTGTTGGAGTACAGTTTTTCATAGTATTGTGTTATGATCCTTTTTTATTTCAGATGGCTCTGTTGTGATATCACCCATCTCATTTCTTATTCTGGTTATATGCTTCCTCTCCTATTTTTCTTTTGTCAGATAGGCCAGTGGTTTGTAGATTTTGTTGATCTTTTCAGAGAACCAGCTTTTGGTCTTGTTGATTCATTCAATTTTTTTTCTACTTTCTATTTCATTTATTTCTGCTCTAATCTTTATTATTTCCTTTCTTCTGGTGACTGAGGGCTTCTTTTGTTGCTCTCTCTCTATTTGCTTGAGTTGGAGGGTTAATATTTTTATTTTATCCCTTTCTTCTTTTTGCATGTGTGCGTTTACTGCTATAAATTGACTTCTAACCACTGCTTTTGCTGTGTCCCATAGATTTTGGTTAAATGTGTTTTCATTCTCATTTGATTCTATGGATTTTTTAATTCCATCCTTGATTTCTTCTATTACCCAGTAGTTTTTAAGCAAGGTGTTGTTCAGTTTCCATTATTTGATTTTTGCCCCTACAGTTTCTGTTATTCATTTCTACTTTTATGGTCTTATGATCAGAGAATATGCTTTGTATTATTTTGTTGTTTTGGATTTTGTTAAGGCTTGCTTTGTAGCCTATAATGTGGTATATTCTGGAGAATATTCTATGTGTGTTGGAAAAGAATGTACACTTGGCTGCTGTTGGGTGGAGTAGTCTGTATATGTCTATGAGGTCGAGTTGATTGATTTTGGCATTTAGATCTTCTGCATCTTTATTGAGTCTCTTTATAGATGTTCTGTCCTTCACCAACAGTGGTATGTTGAAGTCTCCTACTATTATTGTGGAACTATTTCCCTTTTAATGCTGTTACAGTTTTTTTTAATGTATTTTGTAGCTCTGTCAATGGATGCATATATATTTATTATGGTTATGTCCTCCTGGTGTATTGACCCTTTAATCATAGTATAGTGTCCTTCCTTATCCTTTATGGTGGATTTGGCTTTAAAGTCTATTTTATTGGAAATTAATATTGCCACTTGTGATCATGAAGGTTGTGTCAACTTGGCTGGGCCATGATTCTTAGTAGTTTGGTTGTTGTAATGTAGTTTGGCAGTCGTTTAATGTTGTGATCACTTCCATAATGAGATTTGATACAATATGACCACCTTCGTAATGCAATCTGCTGTGAGTAGCCAATCAGTTGAAAGGGAGTTTCCTTGGGAGTGTGGCCTGCATCCACTATAGGTTGACTTTCTGGTAAGGCTCGTGGGTTTTTGCTCACACTGGATCTTGCAGCTGGCTCAGTTCATCTCACCTCTGGTTCTTGGGACTTGAGCTAGAAACTTACTTGCCCTCTTGCCTGCCAATCTTGGGGTTCATTGGTCTTCACAGCATGTGAGCCAGAGCCCTGCTGTCTCACTTGCTGATCTTAGGTTCGCCAGCACCTGCAGATAGGTGAATCAGGAGAAGCCTCCAGCCTGACCCACAGACTTGGGATTTTCCAGCCTTTACAACTGCTTGAGCCATTTCCTTAATATAAATTTCTCTCTATATATATTTATACACTTCATTGGTTTTGCTTCTCTAGATAACCCTGTCTAAGACATCATTTCTGCTCTTTTTTGGTTATTATTTTTTTCCACCCTTTGCATTTTAGTTTGTTTATGACTTTGTCTAAGTTGTGTCTCTTGTAGACACCATATAGATGTATGATTTTTTTTATCCATTCTGTCACTGTATGTCTCTTTACTGGTGCAATTAGGCCATTTACATTCAGTGCAATTATTGATAGATATGAGTTTGTTGCCGTCATTTTGATGTATTTGTGTGTGTGTGTGTGTGGTGTTGATGGTTTCTTTGTTCCACTTAATTTTCTGTGTTGAGTTCTTTTTGTTTATGTATTTTCTTTTAATTGTTGTTGATTTTGTGTTTGCTGAGTCTTTACGTTTTTACTTGTTTTTTATTTTGATGGGTAGCTTTGTTAGCTTCCTTTGTGATTACCTTGAAATTTACCTTTGTTTTTCTAAGTTTAAACTAGTCTTTTATTTCTTTATGTCACCTTGATTTTCTTTCGATATGGAAGTTCTATGACTACACCGTTTATGCCCTCTTTTTTGTTTTGACATTGTAGTCATTTACGTACTGACGCCTCTCATTTTGTATTTTTAGACTTTTAGCTTTTTTTTTTTTGTGAATTCTCTATCTGGGTTGGTACTGGATGATATGTCCTGTGTCCTAGTCTTGGATTGTTGTCTGATGTTGTTGGTTCTCTCACCAGAGGACTCCATTTAATATTTCTTGTAATTTTGTTCTGGTTTTTACAAATTCCCTTAATTTCTGTTAATCTGGAAATGACCAAATTTTGCCATTGTATTTGAGATACAATTTTGCTGGATATACAGTTCTTGGCTGTCATTTTTTTTTTCCCTTTAAGGATTTATATATTCCATCCCATTGGCTTCTTGCCTGCATGGTTGCTGCTGAGTAATCAGAGCTTAGTCTTATAGGTAGGTGACTTTTTGTTTACTCCTAGCTGCTCTCACAATTCTTTCTTTGTCTTTGGTTTTGGCAAGTTTGATTATGTTATGTCTTGGTGACTTTCTTTTGGGTTCTATCCTGTATGGGATTTGTTGAGCTTCTTGGATAGATATCTTCTTGTCTTTCATGATATTAGGGAAGTTTTCTGCCAACAAATCTTCTACAATTCTTTCTGTGTTTTCCATTATCCCCCCCCACCCCGTTCTCGTACTCTGATCACTCGTAGGTTTTTCACCTTGATAGTGTCCCATATAATTCTTAGGTTTTCTTCATTTTGTTTATTTATTTTTCCTTATTTTTTCTGATTTTTCCTCAAGCAAATTGGTGTCAAGGGATTTATCTTTAGTCTCCTGATTCTGCCTTCCATTGTCTCAATTCTGCTCCTATGACCTTCTATTGAGTTGTCTAATTCTGAAATTTTATTGTTAA
Organism: Trichechus manatus latirostris; assembly: GCF_000243295.1. NCBI lineage: Eukaryota > Metazoa > Chordata > Mammalia > Sirenia > Trichechidae > Trichechus > Trichechus manatus. The sequence continues at coordinate 1,693,774 of NW_004444220.1, forward strand.
TCTTGGATTTCTAGTTGCTGTTTTTGTATGGTTTCCAGCAGTTTGCTCTGTATTTTGTTCTTGTAGTTTTTTCCTGAATTCTTCTACTGCTTTGTCTGTGTTTTCCTTAGTTTGGTCTGTGTTTTTCCTCATCTTCTGGATCTCTTGGAGAACTCTGTATATTAGTCTTTTGAATTCTTTATCAGGTAGTCCCATTGCCTTATCTTCCTCAGGAAGGTTTTCTGGTTCTTTATTTTGGTTGCTTCCTGAAGCCATCTTGTCCTATTTCTTTATGTGATTTGATATTCAGTGTTGCCTCTGACAGTCAATATCAAATCACTTAAAAAAGTAGAACAAAATCTGCAGAGCCCTGGTGGTGCAGTGGTTAAGAGCTACAGCATGCTACAGCTGCTAACCAAAAGGTCAGCAGTTCAAATCCACCAACCGCTTCTTGGAAACCCTATGGAGCAGTTCTACTCTGTCCTATAGGGTCACTATGAATTGAAATCGACTCGACGACAATGAGTTTGGTTTTTTTGTTTTCATTTTCTCTGAGGCATCAATTAGTTATTGTATTTATTTACTTATTGTATTTTTGTTTACTGTGTCCTGTATTTTTGTTTTGTTTTCTTTTGTACCATGCCCAGTAGGCTAGGCATGTGTGCTAATCCAGTCATTGGCATTGTTGAAGCTCTCACCTTCTGTCCCCAGGTGGTCAGAGAAGGTACTAAGTGTGTGATTCCAGGAGTCTGTTCACTGTTCTTGCTGGGGTGCCAAAGATGTAGGTGAAGATTTTTGGTGAGGTGATGAATCTGTCCTGCTGGTCACCTGGCCGAAGGTGCAGATAGTGTCATGGATTGAATTGTGTCCTCCAGAAATATGTGTTTCAATTTGGCTAGGCCATGATTCCCAGTATTGTGATTGTTCACTATTTTGTCATCCGATGTGATTTTCTTATGTGTTGTAAATCCTACCTCTATGATGTTAATGAGACGGGATAGGCGGCAGTTATGTTAATGAGGCAGGACTCAATCTACAAGATTGGATTGTCTTGAGCCAATCTCTTTTGAGATATAAAAGAGAAAAGTGAGCAGAAATACAGGGACCTCATACCACCAGGAAAGCAGCTCCAGGAGCAGAGCGCGTCCTTTCAACCCGGGGTTCATGCATGGAGAAACTCCTACTCCAGGGGAAGACTGCTGACAAGTACCTTCCTCCAAAGTCAACAGAGAAAGCCTTCTCCTGATGCCCTGAATTTGGACTTCTAGCCTACTAGACTGTGAGAGAATAAACTTCTGTTTGTTAAAGTCATCCATTTGTGGTATTTCTGTTACAGCAGCACTAGATGACTAAAAGACAGGTGGTATTCTCCCTGGTTGTTGGGTTGAGTGTTGTGTTTGTGCTCCACCACTTACCAGTTGGCCAGGGTGCAACTGCCCATGTCATCCGCCACTGAGTATGTTGTGCAGAGACTCTCACCTACAGTCCTGGGCAGGCAGTGCTGTGTAGAGGTGTTTGGAGCAGGCGCAGGTCTCTGGTTGTAGTACAGGACTATGTGGGGGGCCAGGCAGGGGGCTGTCAGCTGCCCTCAGGTGCCCAGATGGAGGATGTGCCCCTGTTTGCTTGAGCATGTAGTAAGAGGAGTAATGCAGCCAGTCCATGGGCACCCACGGCTGTTGACTGGAGGGACTGGGAGGCACTACTAATTCTCAAGCCCCTGTCCTGTGCAGCTAGATGTAGTGGGTGTTACTGCCGGCCCTCAGGCCACTGGTGTGGGTAGATGAGTCCCCTTCTTAAGGGGGAGGGCAGTGTTGAATCACAAATCTTCATCTCCCACTTGGCTGCTGCAGGTGAAAATCAGCTTCCGGTGGATGCCTTACCATTTTGTCCTAATGAGGGTGTGCTGTGCCAAAGTGGCCCACAAGGCACTGGTGCTGGTAATTGGTGAGAGTGAAGGGTGCTGCAATTCTTTGGACCCCCCCCCCACTCCAGTTGCTGAGCAAAGAAGTGGGTGCCTCCGGACCCAGCCATGAGTTTTCGGCTTAGGGAGCATGGTGATGTTGAATGCCACCAGACTGGTGTTAGAATGGGGAGGGAGATAGATGAGAAGGAGGGAGTGCTCCTCAGTCATGGAGCCCTGGTGAGAGGAAGGTTATGGTGCGCATGCTTGCACTTAAATTTTGCAGGTTTGGTGTCGCTACTCTTTGGTTCTGAAGGTGCGTGCAGATTCTCTACTGCTTCACTGCACCAGACGGGATGGGTTTCAGCTTGAGATGTTGCTGCTTGCCTCAATCTGTGTGTGCTGTGCAGATTTAGCTAGCAAGACACTGACAATCCTGCCATCCATAATTCCCTGTTTCTGCTGTTTTTGAATTGTCTCTAGTACCACCTGTCGCTCAGTCCAGTTCTTCAGCTTTGTCTTTGATGATTACAGATCCTAGATTGTCATATATATCTGATTCACTTGTTTTTTTGGATCTTTGTTGTAAGAGGGACGACACAATGTATCTGACTATTCTGCCATCTTGGCCATGCCTCCTTGATGTTTTTGAGGAGACTGAATACTTGTTTTTTGAATCCCTTGTCAGGTAGTTCTATTATCAGTTCTTCCTCAGAAAGGTTTTCCATCCCTTTATTTTGCTGATTTTCTTGAACCATCATATTCTGTTTCTTCATGTGATTTGTAACTGATTTTTGTCTTCAAGACATTAAGGTCTATTTTGTTTATACATTTCTTTCTTGATTCTATGTTTGTTTGTTTTTGTATTGTTTTGCTATTGTCTTGATCTATATGGAGCTTAGCTTTTTCCCTCTCTTTATATTGTCTACTTTCCTGTGTATTGTTTTAATTGATGTTTTGTAGTATTTGTCTGTGTATGAATGCTGCTGCTGGTTGTTTGGTCTATGTGTAGGTTTGGTGCTGTGGGTTGACTGGGTATCCTTTCTTCTCACTGGTGGGTATGGTGAGTCACACACACACGGTGGTCCTGTGCCATTAGGCACTTATGACTTCTCTTAGAGCATTGCATGGTGGTGGGTGAACAGGTTCTTTCCCTGATGTGAGGTGCCAGGTAGCAGGTGGTCAAGATCCTTTCACAACTCTTGAGGAATAATGTGTTTCCTCTGCACTGGCATGAACAGTGAGTATAACTGTTAGGGAACATGGTGGTATTGAATGCCACAGGACTGGTGTCAGAATGGGGAGGGGGATGGATGAGGAGAAGGGAGTGCTCCTTGGGTCACAGGGAGGTGTTGGCAGGATGGGCTGTAGAGTTTTATTCAGGTGTGGGCAGGATGGGTTGCAGAGGTTTGTACAGCTGGGGCGGGGTGGGCAGGGCAAAGCATGGAATCCTAGCTTGGCCGGCGGGGTGGGCAGGGCAAAGCATGGAATCCTAGCTTGGCCAGTGGGGTGAGCAGGGAAGGACATGGAGTTCCACTCAGCCAGGGAGAAGCCAGAGGGATGCAGAGTTCTGCTCAGCCAGGGAGGGGTTGGCAGGGCAGGGCACAGAGTCCCACTCCGCTGGCAGGGATCTGCGGGCAGGAGGGGGAGGGGGCAGATGTCCTCGCATCTGGGATGGGGAGGAGGACGAAACAGAGCATACCTGGGTTTGCAAAGTGGGCCTGCGCCTCTGGGAGTGGAGGGAGGTAGGGTGAGACCTGTGCACATTAGTGCAGAGTGAAGTGAGGTCTATACACGTTAGCGCAGATGGCCTGCCTGTCAGGGAGGGGAGGGGGAAGGGGTGAGGTCTGTGTGCATTAGCACAGACGACCTACTTCTCAGGGAGGGGAGGGGATGGAGGGAAATCTGTATGCATTAGTGCAGATCACCTGCCCCTCAGGGAGGGGATTGGGTGGAGTGGAGCTTTTGACCATTAGCCCAGATGGCAGATGCCTCTGGGAGGAGAGGGGAGTTAGGCAAAGCCTGAAGGGACGGGAGGGCGTGATGGTTTGCATAAGGTTGATTGGGGGGGCTTCTAGTTGTTACCCTGAGAGTTGACTTGGCTGGATGTCTCTTGTCTAAATGGTCTCTGGCACCAACAGTGAGTGACAAGCAGTCCTGGCACTAATTCTTAGCTCCCTCCCTTGCACTTGCCAGAGGGACTGGAGCTCAAGCCTGTCCCTCTGTACCTTCCCTTTGCTCCTCTTCAAATATGCACTCCTTGTATATTCTGTCTCCTACCCTTAGGCTCCAATGATTCAGTCTGCCTCACTTTGCTCTGGTATAACTTTCCTGTGGTACCCTGGCTTCAAAGCTATGCCACTCCCACACTTCACCCTCTCAGAGGTTCCCTGTCTTAGGATACATTGGGCCCACCTCATTGTTTCTTTCCACAGTTGTTGACACAGAATCACTGTCACCAGCTCTGTTCTCCTTGAGGTTGCTTTCCTGGGTTCCTCACTTTGCGTTGTTGCTTGATGCCATCCCAAAATGGCCACTCTGCACTACTCCAGCTGGTAGGTCACAGCTGATCCTCGAATCCTGCTAGTCTCATTCTGTCTCTCCTTCCAATCAGTACTCAGTCTGTTTCTTCAACTCTCCATCTGATATTCTAGGATCTGAGGTTGTTGTTTGCATCTGTTTTACTTAGTTTCTCAAGTCTTTGTTGTCGGAGATCATTGTGGTGTGTCTATCTAAGCCGCCATCTTAACTGGAATACCAATCCTTTTTATTCTCTAGAATTGATTGTGATGTCTCCACTTTCATTACTGATTTTAGTTATTTGCATCGTCTCTCTTTTTGTTTGTATGTGTCAGTCTGACCAAAAGATTTGTCACTTTTATTGCTGTTTTTAAAGAACTAACTTCTAGTTTTGTTGATTCCAATGTTTTTCTTTTTTCTATTTTATTTATTTCTACTCTTATCTTTGTTATTTCCTTCTTTCTGGTAGCTTTTGGCTTAGTTTACACTTATACTTCTTTTCCTTGTTCTTCAAGCTGTAAAATTAGGCTAATGATTTGCAAAATTAATTTTTTTTGATGTAAGCATTCACCATTATAAATTTTCCACTTAGCACTATCTTTGTTGAATCCCACAAGTTTTGTATGTTGGACTTTCATTTCCACTTGACTAAGTATTTTTTATGTCTCTCTTCACCTATTGGTTATGTTTTATAATTTCCTTCACCCATTGGCTGAGTGATGGTTGTTTATAGTGTGTTGTTTAATTTCTACATACTTGTGTATTATTTAATTTTCCTTCCATCATTAATTTGTAGCTTCATTGCATTGTGATCAGAGAAGACGACTTTCATTATTTCAATTTTTTATATGCATGTATTTCTTGAAACTTGTTTTGTGACCTAGCATATGATCTATCCTGGATTGATGTATGTGCACTGGAGAAAACTGTCTTTTTCTAATGTTGATTGGAGTGTTCTATATATGTCTCTTTGGTCTAGTTGGTTTATACCCAAAACCAAACTAAACCCATTGCCAATGAGTTGATTCCGATTCATAGTGACCATATAGGACAGAGTAGAATTGCTCCATAGGGTTTCCAAGGAGTGGATGGTGGATTCGAACTGCTGACCTTTTGGTTAGCAGTCGAGTTGTTAACCACTGTGCCACCAGGGCTCCAGTTGGTTTACAAACCATTGCTGTCGAGTCGATCCCACCTCATAGCGAGCCTACAGGACAGAGTAGCACTGCATCATAGGGTTTCTAAGGAGCAGGTGGTAGATTTGAACTGCCAACCTTTAGGTTAAGAGCCGAATGCTTAACCAGTTCGTTTATATTGATGTTCAAATCCTCTATTCCCTTATTTGTCTTCTTTCTACATGTTTTGTTCATTATTCAAGATGTTGTATTGAAGTCTCCAATTATTATTGTAGAACTCTCTATTTCTCCCTCCAATTCTGTCAGCGTTTATTTCATATATTTTGGAGCTCTGATATTATGTGCATATATAGTTATGATTGTTCTATCTTCCTGATGAATTGACCTTTTAATCATTATATAAATCCTTCTTTGTCTCTTGTAATATATTTTGACTTACAGTCTGTTTTGTTTGATATTAATACATCCCCACAGCTCACTTTTGGCTACTATCTGCATGGAATGTTTTTTCTATTTTTTCACTTTCAACGTATTTGTGTTTTTAGGGTCCAAAACGTGTCTCTTTTAGATATAATATATATTGATTATGTTTTTTCATCTATCTGCCAATCTTTGTCTTTTGACTGGAGAATTTAATCCACATACACTTAAAGCAATTACTAATAAGAAAAAACTTACTTCTTTTTTTTCTACTTAGTTTGTGGGTGTGGCTGTGGGTCTTATTCCTTTAATCCCTCATTCCTCAATATTACCTTCTTTTGCATTGAGTTGATTTTTTGGTAGTGAACCATTTTATTCACTTCTCCTTTTTTATGCGTTCTTTTTTTTTTGGTATTTTCTTTGTGGTTATCAAGGGGATTACATTTAAAATCCTAACATTATAACAACCTAGTTCAAACCGATACCAATTTCACTTCAATAACATACAAACTTTCTGTTCCTATACCACTCCTTCCCATTTATGTTGTTATCACCCATGTGTCTTTACACATCACTTGCCATGCAACATAAATTTATACTTACGTTTTATGCATTTGCCATTACAAAGGATGAGGGACATAACAACTATACTTTCCAACCAAAAATGCCTTAAAACTAGCCCTTATACTTGTGCATGAAATTACTTTTAATGGAGTTATTTTCTATGTGTAATTTGAGTTACTGTCCAGTGTACTTTCCTTTCCACCTGAAGTAGTCCCTTTAGCATTTCTTTTAGAGAAGGACTGATTGTGACAAATTCCCTCAGCTTTTGTTTATCTGGGGATGTCATTATTTTGTCCTCACGTTTGAAGGACAGTTTTGGTGATATAGAATTTTTTTTACAACAATAAATTGTAAGTCTTATTTTTTTCAGAAGAACAAGTCAGGAAGAATCTGTATTTGAAGTTCCTCACCTGAAGTTTGAATATAAAAGCTTAAATAGGAATAATGGTATTGAATCTATGGCACAGGCGATAGCAAACATGTTTCTTTTGTTCGCTAGTCTCTTAACATCTATGCATCTATTTGTCTAGCTTATCTGTCTATATAGCTATCTATCTAACATCGTTTTTATTATTAATTTTTTTGTTGTTGAGACTATACACAGCAAAACATACACCAGTTCAAACGTTTCTACATGTACAATTCAGTGACATTGATTAAATTCTTCGGGTTTTGCAACCATTCTCATTCTCCTTTTCTGAGTTGTTTCTCCCCCATTAACATAAACTCACTGCTCCCCAAGGTTGCTATCTAATGTTTCAAGTTGCTATAATCACTTTGATTCCATATAGATAGTGCTTAAAAGAGCTTAATACTCAAGGCAGAAATTTTTTACTATTTAGGTTAAACTATTGTGTGGTTTTAAGAAGACTTAAGGGGATATTTTTGGTTTAAGGTTTAAAGATTATCTCAGGGCAATAGTTTCGTGGCTTATCCAACCTCCATGGCTCCATGAATTCTGGAGTTCATGAGAATTTGAAAATTTGTTCTAGATTTTCCCAATTTTGATCAGGTTTCTTCTATAGAATCTTTGATTAAAATATTAAGTAATGGTACACGGGCACCATCCAGTTCTTCTGGTCTCATGGCAAAGGAGGCAGTTGTTCAAAGAAGCAATTAGCCACACATTCCATATCCCCCACCTATTGCTGACTCTCCTTCCTCTGTTGTTCCCAGGTGAATAAAGATCAATTTTCATGCCTTGAATGGCCACTTGCAAGATTTTAAGACCCCAGACACTACACAATGAACAAGGAGGTAAAATAGAGGCACTAAATACTCTATTAGGCCAATTAACTGGAATTTCCCATGAAACATAACCCTAAGCCTCCAAACCAAGGAACTAAATCCCATTAGGTTTTTAGTTGTATATAAGCAGCCTCAGCAGCTACTCTTTTTTTTTTTTTTTGGTCATTGTAAATATATCTATCACACATCTTTTTCCAATTCAGCTTTTTACAGGGGTACAACTTGGCTAACATTTCTTTTCTTTCAGCACTTTAAATACATCATTTTGATGCCCTCTGGCTCTCAAAGTTTCTGAAGAGAAATTGGCACTTAGTCTCATTGAGGATCCCTTGGATATGGCATTTCACTTTTCTCTTGCTGCCTTTACATTTTCAAGTATTTGAATATAATGTGTCTTTGTGTGGATCTCTTTGAGTTTATCTTACCTAGAGTTCATTAAGCATCTTGGTTTTGTAGATTCATGTCCTTCATCAAATATGGAAATTTTTATGCTATTATTTCTTTGAATATTCTTTTTGTTCTTTTTTCTCTCTCTTCTCTTTTTGGGATTACCAGATGTAAAAGTTGGTTCACTTGGTGGAATCTCATAGTTCCATTAGTCTTTGTTCATTCTTCTTTGTTCTTTTCTTTTGGTGCTCTCTAGACTCAATAATTTTCATAACCTTTTTTTCTAGTGTGCTGACTCTTCTGCCAGTTCCAAAGATTTTTTTTTTTATTTCAGTTATAGTATTTTTAGCTCCAAAATATCTGTTTGGTTCTGGTTTTGTGGTTTTATTTTTATTTTTTAATATGCTTGCTTAATATTATTGGTTTATTTTAAGTAACTATTGAGCCCTGATGACGCAGTGGTTGAGAGCCAAGCTGCTAACTAAAAGGTCGGCAGTTTGAATCCACCAGCCACTCCTTGGAAACTCTATGGGCCAGTTCTATTTCGACTATGAGTCGAAAGCAACTCGACGGCAACAGGTTTATTAGCAATTCAAGCAAAGTACTCTGTATAGCTAAGTGGGAGTTGAGTTATATTAAAGGCAGTGTGAAGAACTGTTATGGCCAAAATATACATTTTCAAATGATATTTAGACCACCAAACTCATCAAATTACATACACTAAAATCATTTTTTGAGACACCAACATGCCACAGGAAAAGGGCAAAAAGCCAAGTTTTCCATTTAATAGTTTTCTCCTTCCATTACTTCTTTCCTTTCTGTCTTTTTTTATTGTAAAAAATATATGTGCAATATAAAATTTGTCATTCTTCATGTGTACAATTCAGTGACTTCTGTTTATTAAGCTGTTCAATAATTACCATTATTCATTTCCAAACTTTTTCATCACCCTTACAGAAGCTCAGTCTCCCCTTTCACCTGTATCTGATAAACTAATAAACTTTGGTCTCTCTGCATTTGTCTATTATAGACATTTCAAACAAGTGGGATCCTAAAATGTTTGTCATTTTGTGATTGGTATATTTCTTTCAGCATAATGTTTAAAAGGTTTATCCATGTTGTGGCATGCATCTGGACTTCATTTTTCTTTATGGCTGAGTAATATTCCATTATATGTATGTAATGTATTTTATTTATCCATTCATCTGTTGTTGGATCTTTAGGCTGTTTCCATATTTTGGCTATTGTGAATAGTGCTGCTGCAAACATTCGTATACAAGTATCTGTTTGTGTTCTTGCTTTCAATTATTTTTAGTAACTGTCTAATAGTGGAGTTGGTAGTTCACCTGGTAATTAACTTTTTGAGGAACGGCGAAACTGTTTTGCACAGTGGCTCTACCATTATACAACCTCATAGCAACAGATGAGGAGTCATTTCATTCACATCCTTGCTAACATCTGTTGTTTTCCATTTTTAAATCATACTCATCTTAGTGGGTGCGAAGTAATATCTCATTGTAATTTTGATTTTCATTTCCCTCATAAATAATGACTTTGAGCATCTTTTCATGTGTTTATTGGCCATTTGTATTTCTTCTTTGGTGAAATGTATTTTCATGTTTTTATTTTGCCAGTTTTTTTTATTGTTTTGTCTTTCTGTGGTTAAGATGTTGGAGTTTTTTATAAATCTTGACTATTAAACCCTTATTAGATATGTTATTTCACAAAAATATTTCCTAATCTGTAGGATATCTCTTCACTTTAATAAAGTCCTTTGATGAACAAAAAGTTCAGTTTTGATGAGGTCCATTTATCTATGCTGTCTTTTCTTGTTCATGCATTTGCGTCATATCTAAGAAATAGATATGTCTTTCTGTGTGTAAACCTTTTCATGGGTTTTTATAATAGTGGTATCATCAGTATTCTGTCCTTTTGTTATTGACTTATATCACTCAGCATAATGCCCTCAAGATTCATCCATGTTGTAAGATGCTTTGCAGAGTCATCATTGTTCTTTATCGTTTCATACTATTTCATTGTGTGTATGTACCATAGTTTGTTTATCCATTCATCTGTTGATGGGCACTTAGATTGTTTCCATCTTTTTGCCATTGTGAATAATACTGCAATGATCATCAGCGTGCATATGTCTATTCGTGTGACGTATCTTATTTCTCTAGGATATATTTCTAGGAGTGGGATTGCTGGATCCTGTGGTATTTCTATTTCTAGCTTTTTAAGGAAGCACCATATCATTTTCCAAAATGGGTGTATCATTTTGCATTCCCACCAGCAGTGCAAAAGAGTTCCAATCTCCCTGCAGCCTCTCCAACATTTGTTAGTTAGTTTTTTTTTTTTTTGATTGGTGCCATTAATGTCAATGTGAGATGGTATCTCATTGTGGGTTTTATTTGCGTGTCCCTAAAGGCTAGTGATCTCGAGCATTTCCTCATGTGTCTGTTAGTCGCCTGAATGTCTTCTTTGGTGAAGTGTCTGTTCATATCCTTTTCCCATTTTTTAATCGGATTATTTGTCTTTTTGTTGCAGAGGTGTTGGATTTTCCCATAAATTTTAGAGATTAGACCTTTGTCGGATTTGTCATAGCGAAAATTTTTTTCCCAGTCTGTAGGTTCTCTTTTTATTCTTTCTGTGAAGTCTTTTGATGAGTGTAAGTGTTTAATTTTTAGAAGATACCAGTTATCTAACTTATCTTCTCGTGTTTGTATATTATTAGTTATTGTTTGTATCCTGTTTATGCCATGTATTAGGGCCTCTAGCATTGACTCTATTTTTTCTTCTATGATCTTTATTGTTTTTTATTTTATATTCAGATTTTTGATAAATTTTGAATTAGTTTTTTGGTATAGTGTGAGGTATGGGTCTTGTTTCATATTTTTTGAGAAAGTCATGCAGTTTTGCCAGCACCATTTGCTAAAAGGACTGTCTTTTCCCCATTTGATGGACTTTGGGCCTTTGTCGAAGATCAGGTGACCGACAGTGGATGGATTTACATCTGGGTTCTCAATTCTGTTCCATTTATGTAGGTCTCTTTTGGTTTCTTGCAGTAGTGTTTTGTAGTTTTCTTTGTATAGGTCTTTTACATCTCTGGTTAGATTTATTCTTAAGTATTTTATTTTTTAGGGGATATTATAAGTGGTATTGTTTTCCTGATTTCCTTTTCATAGTTGTCTTTATTGTTGCCTAGGAATCCAACTGATTTGGGTATGTTTATCTTGTATCTTGCTACTCTGCTGAATCTTTCTATTAGTTCCAGTAGTTTTCTCATGGAGTATTTTGGGTTCTTTATGTATAGTATCATATCATCCACAAATAGGGATAGTTTTACTTCTTCCTTACCAATTTGGATGCCCTTTGTTTCTTTTTCTTGCCTTATTGCTCTAGCTAGGACTTCCAGCACAATATTAAATAGGAGTGGTGATAAAGGGCATCCTTGTCTTGTTCTTGTTCTCAAGGGGAATGTTTTCAGCCTCTCTCCATTAAGAATAATGTTAGTTGTTGGTTTTGTATAGATGAACTTTACTATGTTGAGAAATTTCCCTTCTATACCTATTTTATTGAGAGTTTTTATCAAGAATGGGTGTTGGACTTTGCTGGAATGCCTTTTCTGCATCAGTTGAGATGATCATGTGATTTTTTTTTCTTTTATTTATGTCATGGATTAAATTGATTGACTTTCTAATGTTAAACCATCCTTGCATACTTGGAATGAATCCCGCTTGTTTTGTTTTTTTGATACGGTGGTGAACTCTATTGGCTAGAATTTTGTTTAGAATTTTTGCATCTATATGAATGAGAGATATTGGTCTCTAATTTTCTTTTTTGTGGAGTCTTTGCCTGGTTTTTGTATCAGGGTTATGCTAGCTTCATAGAATGAATTAGGAAGTATCCCTTCCTTTTCTATGTTCTGAAATAGTTTGAGTAGTACTGCTGCAAGCTCTTCTCTGAATGTTTGTTTGGTAGAATTCTCCAGTGAAGCCATCTGGGCCAGGGCTTTTTTTGTTGGTTTTTTTCTTTAATTACCTTTTCAATCTCTTGTTATGGGTCTGTTCAGATTTTCAACCTCAGTTTGTGTTAGTTTAGGTAGATAGTGTGTTTCTAGAAATTTGTCGATTTCCTCTAGGTTTTCAAATTTTTGGAGTATAGTTTTTCGTAGTTCTCTGTTATGATCCAGTTTATTTCAGTTGGGTCTGTTGTAATGTCCCCAATTTCATTTCTTATTTGGGTTATTTGCATCCTCTCTTGTTTTTCTTTTGTCACTTTGGCCAATGGTTTGTTGATTTTGTTGATCCTTTCAAAGAACCAATTTTTGGTTTTGTTGAGTCTTTCTATTGTTTTTCTATTCTCTCATTTATTTCTGCTCTGATCTTTATTATTTCCTTTCTTCTCGTGGCTGCGGGTTGATCTTTCTTTTTTTTTTAATATAGACATTTACTGCTATGAATTTCTGTCTGAGCGCTGCCTTTGCTGTGTCCCAGAAGTTTTGTATGTTGTGCTTGTATTTTTATTTGATTCTAAATATTATCCAATTTCTGTCTTGATTTCTTCTTAAACCATTGGCTTTTTAATAATGTGTTGTTTAATTTTCACGTATTTGTGTATTTTCCAGTTTTCCTCCTGTTATTATCTTCTAACTTCACTCCAATTATATTTGGAGAATATACTTTGCATGTTTTCAGTTTTCAATAATTTATTGAGACTTGCTTTACGCCCTAGTGTAGGGTCTGTCTTGGTGAATGATCCATGTGCACTCAAGAAGAATGCATATTGTGCTTTTGTTGGATAGAGTATTCTATATATGGAGTTCTATGTATGGCGTGTTCTAGTACATGTTGATTTATAGTGTCGTTCATGTTCTCTATATCCTTATTTATCTTCTTTCTAGAGGTTCTGTCCATTTTTTAAGTGGTGTAGTGACGTTTCCAACTATTATTGTACAATTGTCTAATTCTCCCATTCTATTAGTGTTTGTTTTATATATTTGGGGGCTATTATGTTAGGTGAATATATATTTATATTTGTTATGTATTCTTGATGAATTGACCCGTTTATCATTATATAATGTCATCTTATAAGAGATTTTAACTTAAATTCTCTTTTTTATGATATCAATATCATTATACTGGAGCCGTGGTGGCACAGTGGTTAAGAGCTCGGCTGTTAACCAAAGGTCAGCAGTTCCAATCCACCAGCTGCTCTTTGGAAACCCTATGGGGCAGTTTTACTCCGTCCTATAGAGTTGCTATGAGTTATAATTGATTCAACGGCAACAAAGTTTTTATCATTATGCCAGCTCTTTTTTGGTTTTGCATGGAGTATTTTTTTCTATCTTTTCACTAAGAAACTATTTCTGTCATTGTATCTAAGATTTGTCTCTTGTATACAACATATAGTTGTGTCTTCTTTTATTATCTATTCTTCCACTCTCTGACTTTTGATTGGAGCATTTACTCCATTTACATTCGTGTAAGGAGTGATAAGGAAATACTTCTGCCATTTTCTTCTTTGCTTTTATGTGTATCTTATTCCTTCTCTGCCACTCATTTCCTTAGATACTGCCAAATTTTTTGTTTCGTAGTGAAACATTTTGATTCCATTTTCCTCTCCTTCTGCGTATATTTTTTTATTTGTGGTTAGCATGATGGTTACATTTAACACCATGAACTTTATCTACCTGTCTAAACTTGATACCAACTTAACTTCAGTAACATACAAAACTTCTATACTATACTGTTCTTCTCCTTCCCCATTTATTTTGTTGTTGTCACCTAATACATATTTATGCATCATGTGCCCTGTAACATAAATTTATAGTTTATACTTTTTTATGGAATTGTCATCATTATACATGAAGGATATAATAATTTAAATTATCAAATAATAATATCTTAAAACTTGCCATGATGCTTGACTATGCAATTACCTTTAATAGATATCTTGCTTTATATATACAGTGTTGAGTTACTCTCTAGTGATCTTTCATTTCCATCCCAAAGGACTTCCTTTAGCACTTTTTATCGGGTCACTTTAGTGGATCTGAACTCTCACCTTTTTTGTCCTGGGAATTTCTTAATTTTGCCCCCATTTTTAAGGACGCTTTCACCAGATATAGTATTCTTGGTTGACAGTCCTTTTCTTTCAGCACTTTAAATATGTCATTCCATTGTTTTCTGGTCTGCAAGGTTTCTGAGGAGAAATCAACACTTAATCTTATTGGGGATCCTTTGCGTGTTGCTATTCACTTCTCTCTTGCTGCTTTCAGGATCCTCCCTGTATCTTTATTTTTTGAAGACCTGATTATAATATGTCTCACAGTGAGGTGCTTTCAGTTTATCTAGTTTATCAAGCTTCTTGAATTTGTAAATTCATGTCCATCATATTTGGAAAGTTTTATGTCATTATTTCTTCAAATATTCTTTCTATCACTTTCTGTCTGTCGTCTTTTTCTGGGATTCCCATGATGTACATGTTAGTATGGTTGTTATTGCCTCTCAATTCTATTAGCCTATGCTCAACAGTCTTGAGCTGATACTCAGCCTCCGTAATGGCAATTACTTTACTCTTTAGATCGCTGATTCTTTCTTCTACCAGATCAAATTTGTTTTTTAAATCCTTCCATTTTTTTTTAATTTCAGTAATTGTGCTTTATAGTTCCAGCATTTCTGTTTGGTTTCATTTTATAGTCTCTCTCTCCTTTTAATATTCTTCTTTTGTTCATGCATTGGTTTCCTAATTTCCTTTAGTTCTTTGACAGTCTTTTCCTTAGTTATTTGAGCTTAACACTTTTGTATTATATTCTTCTCTAGTATTTTTTATTATTTAGGTTTTCATTAATACAATTCCTTTCCCTTTGCCTTGTTCATTTGAATGGGCCATCATTTCCAGTTTCTTTGTTGGCATTGTGATAAATTATTGAAAGCAGAGCAATAGAATTTTACAATGGATTCTTTCTAAATTTCTCCAATTATGTGGTGCTTTAGATGTTGCCCATTTCTGCAAGAAACTCTTAGGATGTCACTGTCTTTGGACTCTGTGTGCCGTTCCCTCTCACTCTCTGTGGTATCTCCAACTCAAGTGAGTCCTAAGTTTCAGTTTTCCAGAGATTCCCAGACAGATCCAAATACAGGGTAATCACTCTGCTCTCAAAGGGCCAGAATCTTTAGTCTTTTGGCTACCACTCCCTCTTCTGCTCTATGATGGTGCCATGTAGGGAGACGGAGGGAAAGGGACACATTGAGCTGTCCCCCTGGGAGTTCTATGCTATTAGAGTCACAGCCAGAAATCAGGGGCCATTCTGAGTGTGTAAGTGATCTGTGCATTGACTGGTGGTGCAGACAGACTGGGAAGGGGAGGAGCAAAGACTTCCTGAGTAATTTGCTTAGGAGATATGTGCTTTTAGTTTCAGAGCTAGAGATCAGGGGCCTTTCCTTGTGCACAGGAACTCCTTGCTCCTGCCAGTGGTGTGAGGTGGCTCCCAGGTTCCTGGGACCATCCTGCTGTGCTGGGAGTGGGATGGGCAGGTTCACCATGAACAGTCCTCCCAGGAGATCTGTGCTTTTAGATTCAGATACAGAGAGGGACCCTTTCCTGTATACCAGTGATCCATCCAAGCTCCCGGGTTTCCCTCTGCCATATTGGGAGTGGAAGGAACAGGGCCACACTGAACAGCCCTTCTGAAAGATCTGTGTATTTATTATCAACACCAGAGGCCGGGGCCCTTCCTTATTCACTAGATAGTCATGCACACACTGGTGGTGCAGAGCAGCTCCTTGGCATCCCTCTGCCATGCAGGGAGGGGGAGTAGTGGGAGCACCCTGAGAAGTCCATCTGGGAGATCTGTGCTTTTAATTTTGTGCATCAGAGATCAGCTTGCTGGCTGGTGATTCAGGGTGGATCCCAGGCATCCTGCTGCTGTACTGGGCTGGGAGGGTATAGAGAACCCAGAACAATCAGCCCAGGAGATCTGTGGTTTTGACTTTGGAGCCAAGATCAGGGGCCCTTCCCTGTGCAATGGAAATCCATGAACTAAGTGGTGGCATCAGGTAGCTATTGGACCACTGGGTACATCTCTCTATTGGACTGGGAGATGGAAGGTTAGGGATGGTGGAAGAAGCACTTTTCCTACTGTATGATTCAGCCTTGTCTTTATCCAGTTTTCAGTAGCTTGTTGCTATTGTTTGTCTTTCATTTTGGATTTTTTACAGGGATAAATACAAGATTCTGGTTACTTTCATTGGTGTTCTTGTGGGGAGATTGTAGATCTGTTCATGCTGCCATCTTAAAATTCCCCATTTGGTTATTCATATAGTCTCTATCTCTTTATTGAAATTCTCACTTTGTTCCTGTATCATTTTCCTGATTTCCTTTTTTCAATATCTGTGTTTTTCTTTAGGTATTTGAGCATATTTAATATTGTTGTTTTATAGTCTTCTAATCTGTTCATAGGGAAGGTTTCTGTATGTTCATTTTGTTCTTTTGACTGAGCCATTCTTTTTTGTTTCTTTGATGCCTTGTGATTTTTTGCTCAGAGTCATTTGAATATTTTAATGTGAGAATTCTGAAACTCACATTCTTCCCCTTCCCCAAGAACTATAATTTTTTATTTTTTGAAAACTGCAAAAGTTTATTTGCTCAGCAACCCCCTTAACTATTTTTGCCAAGACTGCTTTCCAAAACGTGCATGGATAATGGGGACTCTTTTCCACATTCCATACCCAGCTAGTGTGAAGGAGGACCTTTGTACTTTGGGGGAGAGGGGAAAACAAAAAACAGAAAATTTGTGATTCTCTCACTCTTCAGGGATTGCTATTGTTACTTTAATGAAGGCTACAGTTGACTGTTTAATGACTTATTCAAGCTAATTTTTCCCAAGTGTGTTTTCCAATTCTGTTATCTCTGCAGTCAGTACCTGGACAGATTTCACAAAACAAATAAATAATTTCAAGAAATAGAAGCCACATTGGCCCTTTAAATCTGCTGCTAGGAAAAATCACTAATGCAAGAGAGCCAAGCCACTGGGATGATTTGTATTCCTCCCTCAGGGCACTGCCGGACCATCCCAACTGTGCAAAGTATGCATCCTGAAATCCTTGAATGACAAGATTCCCGCTTCCGACACTGGCACAAGTCAGCCACTTTAAGAACATAGGCTGCAATTCCCACTATCATGACAGGGCTGCAGAATGGCAGTAGTAGATGGCTGGTGCACATGGCACACCTAGGAAAGATCAGCAGCTGGTCCCTTCTTCAAGAACTCCCTTGTTTTTTTTTAAGTGTACAATCAGGTTCTAGAGTTCCAAAATAGTTTATTGCAATTGATCTTTCCTTCATGTATTGTTATAGTGATGGGACATACCTCTAGAACTTCCTACTCCACCATTTTGCATGACATCACTCCTGAGTAGGGTTTTGAATTAATGCAAATCTACTGCTAGCTCCAAGGTTCAGTTTGTGAATCAACCACTTAGGATGCAAACATATGGGGCGAGGTGCATGTAATAATTCACAAAGCCTAGAGAGATGATGCAGACATTAAATAGGACAAAGGCTGTCACTTGATCCTCAAACAAGTCTGGAAGGCTTCTTTTCCTTTGTTGTCCTACTTAAATACGAATAAAGATGTGAGTATCCATTTTCATAGATGCCCAGTTTCCTTAGAAATATTCTAGACAATTAAGGATTAGTAGATGAGGAGATGCAGCCCTCAGTTCCAGCTGACAAAGAACATGAGGCCTCTGCAAGACAGGTAGAAAGTGTGGCCTACAAGCAATGCCTGCATAAAGACTTGGAAAGGAAAGACAGTGTGAAGGTTCAACAAAAGATCACAGGGTGCAAGGATTCCAACCAGGGGAGGCTCAGGACCCAGGGAAATATGGATATTCAGTTTTGGATTATAGAAGCCACAGAATATTGACAATTTCTTCCCATCCCTAATTCATACCTAAAAGTAATCGATGACAATGCTCACTCCCAAGAGAGGGTAACCTGCTGCCATGTCTTCAGATACTGATAATGGTTGGGACTTCGTAGGCAGATCATCTATATATTTGGTGCAAGGGCCTAATTTCCAAGAAGGCTGATGTCTTAAATTTGGTATAAAACTGGAGGAAGATCCCAGATCCACCTCTAGGCTGTAGGGGAGCTCAGATCATTTGTATTACTTATAGTTTCTCTCTGAAAAAAGAAGCTCTGATATGAATCTAGACCCCAGACATTTTGGGGACTTGGTGTAAGACAGACCTGGGTTTGAATCTTAGCTCCAGAACGTGCTAACTAAATGACCTTGAGTAGATTGTTTCTAAGTCTCTAAGATTCATTTTCTTAACTGTCTCCTCACCTGGAGGCAGTCTTCACTAGCTTATTTTATAGGGCTAAGTTGAGGAATAAATGATGTAATGTTTTTAAAACAGGTAAAACACAAGGAAGAATTATTAGTAACTGTTCAGTAAAAGTAGCTATTACGATTATTGTCACTGTACAGATTTTCTTTGGAGGTACAAAACATTTCACAAACATACTCTTTCAGGTGGAGTGATGATTTATTTTATGTGAGTGAGGGATCAGGTAGGATTCTCAATTGAACTCTCCCTTCGAGCTAATTAATTCTTCTGAAAACTGGAAAAGAAAAGGAAGAATATCAAGCATTTATCCTACCTTTCCTATACAAAATGTACCTCATGGTAACCAAATAGTTGATGAGGTGATGATTTCCTTTATATAAGTATTCCAGTTAGTGAAAAAAGAATAAATAATATAAATGCCATCACCATCTTGCAACATTTAATGAATTAATGAATCTAAGTAATACTTACCAATGGCTGTCACCATCACAAAATGGCAACCAGCTAGTTTTCATATGTGTCCTGATGGAAGTACACATACCACCTATGAAGTACGCTTGCTTAAAAAAAAAAAAATCTAACCTGAATCTTATCGAGCATCTAGGTCCATCTACCAATACACAGAAAATACAAATGACAGAAGAAAAAATTAAATGATACCACTGAGATGCACTCAACAATATTTGGACTGTTAAAAAACTTAGAGGACAAATAACTCTCTTTCTTCAACAAATAAATTGGACAAAAATAAGAGATGGAAGGGGAATCTATAAACTAAAAAAGACACTATGAACGTATCCACCAATCATAGTGTATGGATCTTTTTGGATATCCTTCCAAAAATAAATATCAGACAATCAAAAAAATTGAGCCTCTATTAGGTAGTTCATCACATTAAGGAATTATTGTTAATTTTTAGGTGTTATAATGGTATTGTGAATATGTTTAAAAATATAACCCTTACCTTTTGGTGACATATACTGAAATACTTTCAGATGAAATTATTTGATTGTGTAATTTGCCTTAAAAAAGTCTGTTGGTAGGCGCTGGCTAAGTGGGTTGGCATATAAATAAAATAAAATTTATTACAAGTTGATAAGTGTGGAAGCTAGGTGATGGTTACATGGGGGCTTATTTTACTACATCCACTTCTATAAGTTTATAATTTTCCATAATAAAATATTTAAAGAATTGGCTTTTTTTATCCTTTAGTCTTTTGCTACTTTCATGAATCTCTTTTGTCTTTGGTTCATTTAGCCTGTGCAGAAATAAAGACTGAGGCTATCGTCATGATAGGACCCCCTGTCCTTGGATGGCCTATTAAACCCAAGGTGAGGTTCAGTGGAAAGGAGGCCTGACTGAATGGCTGAAGTCATTAGTCCTCTACATCTTGGGAAGAAACATCCCTTCTCTCCAATTATCTCCGATTTTTCTCTCCTAAACATCTCTGAGGCCAGATGTTGAGAGCCAAGGAAGAAATTTGCCTTGCTTTTAAATTTAAATCTGAAGATATAAGAGAAAAAACAGGTCCTTAAGGCTGACACATAGTCCAAGAACTACACCTCAGACTAAGATACCTTGCAAGGGTTGGTACCTACATGGGAAGGAAGTAGCTGGCTGAGTTGTTATACCAGCTCTATCTATCGCCATTAACCACACAACCCATTGTGCCTTCTAGAAACCAGGACACTATTTGGTTGTCTACATGATTCTGGTTCAGTGGAATCATGAACTGGAGCCACCCACTCCCCCATTACTGTGAAGTTTATGAAGTCCTGTCAGCAGGAGTGACACTACCCAACCCTCAACATAAGAACAAAGCAGTGCCCACCATCCCGATGGAGTGGAGTGCTACCTGCTGTGGGGCCAGTTTTTCTCCTTTCACTCATCTCTGGAGAAAGTTCTGGAACCTACTTGACCAAGGCAATGTCCAAGTGTCTGGTACCAATTTTGAATACTTCTGGGTAGACCAAAATTGATCTCAGTGATGTTCACTCAGGGCTTTAACCAATAAAACGTCAGTGGTTTCTAGGTAAACAAAATTCACTCTTAATTTAAGTAGGCTTCTAAGAAGTCTACTAGGGAAAAGAGTAAACTGTACATAGCCTCTTTTCAGTTACAAGGAAATGAATAAAAGTGCTTTGGAGCACCGTGTGTTCTCTTTAAACATTACTGGGTATTGATCCCCAATCATTGGTCCCTTGAAAGCATGAGGAGTGGAGACAATGAATTCCCTTAGAAAAAAATATTCTGTACAATGAGAATATAAGCACATTTTTTGGACAGAGGGAGGGTCCATAGCCTCGATCAGATTCTCAGAAAAGTCTGTGACCTAGGATGGTATAAAAAGTAATTTGAGTGGAAGAAACCCTTGTCTAGAAGCTGAAGACCTCTGTAGAAATCTTGGATCTGCCATGTACTAGCAGTGTGCCCTTGGACAAGTTGTTTAAACTCCCTAAAGCTTAGGTTTTTATGCTTATGACATGAGAATGATAATACCTTCTTCAAAAAGTTATTGTCATAAACACATTGTAAGAAAGCACATTGTAAATCCTAAAATGCTTTAAAATGCAAAGTATTCATGTGTAGCACGTATACTGTCTTTAATCAAAGTGAATAGCTCTGTTTGATAAAGAAAAGAAAGTAGATTTGTTTATAAAGGAAAATAAATTTTAAAGACGTATTGGTACAAAATTTCTATGTGTTAAAATGACATTTTAATTCTGAGAGTCTATGAGCAATTACTTCTTTGAAATGCACTGATTTCTTGGATTATTTGTATCATGTGCAGTGTTGACAACAACAATAATTATGATGATGCCTTGTATTTTCAAAGCTTTTTGATTTATTTCACCAGATGTTCCCAATAGCTGTCCCTTTACTCTTGAATGTTAAATGAGTTCATGGCTGAGACCACAGTGTTCCGTTGTCATGGTTTCACTGAATTTCATAAATTGTTGCTTAGCAATCCCATGCGTCACCCAGCTATTTTCTCTTACACTTTCTCCACATTATTCTCCTGGTAAAATGTAGCTGAGCTTCTCGGGAATGGAGAATACTAGTCTCCAAGCAACGTGTAGCTTCCCCACATTCATATTTTTCCTTCTTATGACTTTTTTCTTTTTTTTAATCAGGATACCAGATGTCATAGAGCTTTATAGTCTAGTGGTAAAAACAGGATTTATGGACTCAAGCAGACCTCGATTTACATCCTGGGCTTGCTGACTTATTAGCTGTTTGACCTTTAGTCAGTCACTTAATCTGTCTGTGTCTCGTATTCCTCATCTGTAATAATGTAATAATTATACTCATAGAGGTATTGTGAGGATTAAATCAGATAACACATCACAAATGCACCCTGAACTTAATAATGGCCCAATAATTGTTATCTGTGCCATTAAAGGAGAAGGCAGGTGGTGAAAAGACATCTTTCTAAAATACACCTCTTTCTGTAGCAAACCACTCTAATATACTGGCAAGGGTTTAAAAGTGCTACATCAACTCCTACTAGAGTTGAGTTAGCTAGTTTTGATAACTAGTATAAAGCTAAAATGCAATTTTGTGTTTACAATTATCTTGTAATCAGTTAGGGAAATGCTAAACAATACATTCCGATTGGCCAAAATGCCAGTTTCCATTAGTCTAAGTGACCTTAATCACTTGGGGAGTGACATTATGCTGTACGTATTTTACATTTTATTTGCTAAAGTTTCTATCTGCTCCTAGTTGATACCTGTCAATGGTTATCTCAGTGTATACTGCTAATGAAATAACATAAAACTCAATGTCTCCGTTCTAAACAACAAAGAACGTGCTCATTTATATTGTACATGCATCAGTAGGAAAAAAACACGCGGTTACTTAAAACTCCTCACTGCCTTTTAAGGAGGGTGGATCCTAGCAATTGGAGACTGTTTTTTCATGAGTGCCATCTTTAGCCTCAAGATACTAAATGACTTCTCACATATTTCAAGATATTACTCAGTAATGAGTGGGGTGTTCAAATATAGCTTTAGAAACTGGGAGATGTCTAACTCTTACTTATATCCATTCTAAAATGGTGGGGGCCGATAACCAAGTAGGGAAATATCCAAGGCTATTAAGAGGCCGGTGGGGAGAAGAATATAGATGGGAATTCTGCTGTCTACAAAAGAAAACCTTGGGAGAGGAGATGTAGCTAATGCAGATTTTTCCAGTAAAACACTGAGGAATAGACATCATCTCCTTTCTAAAATCTTCACTAGCTGTTGGGGTATCAGTTAATTATTTTGAAAATGTCCTTATTCCTGTTTGAAGTTGGGGGCTGGTTTAAAACAAGAGCCTGCAAGTCTGGATAGCAAACATGGGGTTTACATTTAGTCTGCACAAACAACCCTTGCATGAATGAAGGAGCATGCTCATGTAAAAAGATCTAGTAGTCACTGTTCACAATTTACACCACAATGGAGGGTATTTGCTGTGCTCCAGCTGGAGGCCTGGAAACACTGGTGGCATAGTGGTTAAGAGCTACAGCTGCTAACCAAAAAGTCAGCAGTTCAAATCCACCAGGTGCTCTTTGGAAACTCTATGGGGCAGTCCTACTCTGTCCTATAGGGTTGCTGTGAGTCAGAATCGACTGGATGGCAATGGGTTTAGCTGGAGGCCCACAGTCTAAATAAGCATATGTGAGGCCAAAAGCAGTCTCCTGAGTTACTTTATGATGGAAACATCTATAGGGAGAGCCCTTAGGCACCTAGGGTTTCTCCAGCAACTGGCCTCCTAGAGGAAGGCTTGGGTGTCCTGTATTACACAGATGCTGACCAGCAAGGTTATCACTGTAGCTGATGTCACTCAGACTCCTGCTGGGGCAAATCATGAGAGTGCTGTAGGAGATAAGTAGGTACTTTTAAATCAGGAAGATGTAAACACTTTTCTTAAAAACAAAATTCCAAAATAAAAATAATGTGGTCAAAAAATACGGCTGGAAATAATTTACAATGACTCCTTTCTGTTCCCCACTTTTTAGAAATTATGTTTCCAGCATTAATGTGCAGTTTGTAACTTTTTCCCCCAAACCACAAGTACCTTTAATAACAAACTTAACTTCTGTAACTTTTTTTTCCCATTGAGAATTTGTTTTTCCTACAGCAATGGGTAGTTTTTACTTTTCTCCCCAAACAAATTCTGCGTTTATCAGAATGCAGGGGTTCTAAACTTTGAGCCCCGGTGGTGGAGTGGTTAAGCATTAGACTGCTAACCAAAAGGTCAGCAGTTCAAATCCACCAGCTGCTCCTTGGAGACCCATGGGGCAATTCTACTCTGCCCTATAGAGTCACTATGAGTTGAAATCGACTCAACAGCAACAGTTATACAACATTTTATCTATAATTTTATATATTTGAATGTTTTAACTTTAATATATTTTGAAGAAGTTTTACCTGCAGTGCTTTTAATAAATTGTTAAAAATTGTTCTTATATGTAGAATAATTTTTATCTTTTAATTTTTTATTGTACTTTAGATGAAGGTTTACAGAACAAATAGTTTCTCATTAAACAGTCAGTACACATATTGTTTTATGACACTGGTTGACAAACCCAAGTCATGTCAACACTCTCCCTTCTCGACCTAGGAGGAACTTTTTTTTGATGAAAATGTGCATAGTCAAAGTTACACCATTTCAAAAATTTCCACATGTACAATTCAGTGACATCAATTACATTCTTCCTGTTGTGCTGCTATTCTCACTATCTTTTTCCAAATTATTCCATCACTATTAACTTCAACTCACTGCCCCCTAGGCTTCCCATCAAAGCTTTTGAGTTGCTGTTGTCAATTTGATCTCACATAGATAATTCTTTTTTTTTTTTTTTTGTAGCTTAAATGAAGGTCTGCAGAACAAATAGTTTCTCATTAAACAGTTAGTACACATATCGCCCTATGACAATGGTTAACAACCCCCTTACATGTCAACACGTCCCTTCTCAAACTTGGGTTCCCTATTACCAGCTTTCCTGTCCACTCCTGCCTTCTGGTCCTTGTACCTGGACTGCTGTGCCTCATTAGTCCCGTTTTGTTTTATGAGGATTTCCAAACCCCAGCTGAACGGTGAACTTCGGGAGTGACTTCACCACTGAGCTAAAAGGGTG
>NW_004444220.1:1718512-1720606 GCF_000243295.1 Trichechus manatus latirostris
ACCCTCTATTGTGATCCCTGTCAGAGCAGTCAGTGGTTTTAGCCAAGCACCATCTAGCTGTACTGGACTCAGTCTGGTGGAGGTCTTGGTAGCTGTGGTCCATGAGTCCTTTGGACTAATCTTTTCCTTGTATCTTGTTCTCTTCATTCTCCCTTGCACCAGAAGGAGTGAGACCAGTGGAGTATCTTAAATGGCTGCTCACAGGCTTTTAAAACCCCAGATGCTACTCACCAAGGTAGAATGTAGAACGTTGTCCTTATAAACTGTGTTATGTCAATTGACCTAGATGTTCCCTGAGACCATGGTCCCCACAGCCCTCAGCCTAGCAACTTAGTCCCTCAGGGAGTTTGAAAAGTGTCTACGGAGCTTCCATGACCTTTCCTTATACAAGTTGTGCTGGCTTCCCCAGTACTGTGTACTGTCGTACCCTTCACTAAAGTTACCACTTATCTATTGTTTATTTAGACCCTACCCCCACCCCTCCCATCCTTCGCGACCAACAAAGATTGTTTTTGTGTGTAAACTTTTACATTAGTTTTTATAGTAGACGTATCATACGATATTTGTCCGTTTGTGATTGACTTAATTTCACTCAGCATGTCCTCCAGTTTCATCCATGTTATGAGATGCTTCACAGATTCCTCATTGTTCTTTATCTTTGCAAAATACTCCATTGTGTGTATGTACCATAGTTCGTTTATCCAGTCATCTGTTGATGGGCATCTAGGTTGTTTCCACCTTTTTGTTATTGTGAACAGTGCTGCAATGAATATGGGTGTGCATATGTCTATTCGTGTGATGACTCTTATTTCTCTAGGATATATTCCTAGGAGTGGTATTGCATTTTGTTGTGATTTTTTTTTCTTTTTTGTGGTGCTGACGTTTTCTTTGTTCCTCTTACTCTCCTGTGCTGGGTTCCTTTTGTTTTGTGGATTTTTTTTTTTCATTTCTTTTGTTTTTGTAGGTTTTGTTTTTACTGAGACTTTATATTTTTCTTCTTTATTTTGATGAGTAAGTTTGTTACCTTTCTTTGTGGTTACATTGGAATTTACACTTATCTCCCTAGATTTGAACCACTCTATTATTACTTAGTATCGCCTTGCCTTCCTCTCCATTAGAAGGTTCTATACCTACACCTTTTTTCCCCTCTTTTATTGTTCTGTTGCTGTTGTCATTTACAGATTAACCTCTCTGTTTCCCTGTTGTAATTCTTTTGGTTTTGCATAGTCCTTAAGAGTTCATTTCCTACCTTGGTATCTGGCTAGTACACTCCTGTGTCCTAGATTCAGCCTGTGGTCTGATGTTGTTTGTTCACAGATCAAAGGACTCCCTTTAATAAGTCTTGTAAGTTTGGTTTTGTTTTTACGTAGTCCCTTAATTTCTGTTTATCTGGAAATGATCTAATTTCACCATCATATTTGAATGTGAGTTTTGCAGGATATATTATTCTTGGCCGGTAATTTTTTTTTTTCAGGGTTTTATATATGTCATCCCATTGCCTTCTTGCCTGCATGGTTTCTGCCAAATAATCCGAGTTTACTCTTATGGTTTCTTCTCTGTATGTGACTTTTTGTTTTTCCCAAGCTTCTCTAAGGATTGTTTGTCTTTGGTTTTGGTGAGTGTGATTATGATATGCCTTGGTGATTTTCTTTTGGGGTCTACCCTGTATGAGGTTCATTGAGTTTCTTGGGTGGTCAGCTTTTCATCTTTCACAATATTGGGAAATTTTTCTGTCAGCACTTCTTCCATGATCCTGTCTGTGTTTTCTGTTTTCTCCCTCTGTTCTGGAACTCTGATCACTTGCAGATTTTTGCTTTTGATTGTAGCCCACATAATTCTCAGGGTTTCTTCATTTTTCTTTGTTCTTTTTTCTGCTTTTTTCCTCAAACAGAGTTGTATCCAAGTGTTTGCCTTCAGTTTCACTGATCCTATCTTCCATTGTTTCAAACCTGCTCCTCAGCTCTTCTATGACACTGTCCATTTCTGAAATCTTGTTGTTTATCTTTTGGATTTATAATTGCTGTTTTTGTGTGATTTCTAGTTGTGAATTTATTTTAGCATTTTGTTCCTGTATTATTTTCTTGAATTCTTCCA
>NW_004444220.1:1720706-1746556 GCF_000243295.1 Trichechus manatus latirostris
TTTTTGCTTCAACTCTTGGATAATTCTGAATATTAGGGATGTGAATTCCCTATCAGTTATGTCTAATGCCTTTTCCTCTACTGGAAGGTCATCTAGTGTTTTATTTTGATGCCTACTGGAACCATCCTGTCCTGTTTTTGTAAATGTTTTGATATTTTCTGCTGTCTTCTGGGCATTCAGTGGTTATTTTCCTTATTTATTGATTGTAGATTTGTTTGTTTTGTCCTGCTTTTTTGTTTTATTTGGCTATGTCTGAACAGGTGGGCTGTGCGTTCTTTGCTGTTTGCTCATCTGTGGGCACAACACTTTTCACCTCCTTCTCCAATAGGCAGGGTCAGTCACTCAGGTATGGTACAGCAGGGCAGGTCCAGCTGAAGGGGAGTTTCTGGGATGGGTTGTTTGTGGCACACACCATGGCTGAAAGTGCAGATCGGTAATCAGTGCAGGGCAAGTTCCAGTAGGCCGTGCCTGTGCTGCTTGGTAGTGTGGTGTTCAGCGCACCATGCAGGTAGGCAGGAATGAGGGGGTACATTGTGATGTGTGGAGCTAAGATGGGTATGGGAAAGAGGAGAGAGGAACAGGAGCCAAAAACATACACAGAAACAAAAAAAAGTGCTAAGGGGGCTTGCTGTTGGAGTGGAGAGATGAGAGACTTAGAAATGAGGGAAAACAAAAATGAAAAAAAAAGAAAAAGGGTAAAAGAAAAAATGAATAAGTCGAGAAACTGGAATTCAAGAAAGACATAAAGGAAATAAGATAGAGAAGAAAACAAAACAAACAAACAGAAAAAACCAAAAACAAACTACCAAACAAAAAACAGGAAAAAAGAAATGCCCCAGGGATGTCACTGTGCATCTGTGCAGAGTAAGGGAGTAGCTTCCAAGCCTCATAGTACTACCCAGCTAGAAGGGGCTCCCAAGATGAGAAAAAAAAAAAAAGAAAACAAACAAACAAATCAAAACAGAACAAATCAGAGCAAAGAAACAAACGAAAAAGCCCGGGGGGTCCTACCAGCATGGTGGCATGAGCCGGGAAGCAGTTTCACAGTCAACTGGTGTTTTGCAGCCTTTCAGGAAGAGGCAAAGATGGTGCACTGAGCCAGATATTTGAGAGAAAGGAATGGGAGGTGGTGAGAGGTAAGGAAGAAATCTAAAGAAAAAAAAAGCAACACAAGCAGCCAGCAAAAGACACTCAGGGAGCCAGCCAGTGTGGGCGGGTGGAATCCAAGTGATACCAGGGTGCTTCCCATCCAAGAGACTGTGGCTGCAGGAAGCAGAGGAGGCTACGTGGGGGTGAAGAAGGGTGGGGGTGGGAAAGCCTGTATCGCTGGTTACTGGTTGTTCTGTCTCCTTCTGGAAGCTCCATGAAGTTACTTTCTCATATCCCCTGTTTGCTGATCTCCGATAGGAGTCCAAGATGGATGATCCACGCTCTGGTAGTTGATAGGGGACCTCTGCATGTATCGCTCCTCGCTCTGTTCTCTGTCAGTTTCTTATTCCATTCGGTGCTTGCCTGAGTTCTTTATCTCTTAATTTGATGCTTAAGGTTTCAGGATTGATGTGTGACTCTGTTTGACTTAGTTTTTCTGATCTTTGCTGTGGAGGGACGACGTGGTGCTTCTGACTATAGCACCATGTTGCTGGGAAGATGTAAAATAATTTTTGAAAAACGAAAGGTTGACATACAGAAGAGTGATTAGGGTGATTGAGCTCTGATTAAGTCATCTTTTCTTGGCACAGTGAAACAAATCCTTCCCCTCCATGCTGTTTCATCTTCGTGGAGGACACATTTGAGATAAGCATAAAAAGTGATAATTTACACTGTAATGTGTGCCTTTGGAGAAGGTATTCTCTTGTAAGCTCCTTGTCTGAGCCTATACCCAGTGCTAGGTCAGTTCAAAAAGAGGCTTCCCTTTAAGATAAACACATGTGTGGGACTAAAGCTACATCAAAAGTGGTACAGTTGTTAAGTTATTAGTAGACATAACTTGGCAATGACAAGAAATGAAACTGAGCCCAGGAGTTAAAGCAGTGTATTGAGATGTAAATCAATCTGGAGCAGTATAACTTGAAAGGGAAGTGGAGAAGACAATATTAGAATGACTAAAAGAGGTATGTGATGTAGAATTTGGGAAAAATTTAGGCAGCATTGATTGAATGATACCTCTGTCTGCCCTCTTGTCCCCCAAATGCAGGACTCTGCTTCCTTTGTTGTTCCTTACTTCCATACAGGGCAGGGTCTGTGTACTATATGTAGGCTACTAAGGGGTTCAGTAGTAGAATTTTCACCTTCCAGGTGGAAGACCTGGGTTTGATTTCCAGCCAATGCACCTCATGTGCAGCCACCACCTTGTGTCAGTGGAAGCTTGTGTGTTGCTATATTCTGAACTTCCACACTAAGACAGACTAGGAATAAAGGCTTGGTGATCTACTTCTGAAAAATCAGCCAATGAAAACCCTATGGATCACAATAACCAGTTTCCCAACCAATCGTGGAGATGTTTCAGGACCAGGCAGCGTTTTGTTCCATTGTGCATGGTGTTGTCATGAGTCAGGGACCAACTCTATGGCAGCTAACAACAGGCTACTCAGGGGTCAGGGACAAGCTTAAGGTGGGTCTTGGCTGCCAGTGAAAATACTGTATTGTGTGCCTATCTTATTCTATCAGAACTACGGTTGGCCTTGGGGAGATTTGGAGCTTCAGTAAATGTAAAATGAATGTCCTGTCCCCACTTCCCAAGTACTGGAGTAGATGAATGAACTTATCCTGGAGCACTGATGAGGAAAGAGCAGAGAAGTAGGTGGCTGACTTCCTCTATTTAAGAAATCAAGGTGGTACTAGGTAAACTCAATGAAGGGAGGTGCCAAGTCTGATGCCATACCTATGACTTATCTTACTGGCCCTGGTTTTCTGTGTCCTTGAAAATGGGAGAGTGAGGTGGGGCAGAACATATTCCAATGTTCCAGGACTGAAGGAATACACTTCTAATCACCCACTTATTTGCCAACCTTTTTAAGTGAAATATTTTTTCTACCATTATAGACAATTATTAAATTAAGTTAAAAGGCATGGGATGCATAATTTCCCAAAAATAAATTAAAATTAAAAAATGGAAATATTCTTAAAATTGGGAAAATGTTAAAACTGACATAAAAAGTTGTAAGAGATGACCCGAACTGGATGCTATCTTCAGTACAGACCTAGGCCAGAACGTCAAGTGACTAGAGTAAAGAAAAGATGGACACACCTTTTCAGAGGTCAAGCTTATTCTGAGTAGGGAAAATAAGCAGAGAATGACAAGGAAATCCACAAAAGGGAGGGGAGTTCTCTCAGTGAGGATGTCCTCCTGCAATACATGAGAGAATCTCTTTGTATAGTCAATGGTTGGGACTTAGCAAGGAAAAGCCAGAGAATATCTATTGGTAATGTCTTCGTGAAGACCATTCAGAATGTATGTGTGTGTTGAGGGGTGGGACAGTGTCTTAGTCTGAAAGTCTCTAGTAACAAAGTAATTCTGGGTTATGGTTGTCAGATAAAATACAGGATGCCCAATTAAATTTGAATTTCAGATAAATAGCAAATAATTTTTTGTATGCTCTGTTACATATTGTTTATTTAAAATTCAAATTTAACCAGATGTCCTGTATGTATTTGCTGTATCTGGCAGCCCTAGTCTTGGTGTCCTGAATAAATGAAGGTCCTCCAGGAAGAAGTGAGGAAATTGAATAAGTATGTCAAATGTATATTAAAAAGAGGAAAAACTGCATGCATATAAATAAAATAAAAAACCTAAGTGTTAATAAATTATTACTACCTGAAAATGAATTAAAAACATTTAATAGCCAATTAATTTTAAAAATACATAGTTGTAAAGGTCATGAACATATCCAAAATCCCTGAGGGACTGAATTGCCTGGCAAAGGACTGTGGGGACCATGGTCTCGGGGAACATCTATCTCAACTGGCATAACACAGTGTATAAAGAAAATGTTCTACATTCTATCTTAGTGATTAGTGTCTGGGGGCTTAAAAGCCTGTGAGCAGCCATCTAAGATACTCTACTGGTTTTGCCTCTTCGAGAGCAAGGGGGAATGAAGAAAAAAGATACAAGCGAAAGATTAGTCCAAAGGACTAATGGACCACAACTACCACGACCTCCACCAGACTGAGTCCAGTACCACTAGATGGTGCCCAGCTACTACCACTGACTGCTATGACAAGGATCACAACACAGGGTCCTGGAAAGAGATGGAGAAAAATGTAGAACAAAATTCTAACTCACAAAAAATGACCAGACTTACTGGCCTGACAGAGACAGGAGAAACCCCTAGAGTATGGCCCCCGGACACCCTTTTAGCTCAGTAATGAAGTCACTCCTGAGGTTCACCTTTCTGCCAAAGATTTGATAGCCCCATAAAGCAAAACAAGACTAATGGGGCACAACAGTCCAGGGACAAGGCATGGATGGGACAGGAAAGCTGGTAATAGCAAACCCAAGTTTGAGAAGGGAGAGTGTTGACATGTGGTGGGTGGGGTCGTTAACCATTGTCATAAAATAATATGTATACTTACGGTTTAATGAGAACTATTTGTTCTGTAAACCTTCATCTAAAATACAATTTAAAAAAAAAAAAAGAAACAAATAGTTGTAAATTCTACATAAGTTGTGTGGTAGTAGCCAAACTCCTAGTGATCTCTGCTTTCTGGTATTCACACTGAGCATTGTACTAGAATTGGTCTTGTGATGAATAGAATGTAGGAGAAGTGAGGATATTTCACTGAGATTAAGTTATAAAAGACACTGAAGCTTTCACCTTAGAAATTCTCTCTTTCTCTTTTCATGCAAGGGGAAGCCATGTCATAAGCAGCCCTATGGAGAGAACCAAGGATTTGAAGCCTCCCGCCAATAGCCATGTGAGTGAACCATCTTGGAGGCAAATCCTCTGACCCCACTGAAGCCTTCAGATGACTGTAGTTCCAGTCAATGGCTTGACTGAAACCTCAAGAGAGACCCTAACACAAAACCACTCAGCTAAGTTACTTCTGGATTCCTGACCATTATCTCAGTAACAGATAATGAATATTTGTATATTAAGCAGCTAAATTTGGGGTAATTTGTTATGTAGCAAGAGACAACTAATAGAGGTAGCACAAAAGATACAAAAATATAAACTGATAGTGGAAGATATTCATCTTGAACAAATGTGTAAAATTAAAAATTCATTAAACATTGCCAAGCAGTAGAGCCAGAACAACTAAACTGCATAAAGGTGTGAATAATCTTAAGCAGCTAGTTAAACTCAGGTAAATAATCTCCTGCCACAAGACTCACAGCTCTGTCACTCAGTATGAGATACTTTCAACCAACCCTCAAAGCCCCCACGTGTCTGTCAGTTTGTCGTACTGTGGGGGCTTGAGTGTTGCTGTCGCCCGTGGTGGACAGGTCTCGGCTGAGCTTCCAGACTAGGAAGAAGAATCTGGCGGTCTACTTCTGAAAAGAACTAGCCAGTGAAAACTTTATGAATAGCAGCTGAACATTGTCTGATATACTGCCAGAAGATGAGACCCTCAGGTTGGAAGGCACTCAAAATACCACTGGGGAAGAGCTGTCTCCTCAAAGTAGAGTTGATCTTGATGTGGATGAAGTCAAACTTTTGCGGCCTTCATCTGCTGATGTGCCACAATTCAAAATAAGAAGAAACGGATGCAAACATCCATTAATAATCGGAAGGTGGAATGTATGAAGTACGAATCTAAGAAAATTGGAAATCATCAAAAATTGAATGGAATGCATAAATATCAACATCATAGCTATTACTGAGCTGAAATGGACTGGTATTGGCCATTTTAAATCAGACAATCATAAGGTCTACTATGCCGGGAACTACAACTTGAAGAGGAATGGCATTGCACTCATCATCAAAAAGAGTATTTCAAGATCTGTCCTGAAGTAAAATGCTGTCAGTGATAGGATAATATCCATATGCCTACAAGGAAGACCAGTTAATACGACTATATTCAAATTTATGCACGAACCACAAAAGCCAAAGATGAATAAACTGAAGATTTCTATCAATGTCTGCAGTCTGAAATTGATCGAACATGCAATCAGAATGCATTGATAATTACTGGTGATTGGAATGTGAAAGTTGGAAACAAAGAAGGCTCGGTAGTTGGAAATTATAGCCTTGGTGATACAAACGATGCTGGAGATCGCATGGTAGAATTTTGCAAGACCAACGACTTCTTCATTGCAAATATCTTTCTTCAACAACATAAATGGCAACTATACATGTGGAACTCGTCAGATGGAATACACAGGTATGAAATCGACTACATCTGTGGAAAGAGATGATGAAAAAGATCAATATCATCAGTCAGAACAAGGACAGGGGCCGACTGCAGAACAGACCATCAACTGCTCATAGGCAAGTTCAAGCTGACATTGAATAAAATTAGAACAAGTCCACGAGAGCCTTGAGTATATCTCATCTGAATTTAGAGACCATCTCAAGAATAGATTTGACGTGTTCAACAGTAATGACCGGACACCAGCCAAGTAGTGGAAGGACATCATACATGAAGAAAGCAAGAAGTCAATAAAAAGACAAGGAAGAAAGAAAAGATCAAAATGGATGTCAGAAGAGACGCTGAAACTTGCTTTTGAATGTCAAGTAGCTAAAGCAAAAGTAAGAAATGATGAAGTAAAAGAGCTGAACAGAAGATTTCAAAGGGCGGCTGAAAAATACAAAATCAAATATTACAATGACATGTGCAAAGACCTGGAGGTAGAAAACCAAAAGTGAAGAATATGCTCAACATTTCTCAAGCTGAAAGAACTGAAGAAAAAATTCAAGCCTCGAGTTGCAATAATGAAGGATTCTACAGGGAAAATATTAGACGACGCAGGAGCCATCAAAAGAAGGTGGAAGGAATACACAGAGTCACTATATCAAAAAGAACTGGTTGATGTTCAACCATTTCAGGAGTTAGCATATGATAAGGAACCAATGGTACTGAAGGAAGAAGTCCAAGCTGCACTGAAGGCATTGTCAAAAACAAGGCTCCTGGAATTGACGGAATACCAATTGAGATGTTTCAACAAATGGATGCAGCGCTGGAAGTGCTCAGTCATCTATGCCAAGAACTTTGGAAGACAGTTACCTGGTCAACCGACTGGAAGAGATCCATATTTATGCTTATTCCTAAGAAAGGTGATCCAACCAAATTTGGAAATTATTGAACAATATCATTAATGTTACATGGAAGTAAAATTTTGCTGAAGATCATTCAAAAGCAGTTGCAGCAGTATATCGACAGGGAACTGCCAGAAATTCAAGCCAGATTCAGAAGAGGACGTGGAACCAGTGATATCATAGCTGATGTCAGATGGATCCTGGCTGAGAATACCAGAAAGATGTTTACTTGTGTTTTATTGAATATGCAAAGGCATTCGACTGTGTGAATCATAACAAATTATGAATAACATTGCGAAGAATGGGAATTCCAGAACACTTAATTGTGCTCATGAGGAACTTGTATATAGATCAAGAGTCAATTGTTCGAACAGAAAAAGGGGATACTGCGTGGTTTAAGGTCAGGAAAGGTGTGCGTCAGAGTTGTATCCTTTCACCATACCTATTCAATCTGTATGCTAAGCAAATAATCCGAGAAGTGGACTATATGAAGAAGAACGCAGCATCAGGATTGGAGTAAGACTCATTAACAACCTGTGTTATGCAGATGACACAACCTTGCTTGCTGAAAGTGAAGAGGACTTGAAGCACTTACCGGTGAATATCAAAGACCACAGCCTTCGGTATGGATTACACCTCTACATAAAAAAAAACAAAAATCCTCACAACTGGACCAATAAGCAACATCATGATAAATGGAGAAAAGATTGAAGTTGTCAATGATTTCATTTTACTTGGATCCACAATCAACACCCATGGAAGCAGCAGTCAAGAAATTAAAAGACGCATTGGATTGGGAAGATCTGCTCAAAAGACCTCTTTAAAGTGTTAAAAAACAAAGATGTCACTTGAAGACTAAGGTGTGCCTGACCCAAGCCACTGTGTTTTCAATTGCGTCGTATACAAGCGAAAGCTCGACAATGAATAAGGAAGTCTGTACATGTGATGCCTTTGAATTGTGGTGTGGGTGAAGAATATTGAGCATACTGTGGACTGCCAAAAGAACGAACAAATCTGTCTTGGAAGAAGTACAACCAGAATGCTCCTTAGAAGCAAGGATGGAGAGACTTTGTCTCACATACTTAGAACAGGTTATCAGGAGGGATCAGTCCCTGGAGAAGGACATCATACTTGGTAAAGTATAGGGTCAGCGAAAAAGAGGAAGACCCTCAACAAGATGGATTGACACAGTGGCTGCAACAACCGGCTCAAACATAACAATTGTGAGGATGGCGTAGGACCACGCAGCATTTCGTTCTGTTGTACATAGATTCGCTATGAGTTGGAACGTACTTGATGGCACCTAACAACAACAACAAAAACCCTGAAAGAATGAATCAGTGTCCATTTGGACCTAGGCCCTTACCTCTTCTTCTCAAAATATGAAGCAGGAATATGTACAATATGGCATCACAGACGGAGAAATATTATGCTAAGTAAAAACTAAATAAAATATAGAAGCAAAAAAATGGTGGCAATACAGTTAAAGCAGGAATTTCTCAGCTGATGATTTTTCTAAAAATAGTATTTTATTGTGTTTTTGGTGAAGGTTTACACAGCAGTTTAGGTTCCCATTCAACAATTTCTACACAAGTTGTTCAGTGACATTGGCTACATTCTTCACAATGCATGAACATTGTCATTATTTCAGGGGATAGGCTCGGTTGTAGGTTTAAAGCATGTCTCAGGGCAATGGTCTTAGGGAGTCCTCTGTTCTCTACTGTTTCAGTTTGTCTGGCTTTTTTTTTTTTTAATAAGAATTTGAGTTCTGCTCCATATTTGTCTCCCATTGAGTTCAGGACCAACTATTGTGACCCCAGTCAGAACGGTCAGTGTTAGTAGCTAGACACCATCTGATTCTTCTGGTCTCAGGGTGGATGAGGTTGTGGCTTGTGTAGACTTGTTTCTTCTCTGAGCTTTTGGTTATCTTCTTACTGTTTTGCTCCTGGTGAGTAGATACTTGTAGTTGTGTCTTAGATGGCTGCTCGCAAGCTTTTAAGACCCCAAAAGCTACACAATTCACTAGAATGCAGATCATGCCAACTGACTGAATTGTCCCATGAGACTATGGTCCTATGCCTTCAAACCCAGACAACTAATGTGGGAAGGTGTTTTGTTATGTCTGGAGAGTATCTATATTTGTGTCTTCAGTGAGTATAAGTGCCTACACCCACATATTTGTATTTACAGTTACCTATAGACACTTCTATCTGTTCTCATCTATGTTCACACCTGTACCTGCCCATATACCAATTTGCCTATACCCATCAACATGCACTCAAACACTCGTTTTTACTTTGGTTGTGCTGTGCTCACTACATCCACATTCGGTGCCACTTTTCCCATCACCAAAAGTAACTAGTCTGTATGGTATAAAGCATATTTTCCCCACCCCTCATCCGTCCCTGGTAACCACCATTTATCTATTCTTGTCTTCATATAAAAGAGGGATTATATAATATTTGTCCTTATATGCTTGACTTATTTCACTTATCATTATGCCCTCCAGGTCCATTCATGTTGTAATGTTTTGCAGACTCACCATTGTTCTTTATGGTTGTGCCGTGTTCCATTGTATGTATGTACCACAATTTTCTTATCCACTGATCCATTGATGGACACTTGGGTTATTTCCATTTATTTGCTATTGTGAATAAATAGCAATGAACATTGGTGTGCATATGTCTATTCTTGTCATTATTTTTAGGTCTCTACCTTGTATACTTACAAGTGGGATTGCAGGATCATTGGGTAGTTCCATTTCTAGTTTTTTGACAAAATGCCGTATCATTTTCCATAGTGGTTGTACCATTTTACAGTCCCACCAGCAATGGATAAGGGTTGCAATCTCCCTGCATCCTCACCAACATTTGTTATCTGTTTATTTTGTTTGTTTGTTTGTTTAATCGGTGCCATTTTAGCCAGGGTAAGATGGTATTTCGTTGTAGTTTTGATTTGCATCCCTCTAATGGCTAATGATTATGAATATCTTTTCATAAGTTTGTTGACTGTTTGGATGTCCTCTTTAGTGGAAGCTCTGTCCATGTCTTTTGCCCACTTTGTGATTGAGTTGTCTTTTTGTTGTTATTACAATTTTCTATAGATTTTAGAGATTAGACCCTTATCAGATAAGTTGTCTCTGAAGATTTTTTCCCATTCTATAGGTTGTCTATTTACACTTTAATTAAAGTCTTTTGATGAGCATAAGTTTTTAATTTTTATGAGCTCTTATTTATCTATTTTGTCTTCTATTAGTGCATTTGTTGTACCATTTGTTAGCCTACTTTTACAAAAAAACTAGGCCCCATAGCTTTCTCTCTATGTTGTCTTCCAGGAATTTTATTGTTTTTGGTTTAACATTTAGGTCTTTGATCCATTTTGAGTTAGTTTTAGTGCATGGTGTGAGGTATGGGTCCTGTGTCATTTTTTACAAGTAGATATGTAATTTTGCCAGCCCCATTTATTAGAGACTGTTTCTGCCCCCACTGAATGGACCCCTTATTGAAGATCAGTTGCCCATAGATGGCTGGGTTTAATTCTGAGTTCTCAATTTTGTCACCGCTCTATGTGTCTATCATTGAGCCAATACCAGGCTGTTTTGATTACAGTGGCTATATAGTATGTTTTGATGTTGGGGAGTGTGAAGCCTCCTGCTTTGCTTTTTTTTCTTCAATGTTGCTTTGGTTGTTCAGGGTTTCTTTTTTTCCGTATGAAATTGGTCATTAGTTTTTCCATTTTAGTAAAAAATGTTCTTGGGATTTGTATCGGGATTACATTGTATCTGTAAATCATTTTAAGTAGAATTGACATTTTCACTATATTAAGTCTTCCAATCCATGAGCTCAGGATGTCTTTCCATTTTAGTAGGTCTCTTGTAGTAGTGTTTTATAATTATCATTGTATAAGTCTTTTATGTCCCTGGTTAGGTTAACTTCTAGGTGTTTTATGGATTTGGGGGCTATTGTAAAAGGTTTTTTTTTTTTTTAATTTCTTGTTTGGAGTAGTATTTGTTAATGTAGAGGAACCCAACTGATTTTTGTGGGTTGATCTTGTACCCTGAAACGTTGCTAAGTTCTTCTATTAGTGTCCAGCAGTTTTCTTGTGGAGTCTTTAGGGTCTTCTCTATATTGGATCATATCATCTGTAAATAGAGATAGTTTTACTTCTTCCTTCCTGATTTGGATACATTTTACCTCTCTTTCTTGTCTTATTGCTATGGCTAGAACTTGCAATACAATGTTGAATAAGAGTGGTGATGATGAGCATCCTTGTCTCCTCCTTGTTCTCGAAAGGAAGGGTTTCAGCCTTTCTCCATTGAGTATAATGTTGGCTGTCGGTTTTGCACATATGTCTTTAATTATGCTGAGAAATTTCCCTTCTCTTCCTATTTTGCTGAGAGTTTTTATCAAGAAAATGTGTTGACTTTTATTGAGTGCCTTTTCTGCATCAACTGATATGATCATATGGTTCTTTTCCTTTTATTTATGGGGTGGATTACATTGATTGATTTTCTAATGTTGATCCACCCTTGCAATCCTGGTATGAATCCCACTTGATCATGGTGAATCATTTTTTTGATATGTTGCTGAAGTCTCTTGGCTAGAATTTTGTTGAAAATTTTTGCATCTAACTTCATAAGGGATATTGGCCTGTAATTTTCCTTTTTTGTGTGTGATATCTTTGCCTGGTTTAGGTATCAAGCTTATTCTGGCTTCATAGAAAGTGTTTAGTATTGTCTTTCCTCTTCTATATTTTCGAAGCGATTGAGCAGGATTGGTGTCAACTCTTCTCTGAATGTTTGGTAGAATTCTCCAGTGTAGTCATCTGGTCTTCCCCCCACACCCATGACAGTTTTTTGATGATATCTTCTATTTCTTCTCTTGTAATGAGTTTGTTTGTACTTTTTACCTCTGTTTGTGTTAGTTCAGGTAAGTAGTGTGTTTCTAGGAAAATTTGTCCATTTCATCTAGGTTTTCAAATTTGTTGGAGTACAGTTTTTCAAAGTAATGAGTTATGATGTTCTTTATGTCTGTTGGATCGTTTGTAATGTCACCAATT
Source organism: Trichechus manatus latirostris (assembly GCF_000243295.1). NCBI lineage: Eukaryota > Metazoa > Chordata > Mammalia > Sirenia > Trichechidae > Trichechus > Trichechus manatus. The sequence continues at coordinate 1,732,961 of NW_004444220.1, forward strand.
TTATTTCTTAATTTGGTTATTTGCCTCTTCTGTTTTTTTTTTTTTTTTTTTTTTTTGTCAGTCTAGTCAGTGGTATTGATCCTTTCAAAGAACCAACTTCTGGTTTTGTTGATTCTTTCTATTGTTTTTCTATTTCATTTATTTCTGCCCTGATCTTTATTAATTCCTTTTTTCTGGTAGGTTTTGACTTATTTTGCTCTTCCTTCTCTACTTGTTCATGTTGTTGGTTTAAGTTAATGATTTTGGACCTTTCATCACTTTTATTCTGGTATTATTTTCCTGAATTCTTCCATTGCTTTGTCTGTGTTTTCTCTGATTTTGTCTGTATTTTCCATGATTTTGTATATTTTTTCCATATTTTTGTCTGCAATTTCCTTCATCTCTTGGAGAACTCTGAATATTAGAGTTCTGAATTCCCTTTCAGATAGTTCCAGTGCCTTTTCTTTTGCCAGAAGGTCATCTGGTGTTTTATTTTGATCACTTTCTGGAGCTATCTTGTCCAGTTTTTTTAATATGTTTTGATATTGTCTGCTGTCTCCAGGACATTCAGGAATTATTTTCTTCATTTATTGATTATAGATTTGTTTGTTTCATCCTGCTTTTTGTTTTATTTGGTTATGTCTGGGCAGGCAGGCTGGGTGTGTTTTGTTGCTTGCTTGCCTATGGGCATGGTACTTCTCACCACCTTGTCCAGGTGGGCTGGGCTGATCTCTCAGTGATGGTGCAGCAGGGCAGGTCCAGTGAGGGTGGAGGAGTAGGGTTGGGTAGTTTGTTGCATGAACTGGGGCCATTGAGGTGGGACTGGGGGGCAGTGCAGGGCAAGATCTGGGGAACCACGTCAGTGCTGCTCGGGGGCATGATGCAGATAGGCAGGAGGGAAGGGAGAGTATGTAATGTGTGGAGCTAAGTGGGTGAGTGAAAGAAGAAAGAGAAAAAAGTAAAAATGAAGGAAAAGAGAAAAAAGTAAATAAAATGGCAGTGCAGTAGGATTCAGTGGGTGGGAGCGAGATAGACTGGGTAAGGCCATGTGTTGGTGGCTCTGTAGCCAAGTGGTGCCACTTGGCCTGTCAAGTAGGGGTGTGGGTGGCACACGGGCATAGGTGGACAGTAGAAAGGATAGGTAAGAAGGGAAAGAGAGAGAACAAATCAACAAACAAAAAAAGAAAAAGAAAAACAACAACAAAAATAAGTAAATAGGGTGGGGGGAGCTGGTCATTGAGGGCGGGATGGAATTGGGACGGCAGCGAGCTGATGTCTCTCTCACCTGGCAGCATGGCACAGCCCATCAGGAAAGGGCAGAGGCAGTACAGTGCCTAAGTGGGAGGGAGAAGGAGAAGAGAGAAGAGAAAAGATAAAGAAAACAAATATGTTGCTGAGGGACTCAGCCTGTGGGGGTGGCGCAGACCCAGGGTGGGGAGGGGATAACACACAGGGCTAGCTGAGCATGAGAAAGAAAAAGAAGGAAGGGAGAGAGAGAGATAAGCAACAAAAAAGCAAAAAAAAAAAAAAGCATAACAACAAAATGGCAATGAAGGGGCTGGCTGGTAGGGGTGGGGAGGACCTGGGTGGCAGTGAGCTGATATCTCTCCGGTAGAGTGACTGTGGCCCATTGGGGAGAGGCAGGGACCAAGTAGAGGGAAGAAGGGTGGGGTGTGGGAAAGCATGTATCCCTGGTCACTGGGTGCTCTGTCTCCTATTGGGAGCTCCGTGAAGTTGCCTCCCCGTACTCCCTGTCTGTAGGCCTTGGTGGCTGAGGTCCAAGATGGCAAATCCATGCCTTGTTAGCTGGTAGGGGACCTCCACTCAGTAGCTCTCCTCATTCTCTGTTCTCTGTCAGTTTCTTATTCCATTCGTTGCTTGAGCAAGTTCTTTATTCCTTCGTTTTTTGATTAGAGTTCCAGGATTGACGTTTGTATCTGCTTTACTTAGTTTTTTGGGCCTTTGCTGCAGAGGGACGGCATGGTGTTTCTGTCCGTAGTGCCATGTTGGGTCTGCCTCCTCTTTGGTCTTTTTTAATGTAGGCCTTTATTGCTATGAATTTTCTTCTGAGTACTGCTTTTGCTGTGTCCCAAAGGCTTTGATATATTGTGTTTTCATTTTCATTTGATTCTGGAATTTTTTTAAATTTCACTTTTGATTTCTTCTATGACCCAATAGTTTTTTTTTTAGCAGTGTATTATTTAGTTTCCATGTTTTTATTTTTATTCTTGTTATTTTTCTTGTTGATTTCTAACTTCATACCGTTATGGTCAGAGAAGATACTTTGTATGATTTCAGTCTTTTTAAATTTGTTGAGACTTGTTTTGTCTCTTAGCATATGGTTTATTCTGGAAAATGATCTATGTGCACTGGAGAGGAATGTTACTGTTCTGATGTTGAGTTGAGTGTTCTATATATGTTCATTAGGTCCAATTGGTTTATGGTTTTATTTAAGTTCTCAATGTCCTTACTGATCTCCTTTTTAGATGCTCTGTCTATAATTAAAAGTGATGTGTTGAAGTCCCCTTCTATTATTGTGGAGTTGCCTATTTCTCCTTTCATATTAGTTAGTATTTGTTTCACGTATTTTGGTGCTTTACTGTTAGGTGTATATATATTTATAATTGATATGTCTTCTTGCTGGACTGACCCTTTTATTGTTATGTAACATCCTTCTTTATCTGTAGTAACAGATTTTGATTTAAAGTCTACTTTATCTGATATCAGTATGGCCACTTCTGCTCTTTTTTTGTTACTGGCTGCATGGAATATTTTTTTCCACCCTTTTATTTTCAGTCTTTTTGTGTCCTTATGTCTAAGGTGTGTTTCTTGTAAACAGCAAAATGACAGATCATTTTATTATTATTATTATCCATTCTGCCACTCTCTGCTGTTTGCATGGAATATTTAGACCATTTACATTTAAATTTATTACTGAAAACAAAGTGTTTGCCTCAATCATTTTGCTATTTGTTTTTTGCATTTTTCGTATTTTCTTGGTTTTTTATTCTGATTTTTCTCTTTTTGTTTGTATTTGGCTGCTTTCTTGTGATAAGACTTTTTTTCTTTCTTCTGAATGTGTCCTGTTGATGATTCCTTAGTGGTTACCACATATGTTACATTACATAACTTACAATTGCAAGACCCTCAAGGAGATGATTGACACCACAACTGCAATGATGAAGTTAAGCACAGCAATGATTGTCAAGATGGCAGAAGACAAGAAATTGCTTCATTTTGTTGTACATAAGGTCACTATCAGTAGGAATTGACTTGACATCAGGTAACAACAACAACAAAAACAATTGCAACAATGTTTAACATATGAACAACAGTAAACATACAACCTTAACATAATAAATCTATTCCTGATATGCTCTTCCCTTCCACATTTCTGTTGGTGGGTCTCCATTAACATCAATATACAATCTGTATTTGATAAATTTACTTTGTACATATTTCTTAAGAACTTGGCATTGTACTGTTCGAAGGATTTAATTATTAAGCTTATTCCCTGAAAATATCATATACTTGGTCCTTGTGATTGCCCATGTTGTTGCATTTTTTGGAGATCTCTCTCTTTTTAAATTTTTTCCCCCGTGTATTTTTTTAATGTTCTTGCCTTTCCTTTTGGAGTACTCCCTTGAGTAATCCTTACAGAGCTGGTCTGGTGATGTCAAATTCCCATAGCTTCTGTTTGTTTGGGACTGTCTTGATTTCCCCCTAATTTTGGAATGACAACTTTGCTGGATGAAGAATTCTTGGTTGGCAATTGTTTTCGTTCAGTATTTTAACATATGCCACTCTATTGTCTTCTGGTCTCTAGGGTCTGGGGAGAGATGCGCACTGACTCTTATGAATGCTCCTTGGTATGTTATATAACATTTTTCTCTTGCTGCTTTCAGAATTGTCTCCTTGTCTTTGGTTTTCAAGATTTTTATTAGGATATGGTGTGGAGTTGATCTTTCTGTGTGTCTTTTAATTGGGGTTCATGTAGCGTCTTGTATTTGCATGCTAGGTTCTCTGTTCAGACCTGGGAAATTCTCTCTGATTATCTCTTGGAAAACCATTTCTATAATTTTATTGTTGCCATGGTGCTCTGGGATTCCAATAATTCTAAAGTTAGATATCTTAATTGAATCCCATATTTCCTTTTGGGTTTGTTTGTTTTTCTTTTTTCTTCTCTTGAGACTTGATAAGTTCAGTTATTTTGTCTTCTAGTTCATTTATTTTACATTCTGTCTGTTTGATTTTATTGTTGAGTGTTTCTCTTGCTTTTTATAAATCAGTTGTTTTATTCTTCAGTTCTAGAAGTTCTTTGGGTTTTTTTGTTTGTTTGTTTGTTTCATTGATGTTTTCAATTCCCATACTGAGTCTCACATATTGTTCCTCCATTTGTTTCCTGATCTCTGCTAGTTTGTTTTCTGTGCGCTTTTTGCTTTTTTAAAAACATATTTAACACTATAGTATGAAAATTATCAATTCTTTGCCTTATTCTGGTCTCCATAGGAGAAATTTTCGCTTCTTCATGTTGGTCCTTCTTCTCTTGTGATTTTGTGTGTTTTACTATTTTTATTGAACTTGGGAAATTTTGATATCTTTGTTTTTTTACTTGAAATTTTGTATTCTTATTTTTTGTAGGAAAATTTTCTGATTGGACTAACAGGTGGCACAGGGTCCAAGCACCAGCTGCCAACCAAAAGGCTAGGTCCTGTACCTACCAGCCACTCCATGGGACAAAGTTGTGGCAGTCTGCCTCTACAAAGACTCACAGCCCTGGGAATCCTACAGGGCAGCTCCACTCAGCCCCTGGTTTTCTATGAGTCAGAATCGTTGACCCAGATGCACTGAGCTTCATATCTTCTGAGAACCACTAGAAGACACTCTTATCCTTAGGTTTTTTCAGTGCTGATTCAGGAGTTCTGGATGCTTGATCTCTGTAATTCAATACACATGCATGGGGGGTGGTATAGCAGATCACAGAGGCTGGCATAAGCAGCGGGACTTGACATTCCTGTGTTGAAGGTGATGGGCTCTCTATGTCTTTCCCTCGTGGGTACCCGTGAACAGGCTCACCCATGGTGTCCCTCTGTGGGCCATTTCACAGTGCCACCCTGTAAGCCTAAAATATTCCCCCTCACCTTGCTTCCCTTGCTCTTTCTCCTGATCCTAGGGCCAGTCCCTCTAGGGCCTCAGTGAGATACAACAGCACTGTCTCGCAGTGCCATGGTCTCCCTTTGCCCCCTCCCAATTAAGTGACCCTCCAACTCCCACAGCTAATTTGTGCTGCCTTAACAAAACTAGCTTACATCTTCCTCAGATTAGGTCCTTTTCTGTGTTCCCCGTTTGGGGCATTACCCAGCCCCGACCCAAAATGTCTGTGATGAGTGAGCATTCTTGATATTAGGGGGTAGGTTCTCTCAGCTTCAGTGCTGTACCTGCTCCTCCTCTCCACTGTTTCTGGACCCACTACGAGTCTCCAACACGTCAGCTGCTGCCCGAACTTCTACAATCTCAGTCTGTACTTGTTTTTATTTGTTGTTCAGTGAGTTAGTTGCTGGGGGAGTAAATGGGAGCCTCCACTTACTTCGCCATCTTGCTCTGCCTTCTCTGGGCTATATTTAAAACAATTGGAGGTGTTCAAATTTGAGTTTGGCACTGGGACTCAGCTTTCTATGAAGAAGTAAACAACTTGGGGCCAACACACAGAGGGTTATTTTTTTAAAATTTTATTGAGCTTTAGGTGAAAGTTTACAGAGCAAATTAGTTTCTCATTCAAAAATTTATACACAAATTATTTTGTGAAGTTTATTGCAATCCCCACAATATGTCAGCACTCTTCCCCTTCCCGTTCATACCCTGGGTTCCCCGTGTCCATTCATCCAATATCCCTGTCCCTGCCTGTTTTCTTGTCTTTGCATCTGGGCAGGCATGACATATTTGGTCTTGTATACTTAATTGAACTAAGAAGCACATTTCTCATGAGTATTATTGTTTGTTTTATAGGCCTATCTAATCTTTGGCTGAAGGTGGACTTCGAGAATGGCTTCAGTTTTGAGTTAGCAGGGTGTTCGGGGGTTGTACTCTCGGAGGTTCCTCCAGTCTTTGTCAGATCAGTAAGTCTGGTCTTTTCTGTGAATTTGAATTTTGTTCTACATTTTTCTCCCGCTCTATCTGGGACCCTGTATTGATCCTTGTCAGAGCTGGTGGTGGTGGTAACCCAGCATCATCTAGTTCTTCTGGGCTCAGGCGGGTGGAGGCTGTGGTTCATGTGGCCCATTAGTCCTTTGGACTAATATTTTCCTTGTGTCTTTGGTTTTCTTCATTTTCCTTTGCTCCGGATGGGACAGGAAAAATAGATGTATCTTAGATGGCTGCTCACAAACTTTTAAGACCCCAGACGCTCTCACCAAAGTAAGATGTAGAACATTTTCTTTATGAACTATGTTATGTCAATTGACCTAGATGACCCCCAAAACCATGGTTCCCAGCCCGCAGCCCCAGTAACTCTGACCCTCAAGGTGTTTGGATGTGTTTAGGAAGCTTCTATGACTTTGCCTTGGTCAAATTGTGCTGACTTCCCCTAAATTGCATGTTGCCTTTCCTTTCACCAGAGTTAACATTTGTCTACTCTCTAGTTAGTGGTTTCCGCTCCCTACCTCTTCCCTCCCTCATAATCATCAAAGATTTTTTATCTGGGTATAAACTTTTTCTTTTGTTTCTATAATAGTGGTATCATACAATATTTGTCATTTTGTGATTGACTTATTTCACTCAGCACAAGCATGAATCAGCATGCGCTCCAGATTCATCCATATTGTGAGATGTTTTGCAGCTCTGTTGTTGTTCTTTATTGTTGTGTAGTATTCCATTGTGTGTATATACCATAGGGGAGGGGCAGTGCAGGCCTGGTTAAGCAGCATGCCTGAGCACTGGGGATTCTCTAGCCACAGCAGTGTGGCTGGGGCCAATGAGAAGGGGGAAAGTGGCATACAAAGTTAGTTAGGAGGGAGAAAGGAAAGAAAGAGAAAAAAGAAAACAAATATACCAGGTGGGTGGGGACAGGATGGACCTGGAGTGGTGGTGGGCTGGTGGCTCTCTAGCTGCAGTGGCATGGTGGGGGTCAGAAGGAAGGAAGGAGGTGGCATACAGGGCTTGGAGGGAGGTAGAAAGAAAAAGAAAAAAATTAAAATGAATGGTGGCACGGTCGGGGCCAGCCGATGTGGGTGGGATAGATCTGGGGCAGCGGTGGACCGGTGCGCTGGTGGCACTCTATCTGTGACAGCATGGTGGGGATCAGCGGGAAGCAGGGGAGGTGGTGTATGGGAATAGGTAGGAGGGAGAAAGAAGAGAAAAAAATGGTGGTATGGTGGGGTCCAGCAAGTGGGTCCAGTGTGGACCCGGGGGCCAGTGGGAAGGGAGGGGAGGTGGTCACGGGGCTAAGTGGGAGACAGAAGGAAAAAAAGGAAAAAAAAATGCAGAGCAGGAGCCAGCGTGTGGTGGAAGGGCAGACCTGGGACAACAGCAGGCTGTGGCTCTCTAGCAGGGGCCAGCGGGAAGGGGGAAGGCGGCGTAAGAGCTAGGTGGGAGAGATAAGAAAAAGGAGAAAGAGAAAAGAAAAACAATGCTGGCATGGTAGGGGCTGGTGAGATGGGGAGGGGCAGACCAGGGGCTGGTGGGAAGAGAGGGGAAATTATATATTAGGCTAGATGGAAGGGAGAAAGAAAAGAATTAAAAGAAAAAAAATGGTGGTGTGGTGGGGCCTGGCAAGTGGGGTCAGGGTAGACCCTGGGCAGCTGTGGGCAAGTACACCAGTGGCTCTTTAGCCCCAGCAGCATGGCAGGGGCCGGTGGGAAGGGGGGGGAGGTAACATACAGGGTTAGGTGAGCGAGAGAAAGAAAAAAAAGAGAAAAAAAATAAATAAAAATATGGCAACAGGTGGGGGCTGGTGAGTGGGTGCAGGGTTTATCCAGGGGGCCAGTGGGAAGAGAGGGGAGGTGACCTACTGTGCTAGGTGGGAGGGAGAAAGAAAAAAATGCAAAAAAAATGGTGATGTTGCAGGAGCTAGTGGGTGAGTGCAGGGTGGTCCTCAGGTGGCAGCAAGCCAGTTTCTCTCTAGCTGCACTGGCACAGCAGGGCCAGAGGGAAGGGTGGGAGGTGGTGTATGGGGCTAGGTGAGGGGGGAGAAGGAAGGAAAGGAAAAAAGAAAAAAATGATATGGCGATAGCCAGCGTGTGGGGACAGGGCAGATCCAGGGTGGTGGCAGTACAGCTGCTCTCTAGCTGCAGCGGCATGACAGGGGCCTGTGGGAAAGGGGGGAGGGGATAGGTGGTAGAAATAAAGAAAAGGAAGAAAGAGAAAAAAGCTGCACAGTGGGAGGGGGTGGGCCAGGCAAGGGGGTAGGAGGGAATCCTATTGTGCACCCCAGCGGTGGGGGCTGTCCGGATGGAAGGGTTTGCTTTTACTCACCAGAAGGGTGAAGGGTGGGAAAGCGTGTTTCTTTGGTTACTGCGTGGTCTGTCTCCACTTGAGAGTTCCGTGAAGTTGCCTTCCTGTACTCCCTGCCAGGGTTGTTGCTGGTTGTATTCAAAGATGGCGACACTGTGCAGTGTTAGTTGGCCGGAGACCTTCAGTAATATTTCTCCTCTTTCTCTATTTTCTGTCACTTTCTTCTTCCTTTCAGTGTTTGATCTAGTTCTTTATCCCTGCATTTGATACTTAGGGTTCTAGGACTGACGTTTCTATCTGTTTTACTTAGGTTTTCAGTCTTTGCTGCAGAGGGATGGCATGGTGCACCTATCTACGGCGCCATGTTGGCACCACTTTACAGAGGACTTTTTTGTCTCATTTATATAACATGGACAAAGGGTAATCTTTTCAATAAAGAATACTGGAAATGATTATTTATATGAAAAGTATATGATACTGTCTACCTTTTGGCATGTTAATTTGGAAAGACAGCAAGGTTTTCCAACACCATGGACGTTGGACCTGTGTACATATTAAGGGGTATGTTGTTGTTGTTAGGTGCTGTCGAGTCACTTCTGACTCATAGTGACCCTATGTAGAGCCGAATGAAAAACTACCCAGTCCTGCACCATCCTCATGATTGTTGTTATGCTTGAGGCTATTGTTGCAGCCATTGTGTAAATCCATCTCGTTGAGGGTCTTCCTCTTTTTTGCTGATCCTCCACTTTACGACACATGATGTCCTTCTCCAGAGATTGGTCCCTCCTGATAATATGTCCAAAGTATGTGAGACAAAGTTTCGACATATGCGCTTCTAAGAAACATTCTATCTGTACTTCTTCCAAGAAAGATTTGTTCTTTCTGACAGTCCATAGTATATTCAATATTCCTCACGAACACCACAACTCAAAGGCATCAATTCTTCTTCTGTCTTTCTTTATTCATTGTCCAGCTTTCACATGCATAAGAGTCAATTGAAGATACCATAGTTTGGGTCAGGCACACCTTAGTCCTCAAAGTGACATCTTCGATTTTTAACACTTTAAAGAGGTCTTTTACAGCAGATTTGCCCAATGAAATGTGTCATTTGATTTCTTGACTGCTGCTTCCGTGGGTGTTGATTGTGGATCGAAGTAAAATGAAATCCTTGACAACTTCAATATTTTCTCCGTTTATCATGATGTAGCTTATTGGTCCAGTTGTAAGGATTTTTGTTTTCTTTTTTATGTTGAGGTGTAATCCATACTGAAGGCTGTTGTCTTTGCTCTTCATCAGCAAGTGCTTCAAGTCCTCTTCACTTTCAACAAGCAAGGTTGTGCTGTCTGCATAACACAGGTTGTTAATGAGTCTTCCTCCAATCTTGATGCTGCTTTCTTCTTCATATAGTCCAGCTTCTCGGATTATATTTGGTCAGCATACAGATTAAATAAATATGGTGAAACGATACAACCCTGATGCACCTTTCCTGACTTTAAACTACTCAGTATCCCCTCTTTCTGTTCGAACGACTACCTTTTTATCTACGTAAAGATTCCTCATGAGCACAATTAAGTATTCTGGAATTCCCATTATTTTCAATGTTATCCATAATTTGTTATGATCCACACAGTCTAATGTCTTTGCATAGTCAATAAAACACAGGTAAACATCTTTCTGGTATTCTCTGGTTTCAATCAAGATGCATCTGACATCAGAAATGTCTCTCGTTCCACATCCTCTGCTGAATCCAGCCTGAATTTCTGCAGTTCCCTGCTGATGTACTGCTGCAACCACTTTTGAATGATCTTCAGCAAAATTTTACTTACATGTGATAATAATGATATTGTTTGATAATTTCTGCATTCCGTTGGATCACCTTTCTTGGGAATAGGCATAAATATGGATGTCTTCCAGTCTGTTGGCCAGGTAGCTCTCTTCCAAATTTCTTGGCATAGACAAATGAGCATTTCCAACACTGTACCCATTTGTTGCTACCTCATAACAAACACAAAAATTAATCAGAATCTGCTTATAGACCTAAATGTGAAAGGCAGTACTATAGTCTCCAATATTAGATTTTAAAACTAATTAAAAATGTGAGTTTTGTTAACGGTGATGGAAAATTTGACAATGATTACGGATGATGATTGAAGAACATAATATAATTGATGTCACTAAATTGTACTTCTGAAAAATGTTGAATTGGCAAATTGTTATATATTTTTACAACAATGAAAAGTAGAAAAGATGATTTAATTACTTTTTGCTTAAAAGAAAACAAAAGGTAATATAAGTGAATATCTTTACATCCCCTGAGTAGGGAAATATTGTTAAACAAGACACAAAAAACACTAATAATGAAGGAAAAGATTAATTAAGTATATTAAAAACAAGAATCTCTGTTCAAGAGACACCATACAGAAAGTGAAAAGTCAAGTCACAGCATGGGAGAAGATATCTGCAACATATATATTCAGTAAATGACTAGTATCCTAAAAAGGGAGCCCTGGTGGCACAATGGTTAAGGACTCAGCTGCTAACCGAAAGGTCAGTGGTTCGAACCCACCAGCCACTCCTCAGGAGAAATATGGGGCAGTCTGCTTTCATAAAAATTACAGCCTTGGAAGCCCTATGGGGCGGTTCTACTCTGTCACATGGGGTTGCTATGAGTAGAAAATGCCTTGATGGCACACAACAAAACCTGAGTGGGAATCGACTCCACAGCAACAGATATGGCATGGTATCCTAAAAAGATAGTGAACTATAGAAGGAACAACAACAACAAATAAACAGATTAGTTTTAAAAATTAACAAAACACTAGATCAGACACTTTACAGAAGAAGTCCAAATGGTGAATTAATACATAAAAAGACATTCAACCTCATTAACAATCTTAAATATGCCAATGAAAACCATGAGATACCACTACACAGCCATAAGAATGGCACTTTTTCTAAAAAGTCTGGCAGTATCAAGTGTTGGCAAGGATGTGGATCAATATAAATGCTTACCACTGTTGGTAGGAGTAAAGTTGGTGCAACTACTTTGGAAAATTGTTTGGCATCATCTAGTAAAGTTGAAAATGTGCAAACCCTAAGACCCTCTAATTACACTTCTGGCTATATACCTCAGAGACATTTGTGCACATAAGCACCAGGAAAACGTGCACAAAAATTTTAAATGCATAAGTGTTTGTAATAGCCAAAAAAGTGGAAACAACTTAAATGTCCGCTAATAGTGGAATAGATAAACAAATTGTGAAATATTTATACAATGGATTATTATAGGTGTGATGGTTAAGGTTGTGTGCTAACTTGTCTCGCCATGATTCTCAGTGATTTAGCAGTTACAATGTAGTTTGACCGTCGTATGATGTGATCACTTCCATGATGAGATTTAATATAATATGATCACTTCCATGATAAGATCTGCTTTGAGTAGCCAATCAGTTGAAAGGGAGGTTCCTTGGGCATGCGGCCTACATAAAATATAAGTGGACATTCTGGCAAGGCTCATGGGCTTTTGCTTGCTCTGGATTCTGAAGCTGGCTGCTGTTCATCTGACCTCTGGTTCTTGGTATTGAGCTAGCAGCTTACCTGTGATCTTGCCTGCCAATCTTGGGATTCATCAATCTTCGCAGCCTGTGAGCAAGAGCCCTGCACTCTGACTGGCCAATCTTGGGTTTGCCAGCCCCTGCAGCTACGTGAATCAGGAGAAGCCTCTATCCTGACCCACGGACTTGGGACGCTCCAGCCTCTACAACCGTGTGAGCCATTTCCTTGATATAAATTTATCTATCATCTATCTGTCTGTCTGTCTATTCATATGCTTTACTGGTTTTACTTCTCTAGAGAACCCAGCGTAAGATAATAAGTATTCAAAATGAACAAAATAATGATATGCAATAACATGGATAAACACGAAAATGATAATTTTGAGTGAAAGCAGCAAGACACAAAAAATAAACACAGCATGATTCTATTTGTATAAAATACAAAACAAGAAAAACTAACCTGTACCACTTAGGTGTCAAAATAAGAAAAAATCAAGGAAGAGATTCCCATAAACATCAGGATAGCAATTAACTCTAGAGAGCAGAAAGGGAAACGTGATCAAACAGGCTTCTGAATTGCTAGCAGTGTTCTTTTTCTTTCCTTTGGTAGTGATTATATGGGTACTCATTTTATAATTATTCCATTTTTTGTTTGCTTATAATCTATGCACTGATATTCTGATGTATTTCACCAAAAATGTCATATTTTACAAAAAAAGACAAATGGAACAGAAAAGGGATCCCAGGAACAGATCCAAGTACTTAGTAAATTTGACAAATTCAAATTAGTGGGAAAGAATATTCAATGATGTATCAATTCTCTCTTCTGTGAAAAAATAAAACAAACACTATATTCTATCTTAAGCCCAGAGGATTTATAAAAATAAATCCCAGATATATAAATAACCTAACAATTTAAAAAATCCACAAAAGTGTTAAATGAATATAATATAGGTTGGTGTTTCTGGCTTTGGAGGGGTAAATAAGGTCTTCTTAAACTTCACCAAGGAAAAAATTTATACTCTTGACAACATGAATATTGTTAGTTGCTGTCAAGTCAATTCTGACTCATGACGACCCCATGTGTGCAGACTACAATGGCTACATAGGGTTTTCAAGGCTGTAACCTTTCAGAAGCAGATTGCCAGGCCTGTCTTCCAAGGTGCCTCTGGGTGGGTTCGAAAAGCCAACCTTTCAGCTAGTAGTCCAGGGCTTAAACTTTTGCACCACTGAGATGAATATTAAATCTTCTATCCAACAAAATACACCATAAGTGAAATTAAAATGTATTCAACATATTGGAAAATATTTTTAACATATATAAAAAATCATTGAAGGGGAGAGGCAGGGCCAAGATGACAGAGTAGTCAGACGATCCGTCTATATGCTGCCTACAAGAGGCACATTTTAGACTTAAAGAAAGAAATAAACTAACTAAAACTCAAAGGATGGAAGAAATATATCAAGCAAACAACACTCAAAAAAGAGCAGGAGTGGCAATATTAATCTCTGATAAAATAAACTTTAAAGTAAAATCCACCACAAAAGATAAGGAAGGACACTATATAATAATTAAAGGGTCAGTACACCAGGAAGCCATAACTATAATAAATAT
>NW_004444220.1:1747941-1762558 GCF_000243295.1 Trichechus manatus latirostris
AGAAAAAGAAATAAAGGGCATCCAAATTGGTAGGGAAGAAGTCAAAGTATCTCTATTTGCAGATGATATGATCTTATACACAGAAAACCCCAAAGAATTCACGAGAAAACTACTGTAACTAATAGAAGATTTCAGCAAAGTTTCAGGACACAAGATAAACATAGAAAAATCAGTTGGATTACTTTACACCAAAAAAGAGAACCTTGAAGAGGAAATCACCAAAACAATACCATTTACAATAGCCCCCAAGAAGATAAAATACTTAGGAATAAATCTAACCAAAGACGTAAAAGACCTATACAATGAAAAATACAAGACGCTACTGCAAGAAACCAAAAGAGACCTGCATAAGTGGAAAAACATACCTTGCTCATGGATAGGTAGACTCAACACTGTGAAAATGTCAATTCTACCCAAAGTGATATACAGATACAATGCAGTCCCGATCCAAATTCCAATGACATTTTTTAATGAGATGGAAAAACAAATCACTAACTTCATATGGAAAGGGAAGAGGCCTCAAATAAATAAAGCATTACCCAAGAAGAAGAACAAAGTGGGAAGTCTCACACTACCTGATTTTAGAACCTATTACACCGCCACGGTAGTTAAAACACCCTGGTACTGGTACAACAACAGATACATAGACCAACGGAGCAGAATTGAGAATCCAGATTCAAATTAATCCACCTATGAGCAGCTGATTTTTGACAAAGGCCCAAAGTCCTTTCATTGAGGGAAAAGACAGTCTCTTTAACAAATGGTGCTGGCATAACCGGAAATCCATCTGCAAAAAACTGAAACAAGACCCATACTTCACACCATGCACAAAAACTAACTCAAAATGGATCAAAGACTTAAACATAAAATTGAAAACCATAGAGATCGTGGAAGAAAAAATAGGGACAATGCTAGGAGCCCTAATTCATGGCGTAAACACAATACAAACCACAAGTAACAATGCACAAGCACCAGAAGAGAGATTAGATAACTGGGGGTGCCTAAAAATCAAACACTTATGCTATCAAAAGACTTCACCAAAAGAGTCAAAAGACAACCTACAGACTGGGGAAAAAATTTTGGCTACGACAAATCCGATCAGCGTTTAATCTCTAAAATCTACAAGATACTGCAACACCTCAACAATAAAAAGACAAGTAACCCAATTAAAAGATGGACAAAGGATATGAACAGGCAGTTTGCCATAGAAGATACTCAGGTAGCTAACAGACACATGAAGCAAAGCTCACGATCTTTAGCCATTAGAGAAATGCAGATCAAAACTACAATGAGGTATCATCTCACCCTAACAAGGCTAGCATTAATCCAAAAAACACAAAATAATAAATGCTGGAGAGGTTGTGGAGAAACTGGAACCCTTATACACTGTTGGTGGGAATGTAAAATGTTACAACCACTTTGGAAATCGATTGGGCACTTCCTTAAAAAGCTACAAATAGAAGTACCATACGATCCAGCTATCCCGCTCCTTGGAATATATCCTAGAGAAATAAGAGCCGTCACATGAATAGATATATGCACACCCATGTTCATTGCAGCACTATTCACAATAGCAAAAGGATGGAAACAGCCTAGGTGCCCAACAACGGACGAACAGATAAACAAATATGGTATATCCACACAATGAAATGCTACACAATGATAAAGAACAACGATGAAGCCGTGAAACATAACATGGAGTTAGCTGGAGGTCATTATGCTAAGTGAATTTAGTCAGTCACAGAAGGACAAATATTGTATAAGACCACTATTATAAGAACTCAATAAAAGGTTTAAACTCAGAAGAAAATATTCTTTGATGGTTATGAGGGTGGGGAGGGAGGGTGAGGGTTATTTACTAACTAGATAGTAGATAAGAATGATCTTAGGTGAAGGGAAGGACAGCACACACTACAGGGGAATTCAGCACAACTGGACTAAACCAAAGCTAAGAAGTTTCCTGAATACAATCAAGGACAGAGTAGCAGGGGTAGGGGTCTGGGGATCATGCTTTCAGGGGACATCTGGGTCAATTGGTATAACAAAGCTTATTAAGAAAATGTTCTGCATCGTACTTTGGTGAGTGGTGTCTGGGGTCTTAAAAGCTTGCAAGAGGCCATCTAAGATGCAGCAATTGGTCCCAACCACCTGGAGTAAAGGAGAATGAAGAACACCAAAGACATAAGGAAAGCATTTGCCCAAGAGACAGAAAGGGCCACATAAACCAGAGACTTCATCAGCCTGAGACCAGAAGAACTTTGATGTTCAGGGCTCCCACATTGCCATATATAATCAATTCACTTGTTCTTTTTTGTGTGTCTTTGTGGTAAGAGGGTCCACCGGAAGAGTCTGAGCATTCCGCCATCTTGATCCAGCCCCCCTACTATTCTTATTTTGCTGAGAGTTTTTATCAGGAAAGGGTGTTGGGTTTTATCAAATGCCTTTTCTGTATTAATTGATTTGATTGTGGTTTTTTTTTCTTTTTTTTTATTTATGTCGTGAATTACATTGATTTTCTAATATTGAACGGCCCTTGTAATCTTGGTATGAATGTCACTTGATCGTGGTGTATAACTTTTTTTTTTTTGAGGTACTGTTGAATTCTGTTGACTAGAATTTTGAAAATATTTTGCATCTATATTCATGAGGGATATTGGTCTTTGATTTTCTTTTCTTTTTTTTTTTTTGTGGTGTTAGGGAGTATTCCTTCCTCTTCTGTGTTTTAAAAGAATTTGAGTAGAATTGGTGTCAGCTCTTCTCTGAATGTTGGTAAAACTCCCCAGTGAAGTCATCTTGTCCTGGGCTTTATTTTTTTGTTGGCAGGTTTTTTGTTGTTGTTGTTGTTATACAGCTCTTAACCACTTCACCACCAGGGTTCCTTTTTTGTTATGGATCTGGTTATATTTTCTACATCTATTTGAGTTAGTTTGGATAGGTAGTATATTTGTAGGAATTTGCCCATTTTCATCTAGGTTTTCAAATTTTTTGGAGTACAGTTTTTCATTATATTCTGTTATGATCCTCTTTATCTCAGTTGAGTCTGTTGTAATGTCTCTGATTTCATTTCTTATTTGGTTATTTGCCACTTCTCATTTTTTTTATTGTTAGTCTAGCCAGTGGTTTGCCCATTTTGCTGATCATTTCAAAGGATCAACTTCTGGTTTTGTGGATTCTTTCTATTATTTTTTTCTGTTTTCTATTTCTTTTATTTCTGCTCTGATCTTTATTATTTCCTTTCTTCTGGTAGCTTTGTGCTTCTTTTACTCTTCCTTTTATATTTGTTCATGTTGTCATTTAAGTTATTAATTTTGGATCTTTCTCCTTTTTTAATGTAGGCATTTATTGCTATGAAATTCCCTTGAGCACTGTTTTGTGTGTGTGTGTCTCAAAGGTTTTGATATGTTGTGTTTTCATTTTCATTTGATTCTAAGAATTTTTGAATTTCACTTTTGATTTCTTCTATGACCCAGTAGTTTTTTAATAGTGTGTTATTTAGTTTCCATGTAATCTTTTTTTTTTTTCTCTTATTTTTCGTGTTCTTGATTTCTAGCTTCATACTGTTATGGTCAGAGAAGATGCTTTATATTTCAATCTTCTTCAATTTGTTGAGACTTGTTTTGTGGCCTAGCATAGGATCTATCTTGGAAAATGATCCATGTGCACTGGAGAAAAATTCTTTTAAATCCACTTACTTGCACATTAGAGTTTGTTACATCATTCATCCTTGATGGAGGATTTTATATTCTATGTCTCAGAAATACAACAATATAAAACCGTCTTTCAAATGAAGAGATCTTTTCCTAGAGTTCACTAAACAATGACTATTAAGATCTGGGGGTCTTGTTCTACTCATAGGCGGAGTGTTCTATATACAGGTAGTCTACGATTTATGACAATGTTCTGTTCTGTAAGTCGGTTCTGATGTAAGATGAATACCTCGTTTTTTTTTTTTAGTTTTCATTATTATTGCCTTTTATTATCAGTATCTTTATAAATCTGATCTTTGTCTTTTGGGGCTGGAAACATTACATGTAAACTTAAAGATATGATGACATAAGCAGATTACATATAATTGTTTAGTCATGATGTTATCTTACATATCTTGCTTACAGATTAGAGTGAAAGCAGACAGTGCAGTCACTTGTACATATTTGAGACTCAGTTATTAATTTCCTTTCCCTTCTGGTTTGAACCTTCTGTTTTAGTCTTGGAAACTTAGTTCCCAGTTGAAGGAAGGAGACCCTAAATTTACTGAGATAGTACATGGAGTCATGAAAACAAGTATACATAATTTAAAGGTGATTATAACACAGTTATAAATGCTTTCTTTTCCCTTCTTTAACCAAAAAAAAAAAAAAAAACCAAACCCGTAGCCGTCTAATGGATTAAGACTCATAAGGTCCCTATAGGACACAGTAGAACTGCCCCATAGGGTTTCCAAGGATCACCTGGTGAATTCGAACTGCAGATTTTTTGGTTAGCAACCGAACTCTTAACCACAACGCCACCAGGGTTTCCATTCTTTACTAACTTTTTATTTAAATGGACCGAGCTTACACAACACAAGAAATTAACATACTAAGAACTTATTTACTCATTTGAGGTAACCATGCTTAGTTTTATTTTTCTTAAAGAAAGTGTCTAGGTGAAGGTATTTTGTGAATATTTTACTTTCTCTGTATGATTTCTTGTGTATCTTTGAATTTTATAATTAAATGAATATACCAAAATAAATCATCATGTCTATTAATTATGTTTTTGATTCATATTTCATATATTTACCTTTGGTACATTATTAAGCTAATATCAATATATAAAAATGTATTGACAAAGTATTAATTTTAGAGTTTTAATTTTATCAGAAACTATGAGTGTAGGATCTCAAGACCACACTTTTTGGGGTGCTCCAGTTCTTCCATCGAAAATAGCAGTATCACAAGTTCCAACTTCTTTAATGTTTACCATTGACACCTGGAGAAAAAAAAATCAGCTTTTCTACAATCAACATTCTTTACACTGAAGGATGAAAAATGCTAGCACAAAAACCTTGAAAATTATCAAGTTTTAGATGTTATTGGCCCTCCAGATCTTAATAGTCATTGTTTAGTGAACTCTAGGAAAAGATCTCTTCATTTGAAAGATGGTTTTATATTGTTGTGTTTCTGAGACACATAATATAAAATCCTCCATCAAGGATGAATGATGTAACAAACTCTAGTGTGCAAGTATGTGGATTTAAGAGCAGATGTCAGAATTTAACTGTAGAAGAAAAGTATCAAAAACTTGTCAATGAAAATAAGAAAATCACAGTTGAACAGCATAAAGATCAGTCAAATATCTGTGCTCCAAACTTAAAAAAAAAAAACCTTACTGTTAGATTATAAGTGTGCAGCTATATTAGATTTAATCTGGAGTACCAAACAGGTTAACATAGGGCCAGAAGCTATAGAGACAACATGTATGCCAAGAACACATCATGAAATGGAAACCCAGTGTCTGGAATTCTTTTCCTCTAAAACAGTAGATAGGCCAAGATCTAAAACAGCAGTTAGTAAGGTCTCAAACCTTAAAATATCTACTAATACTGAATTTCTCAGTGTCATGACCTCTAACCAGGTTGTTTGTTTATTTTTAATTAGCTTAGAGGAAGTATAAAGGGCAGAATTCTCTAAATAAAAGGACCATAAACATGGAGATTGGACCAAAGGCAAGTCATGAGGAAATAAAGAGTAACAGAAGATAATATGATTCAGCCTAGTAGCCACATTCTCATAAACTCTGATACAGATCTTGAAGATAATATAGGATCTCAAGAACTTTCCACTGTCACCAAATGAGATCTGTATTGAGTTGTGTAGCTCAGGAATACTGTTCTCCCAACTCAATACCTTTCATAAAAGTTCTATTCAAAGAAGTTGGATGTCTGAAGATAAATCAGGCCATTCTCAAGCTCTATCTAAAGTTCTCCGAGTATCTAAGAAAACTAAGTTGCTTTCTAATGCAAGGGATCTTGCTGTAACACTGGACCAGAGGAATGTGTCTGAATTTAAGCATACTAAAAAAAATCATTAATAAAAAATTGTGACTGTAAAAGTCAGAAGTATAATTGTTTAGTTATGGTGTTATCTTCATGTCATGTGAAAGAAATAAACAGAAAATAAATCAGGACTAATTCTGGCTCTAAAGTATCTTTAGCAGCAATCGCAGTAGTCAACCAATCAGAAATTAAGAAGAAGGTTTTTAGGTGGAGGGCTGCAGCATTCTGGGCACTTACAGTGTTACCTGGAGATATAATTTTACTGACAGATGAGGTCATCATGGTGTAGTGATAGTTTATTTTATAAAACTGCGTTGGGTTTTTAATTTTCCCCCCACGTCCCTGGGCACTCTTTCATTACCATTTGCCTCTTCTTGGCTCCAGCATGATTGATCCTGTTATAAAATCCACATTGGTCTTTTTACCATTCCTTGGTATCCTGTTTATTGCCATTTCTGTGTCCTTGCTCTGTCCTTAGTTCTGTCCCTCCTTTCCACTCATCTTCTCCTTTAAAAAACCTTCCCTTGTTGCCCCTCTTATTCATTCACTATGTTAGTGTTCAGGTCATATCATCAGGCTTGCTCTTTGTTTTGTCTGTGTATGTCTTATTTATAATCCTTTCATTATATCAGCAATCCCATAATGAAAGGACAGCATTTCTGCTCCTTCGTTATTTTTATTTATTATTTATTTACTATTAAAATTATATTAATTGCATGTGGAACAGAAAAGAGAAAAAAATTGTATCATACCAACCTCATTAAAATTTTGAAATGTTTCTTTCTAGTCATTTTCCCTATCCTCTTTAAAATGTGTATACATACATATGTAATAGCTGATACTTATTGGGAACTTAGTTTGTGTCAGGCCCTGCTTTAAATGCTTTACATGTATATCAAATCATTGCAACAACTATATGAGGAAGCTACTGATTATTGTCCTCATTTTTCAGTTGAGGAAACTGAGGCTCAGAGAAGTAATGTATTCAATGTCACACGTCTAAGAAGGGGCAAAGTCATGATTTGACCTGGGTTAGCATCACTCCAGTAGGTCCCTGGGTGGCACAAATTTTTCACACTCTACTGCTAACATAAAGGTTGGTGGTTCAAAACCAGCCAGCAGTATCACCAAAGAAAGGCCTGGCAATCTGCTTCCATAAAGATTACAGCCAAGAAAACCCTATGGAGCAGTTCTACACTGTAACACATGGTGTTGCTATGAGTCAGAATCAACTCGATGGCAATGGATTTTTATCGTCACTCCAGAATCCAAACTCCTGCTATATACACGTAGTCCCCGACTTAAGATGAGGTTCCATTCTGCTATTTTTTGTGTTTTACTGCTTTTTTATGATGAGCATTTTTTATTTCTTCCTTTCTAGGTGTTTTCTTAGTGGCTACCATGGCTACCACAAATAGCATATTACACAACTTACAATTGTAACAACATTTAACATATTAAAAACAACTAACATGTTACATTAACATGCTACAAATATTCCTGTTTTGCTCCTCCCTCCCCCTTTTCTGTTAGTGTCTCCTTTGATATCATTATATTTCCTGTATCCAGTAGGTTTAATTTGTACTTATTTCAAACACACTTGATGTTGTATTGCTTGCAGAACTTAACTATTGAGCTTATTCCCTGAAAATATCATATACTTGTCCTTATATTTGCCCATACTGTTGTGTTTGTTTGAGATCTGTCTCCTCTTTTTCTTTTTCTTTCCCATGTGAAGATCTGAGTATTTGTTTAATGTTCTTTCCTTTCCATTTGGAGAACTCCCTTAAGTAACACTTGCAGAGCTGTTTTGGTAGTGACAAATTCCCAGAGCTTCTTCTTATTTGGTAAAGTCTTGATTTCCCCCTCATTCTTGAATGACAATTTTTCTGGATAAAAAATTCTCGGTTGACTGTTGTTTTTCTTTAATATTTTAATATGTTGCTCCGTTGTCTTCTGGCCTCCAGGATTCCTGGGGAGATATCTCCACTAATTTTTATGGTGGACCCTTGATATGTTATATTGTGCTTTTCTTTTGCTACTTTCAGAATTCTCTCCTTGTCTTCGGTTTTCAAGAATTTTATTACAATGTGTTTTGTAGTGCACCTTGTATTTCCTCTGTTTGGAGTTTGCATAACTTCCTGTATTTGCAGGCTTGGTTCCTTATTCAGGTCTGGGAAATTCTCTATGATTATCTCTTGGAAATTTCTTTCTATGCCTTTATTATTATCACAATGTTCTGAAACTCCAAAACTTCTGATGTCAAATTTCTTAATTGAATCCCACATTTCCATTTGGCTTTGTTCACTTTTGTTTTGTTTTTTCCTCATTTCTCTTGAGACTTAATAAGTTCAGTTACTCTGTATTCTAGTTCACTTATATTATCTTCTGTCTTTTTGACTCTATTGTTGAATATTTCTCTTGCATTTTCTAATTTAATTATTTTAATCTTCAGTTCAGTCTCTTTTTTGAGTTTCTCATTTTGTATATCATTTTGTTTCCTGATCTCCTTTAGTTTGTCTACTGTGTGTTCTTTGCTTTCTTTAAACATATTTAATACTATTGTCTGGAAGTGTTCTATTTTTTCCATTATCCTGGTCTCCATAGGAGAAATTTCCCTTCTTCATTTTTTTTTAAATTGGTCCATCTTCTCTTGTGATCCTGTATCTTTTATTATTTTTTGTTGACCTTGTGGCATCTTAATATCTTATTGTGGTAATTTAAAATTCGGAGTTTTCTATATTTCTAGGAATTATTTTTCTTAGGTTACCTCTACTATCTTCTCCTAAGTTACACTAGAGGGCACTCTGGCACTTTGATTCTTTCATCACTGATTCAGCAGTTCTGTCTGAGGATGTATCTCTGTTTCTATTGGGTTCTAGTTTGCCTCCACAGGTTTTAGGTGTTATGGAAAGTTTTAAGTCTCTGTGTGCTTACTTTAGCGGGTCTTCCCTAATGTGGCTGACTATACATATGTGAGGGTCCGTCTGTGTTCTGTGGACTTGTCTGTAGCCTTCTCCAGATGGCTACACTCCTGGGGCTGGATTCCTTCACTTCCTTTTGTAGGACTGGGGCACAGCTTTCCCTCTGTGACTAACTGTGCATGCATGGGATTTTTCTGCTGGCCACAGGTAGAAATGGTGGTACTCATATTTCCCAAGCAAGGGAGGGGAGATTTTGTCCTTCCCTCACTGGTGACTCTAAAGAGACTCTTCCACAGTGCTTAGTTGTGGGTAAGCGGCCGGTTATTTCCCATTGTGTTGCTTGTTTGATGTATTTTTCTCTCCCTGACTGATGAATGGGTCCTGTGGTTCTTCTGCTGCCCCATGTCCTAGAGACCGTAGGCATCTGTTCTTGGAGAGATTCGATAGTACTCACAGAATTTCAGCTTCCCTGTGCCCCTCCCCAAATGCATGGCCTTGTGAATTCCCCTAGCAAATCCACACCACCTTACTAGTTCTACACTTTCTTCAGTTTAGCTCCTCTTCTGCATTTTTTATTCAGGATGTTTCCTTCCCCATCCCAAGATGGCCACAGTGAGCCATGACCTCTGGATGCCAGCAGCCAGAAACTCCCAGCTTCTCTACCAATCCCTCTCCTTCTCTTCCCTGTTTTGTGACTCACCTCAGCTCTCCAACACTTCACTTGCAATTCAGAGCTCTGAGATCTCAGTCTGTGCCTTTTTTTTGTTGGTCAGTGGGTTAGTTTCAGGGGGATAAATGGGAGTGACTGTTTACTACATCATTTTGCCCCCTGCCTTTGGCTTTTGACAGTTTGAATATGACGTGCTGTTGTGGATCTCTACTTTTGTCCTATTGGAGTTCTTTGAGCTTCTGGGATGTGCAGGTTAATAATTTTCATAAAATTTCAGAAGCTTTTGGCCATTATATTTTCAAATACTTTTATTCCTCTACTTTTTCAGTATTCCTATTATATGTATGTTGGTACTCTTTTCTTTTTATTATTATAAATATATGACACATTATATAAATACATATATTATGTAAATATATATATATATATATAACATTTGCCAATTCAACATCTTTCAGGTGTACAATTTAGTGATATCAATTGCATTAATCATGTTTAGCAACCATCATCCATAATTGTTTCCAAATTTCCCATCACCATAAAAAATACTCACTGATTCCTAAACAATGATTCCTCCTTTCTCCCTCCCTCTTGCTCCTGAAACCACTAATAAACTTTAGTACTCTTAATATTCTATCCCAACAGTTTTCCTTTGTTCATCTTGCTCATTCTTTATTCTACCAATTTAAACATGCGATTGAGAGTCACTGGGGAATTTTCATTTCAGTTGTACTTTTCAACTCCAGAATGGCAGTTCTTTTTTTTTTTTTTTATAAGATCTATCTCTTTATTGATATTCTCTCTTTGGTGAGAGATAGTTCCTTTAGTTATTGAGGCATGATTTCATGTAGTTTTTTGAACATATTTAAAATAACTGATGTAAAGTATTTGTCTAGTAAGTCCAATGTCTGGGCTTCCTCAAGAGAAGTTTCTATTGATTTTTTTCCTGGGCATAGGCCATATTTTGCAGTTTCTTTTCATAAATCAATTTTTTGTTGAAAACTTGTCATTTTAGATAATACAATGAAATAATATAATGTGGCAACTCTGGAATTTAAATCCCCCTTCTTCTCCAAATGTGATAGACCAAATCATTCCTATACAAAAATAGATACAGTCTAATACACAGAACCCGTGATTATGCTAAATTACATAGCAAGTGGGAATTATGGCTACACATAGAATTAAGTTTGATAATCTACAGGCCTTAGAATAGAAAGGTTATCCTGAATTGACTGACTGGATCTGATGTAATTGCAAGGGTGTGTAAAATTGGAATAGGTAATCAGAAGGGAGAACCAAAAGATGGCAGTATGAGAAGGACTCAGCCTGATGTTACTGGCTTTGAAGATGGAGAAATGAGACGACAAGCCAAGGAATGCCGGTGGTCTCTGGAAATTGGAAAATTCAAGGATATGGATTCTTCCCTACAGTCTCCTGAAGGAACACATCATTGCTGACAACTTAATTTTAGCCCATTGAGACCCATTTCAGACTCCTGACACCCTAAACTATAAGATAATAAATTCATGTTTTTTTAAGCCACTAAGTTTGTGATAATTTGTTACAATAACAATAGAAAACTAATATAACATATTTTGTTACTGTTACTGTTTTTGTTGTTTGTTTTGCCACTTATCTGGACCAATTCTCCAAAGTCTGTATCCCTTCTCCCGTGTAACAACTGGATTCTCTGCTCAGTTAGTTTAGTCATAATCTAATGATTGGGTAGAGATTTCCTTAAATGTCTTAAGCCAATAAATCTCTAAGCCTTTGTTGAATAAGTATGTGTATGTGTTCAGGTACACCTTCAATGTTCTGGCAAGTAATTTACATCTCTGCTTTTCACTTCACACTTGTGCAGATCCTCAAGGTAAGCCACAGGGAAAAAATTAGGACTTCCGGAGGTATTTCTTGAGCACGTACACAGCCCTGGATGTGTGCACAGCTTTCTAGAGTCCCAAGAATATGTTATAACTTTTCCAAGCCCCCTATGGAAATCTCATTCCCTTTTTACCTTTTAAGTGTTTTGGTCAGACTCTTTTATCCCTAACTTCTAACCTCTCCTCACACAGCTGCTAGGTTGAGCACTTTTCAATGATTGTTTTTTAAAAATGCCCTAGGGATAAGGTTGTTCTCATAAAGCTCTGAGACATGTCGAAAAAAAAATTCATGAGAATGGAGATTTCACTGAGCTTCCAGACAGGCCAATTGTGTCAGTTCTCTGCAGGGAGGCTTTTGGCAAGCTCCAAATGCATTCTCTCCCCTTTAGTGGCTACTAGGCTGCTGGTGTTCACAGCTAACATAGTTGCAAGGCTGTTGATTTTGAAGGCTACCACAGAGCTGTAGAGAGGGAGATAGAATTAGGGCAACTTAAAATAACACAAAGTTGACTGTTTTTCCCAAAATTCAGCCACATTTCTTTTTTTTAATTTGTTTTTATTGTACTTTAGGTGAAGGTTTACAGAACAAATATTTTCTCATTAAACAGTACACATATTGTTTTATGACATTGGTTAACAACCCTACGACATGTCAACATGTTCCCTTCTTGGCCTTGGAGGATCCTTTTTTTGTTGTTGTTGGTGAAAATGTACATAGCCAAAGATACACCATTTCAAAAACTTCTACATGTACAATTCAGTTACGTCGATTACTTTCTTCCAGTTGTGCTGCTATTCTCACTTTAGTTGAAGGTTTACAAAATAAATAGTTTCTCATTAAACAGTTAGTACACATATTACCCTATGACAATGGTTAAGAACCCCACTACATGTCAACACTGTTCTTACTCAACCTTGGGTTCCCTATCACCAGCTTTCCTGTCTCCTTCTGCCTTCTAGTCCTTGTCCCTGGACTGCTGTGCCTCATTAGTCCCATTTTATTTTGTGGTGTTGTCCAATCCCCGGAAGAATGGTGAACCTCTGAAGTGACTTCACAGCTGAGCTAAAAGGGTGCGCGGGGGCCATTCTCTTGCCGTTTCTCCAATCTCTCTCAGGCCAGTAAATCTGGTCTTTTTTTGTGTGTTGGAATTTTGTTCTACATCATCTTAAGCTCCGTCCAGAACCCTCTGTTGTGATCCCGGTCAGAGCAGTCAGTGGTGGTAGCCGGGCACCATCTAGCGGTACTGGGCTCAGTCTGGTGGCGGTCTTGGTAGCTGTGATCCATTAGTCCTTTGGACTAATCTTTTCCTTGTATCCTGTTCTCTTCATTCTCCCTTGCTCCCGAAGGGGTGAGACCAGTGGAGTATCATAGATGGCAGCGCAGAGGCTTTTAAGAGCCCAGACGCTACTCACCAAGGTAGAATGTAGAGCAATGTCTTTATAAACTATGTTATGCCAATTGAGCTAGATGTTCCCTGAGACCATGGTCCCCACAGCCCTCTGTCCAGCAATTCAGACCCTCAGGGAGTTTGGATGTGTCTATGGAGCTTCCATGACCTTTCCTTGTAAAAGGTGTGGTGGCGTCCCCAGTATTGTGTACTGTCTCACCCTTCACCCAAGATACCACTTATCTATTGTCTATTTAGTATTCCCTCCCACCCCCCATCCCTCATAACAAATAAAGATTGTTTCTTTTTGTGTGTAAACTTTTACATGAGTTTTTACAATAGGGGTCTTATATCGTATTTGTCCTTTTGTGATTGACTTATTTCACTCAGCATGATGTCCTCCAGTTTCATCCATGTTATGAGATGCTTCCAGATTCGTCATTGTTCTTTATCATTGCATAATACTCCATTGTGTGTATGTGCCATACTTTGTTTATCTGTTCATCTGTTGATGGGCATCTAGATTGTTTCCATCTTTTTGCTATTGTGAACAATGCTGCCATGAAAATAGGTGTGCATATGTCTAGTCATGTGACGGCTCTTATACTCCTAGGAGTGGGATTGCTGGATAATACGGTATTTCTATTTCTAGCTTTCTAAGGAAGCATCATATCATTTTCCAAAGTGGTTGTATCATTATGTATTCCCATCAGCACTACATAAGAGTTGTGATCTCCCCACAGCCTCTTCAATATTTGTTGTTTCCAGTGTTTTTGATTCGTGCCAGTAATGCCAGCGTGAGATGGCATCTCATTGTGGTTTTAATTTGCATTTCTCTAAGGGCTAGTGAACGTGAACATTTCCTCATGTGTCTGTTGGCCGCATGAATGTCCTCTTTGGTGAAGTGTCTGTTCATTTCCTTTGCCCATTTTTTAATAGGCTTATTTGTCTTTTGGTTGTAGAGGTGTTGGATTTTCTTGTAGATTATGGAGATTAGACCTTTGTCTGACTTGTAATTTCCAAATATTTTTCCCAGTCTGTAGGTTCTCTTTTTACTCTTCTGATGAAGTCTTTTGAAGAGTATAGGTGTTTGGTTTTTAGAAGATCCTTTTTATCTAGCTTATTTTCTGGGGTTTGTGTGTTGATGGTTATGGTTTGTATCCTGTTAATGCTGTGTATTATGGCCTGTAGCGTTGGTCCTATTTTTTCTTCTATGAACTTCATAGTTTTAGGCTTTATATTCAGGTCTTTGATCCATTTTGAAGTAGTTTTTGTATATGGTGTGAGGTATGGGTCCTCTTTCATTTTTTTGCAGATGGATATCCAGTTTTGCCAACACCATTTGTTAAAAAGACTTTTGCCCATTTGATGGACTGTGGGCGTTTGTCGAAGGTCAGGTGACTGTACGTGGATGGATTTACATCTGGGTTCTCAATTCTGTTCCATTGGTCAATGTATCTGTCGTTGTACCAGTACCAGGCTGTTTTGACTACCTTAGCTGTATAGTACTTTCTGAGGTCAGGTAGTGTGAGACCTACAACTTTATTCTTCTTCTTAAATAGTGCTTTACTTATTCGGGGCTTCTTCCCTTTCCATATAAAGTTAATGATTAGTTTTTCCATCTCTTTGAAGAATGTTGTTGGTATTTGGATCAGGATTGCATTGTATTTGTGAATTGCTTTGGATAGAATTGTGATTTTCACAATGTTGAGTCT
>NW_004444220.1:1765599-1767256 GCF_000243295.1 Trichechus manatus latirostris
TCTTGGAGAATTCTGAGTATTAGAGATTTGAATTCCCTATCAGGTAGTTCTAGTGCATTTTCTTCCAGAGGAGAGTCATCTGGTGTTTTATTTTGGACACCAATTGGAACCATCCTGTCCTGTTTTTGTAAATGTTTTCTTATTGTCTGCTGTCTTGAGGGCATTCAGTAGTTATTTTTCTCATTTATTGATTGTAGATTTGTTTGTTTCGTCCCTTTTTTAAAAAAAATTGACTATGTCTGAGCAGGCAGACTGTGTGTTCTTTGTTCGTTGCTCGTCTTTGGACACCATACTTTTTGCCTCCTTCTTCAACTGGCAGGGTCAGTCTCTCAGATGTTATGGCAGGGCAGGTCTAGCTGAGGAGGAGTTACTGGGACTGTTTGTTTGTGACACTTACTACAGCCACCAGAGCAGGTCGGTAATCAGAGCAAGGCAGGTTCCAGTAGGCTGTGCCTGTGCTGCTTGGTAGTGTGATGTCAAGCACACGGTGCAGGTTGGCAGGATGTAGCGGGGAGATTTTTATGTTTGGAGCTAAGATGGGTATGGGAGAGGGAGAGAGGAACAGGAGCCAGAAACATACAAACAAACAAAAAAGAATGCTAGGGGAGCTTGCCATTGGAGTGGAGAGATGAGAGACTATGAAATGGAGAAAAACAGAAAGGGGAGAAGGAAGAAAAGAAAAGAATGAATAAATAAGAATCACAAAGGTTAAAGAACTGCAAAGTTCCCAGGGATCCCACCGGTGCAGCTATGCGGTTTGAGGAAGTCGCTCTCAGGTGTTGCAGTACAGCCTGGCTAGAAAGTGTAAAGTTATACAATGGCAGGTATTCAGGGAACAGACAGAGAAGGAAGATATAGAGAGATGGTGAACTGATCAATGAAGAAACACAAAAAGGGAAAAAGAGGAAAAAGAAAACAAAACAAATTTAAAAAAAAAAGAAAGGCCTCCCAAAGAAATAGAAAAGAAAAAAAAACAACATGAAAAGAAAAAAAAACAACATAAAAAGAAATGCCCTCAGAGATCCCTCTGCACGTCTGTGGAAGCCAAAGGGGCGTCTCCGTGCCACACAGCTCAGCCTGGCCAGAAAGTGCTCCCAACTCAAGAAAAGGAAAAGAGAACAAACAAACAATTCACAACAAACAAACGAACAAAGGCCCTGGGATCCCAACAGTGCGGCAGCCCAAATCGGGAAGCAGCTCCACACTCGAACGGAGCTCCACAGCCCCTCAGGAAGAAGCAAAGATGGCGCACGGAGCCAGGTAGTTGAGCGAAGGGAGGGGGAGGTGGTGAGAGGCAAGTAAGAAGGCAAAAGAAGCAGGAAAAACAAAGCAACACTAGCAGCCAACAAATGGCACTCAGAGAGCCAGTTAGTGTGGCCTGGTGTTTCTGGACAAGAGACTCTGTCTGTGGGAAGCAGAGGGGATCGAGTGTGGATGAAGAAGGGTAGAGAGTGAGAAAGTGTATATCACAAATTACCAGAGTTCTGAAGCCCCTCAGGAGGAAGCAAAGATGGCGCACGGAGCGAGGTACTTGAGCTAAAGGAGGAGGAGTTGGGGAGAGGCAAGGAAGAAATAAAAAGAAGCGGAAAAAAAGCAACACCAGCAGCCAACAAATGGCACTCAGACAGCCACCCGTTCGGGTGTGTGGAATCCAAGC
>NW_004444220.1:1767968-1777152 GCF_000243295.1 Trichechus manatus latirostris
CAACAGTGTATAAGTGTTCCACAACGTATCCAACATTTATTATTTTGTGTTTTTTGGATTAATGCTAGCCTTGTTGGGGTGAGATGGTATCTCATTGTAGATTTGATTTGCATTTCTCTAATGGCTACAGAACTTGAGAATTTCTTCATGTGTCTATTATCAGTCTGAACGTCTTCTTTGGTAAAGTGCCTGTTCATATCCTTTGCCCATTTTTTAATTGTGTTATTTGTCTTTTCGTTGTTGAGGTTTTGCGTATCTTGTAGATTTTAGAGATGAGAAGCTGATCAGATTTGTCATAGTCAAAAGTTTTTTCCCAGTCATAGGTTGTCTTTTTACTCCTTCGATGAGCGTCACCATTTGATTTTTAGGAGCTCCCAGTTATCCAGTTTCTCTTCTGGTGTTTGTGCATTGTTACTTAGGGTTCGTGTTTTGTTTATGACATGTACTAGGGCTCCTAGAGTTGTCCCTATTCTTTTTTCCATGATCTTTATCGTTTTTTATTTTATATTTAGGTCTTTGATCCATTTTGAGTTAGTTTTTTGTGCATGGTGTGAGGTATAGGTGTTTTGCAGATGGATATCTAGTTACACCAGCATCATTTGTAGAAGAGACTGTCTTTTCCCCAGTTAATGGACTATGGGCCTTTGTCAAATACTGGCTGCTCAAAGCTGGATGAATTTATGTCTGGATTCTTAATTCTGTTCCATTGGTTTATGTATCTGTTGTTGTACCAGTACCAGGCTGTTTTGACTACTGTGGTGGTATAATAGGTTCTAAAATCAGGTAGTGTAGCACTTCGCACTTTGTTCTTCTTCTTCAACAATGCTTTACTTATCCAGGGCCTCTTCCTTTCCCATGTGAAGTTTGTGATTTGTTTCTCCAAATCATTAAAAAATGCCACTGGAATTTGGATCAGGATTGCATTGTATCTGTAGATCAATTTGGGTAGAATTGACATTTTCACAATGTTGAGTCTTCCTATCCATGAGCAAGGTATGTTTTTCCACTTACGCAGGGCTCTTTTGGTTTTTTGCAGTAGTGTCTTGTAGTTTTCATTGTATAGGTCTTTTAAGTCTCTAGTTAGATTTATTCCTAAGTATTTTATCTTCTTGGGGGCTATTGTAAATGGTGTTGATTTCATGATTTACTTTTCTAAGTTCTCTTTGTTGGTGTAGAGGAATCCAACTGATTTTTCTATGTTTATCTTTTATCCTGATACTTTGCTGAAATCTTCTGTTAGTTCCAGTATTTTCTTGTGGATTCTTTGGGGTTTCCTGTGTATAAGATCATATTATCTGCAAATAGAGATACTTTGACTTCTTCCCTAACAATTTGGATAAACTTTATTTCTTTTTCTAGCTTAATTGCTCCTGCTAGGACCTCCAGCACCATGCTGAATAAGAGTGTTGATGAAGGGCATCCTTGTCTGGTTCCCGTTCTCAAGTTGAATTCTTGCAAAGTCTCTCCATTTAGGATGATGTTGGCTGTTGGCTTTGTATAAATCCACTTAATTATGTTGAGGAATTTCCCTTCTATTAGTATTTTGTTGACGGTTTTTATCATGAATTGGTGTTGGACTTTGTTAAATGCCTTTTCTGCATCGGTTGATAAGATCACGTGGATCGCTTTTGTTTTATTAATGTGATGGATTGCATTGATTGTTTTTCTAATGTTGAACCATCCCTGCATACCTAGTATAAATGGTACTTGATCATGGTGAACTATTTTTTGAAATGTTGCTGAATTCTCTTGTCTAGAGTTTTGTTCAGGATTTTTGCGTCAATGTTCATAAGGGATATTGATATCTAACTTTCTTTTTTTGTGGTGTGTTTACCTGGTTTTGGTATCAGGGTTATGCTGTCTTCATAGAATGAGTTTGGGAGTATTCCATCCTTTTCTATGCTCTGAAATACCTTTAGCAGTAGTGATGTTAACTCTTCTCTGAAAGTTTGGCGGAATTCTCTAGTGAAGCCATTCGGATCAGGGCTTTTTTTTGGGGGAGTTTTTTTTTATAACCTTTTCAATCTCTTCTTTTGTTATAGGTTTATTTAGGTGCTCTACCTCTGTTTGTGTTACTTTAGGTAGGTAGTGAGTTTCTAAAAATTTTTCTATTTCCTCTAGGCTTTCAAATTTGTTGGAGTACAATTTTTCATAGTATTCTGTTATGATTCTTTTAATTTCAGTTGGGTCTATTGTGATGTCACTCATCTCATTTCTTATATAGGTTATTTGCTTCCTCTCCTGTTTTTCTTTTGTCAGTTTGGCCAACGTTTTATCGATTTGGTTAATCTTTTTAAAGAACCATCTTTTGGTCTTGTTAACTCTTTCAGTTGTTTTTCTATTCTCTATTTCATTTAATTCTGCTCTAATTATTCTTGTTTTCTTTTTCTGGCATTCGAGGGCTTCTTTTGCTGCTCTCTTTCTACTTGTTCCAGTTGTAGTGTTAATGTTTTTATTTTGGTCCTTTCTTCTTTTTGGATGTGTGCATTTATTGCTATAAACTGACCTGTGAGCACGGCTTTTGCTGTGTCAGAAAGGTTCTGGTAGGATCTGTTTTCATTCTCATTTGATTCTATGAATTTCATTATTCCATCCTTAATTTCTTCTATAACCTAGTAATTTTCTAGCAAGGTGTTGTTCAGTTTCCATGTGTTTGATTTTCTTTCCTTGCTTTTTCAGTTATTGATTTCTACTTTTATGGCATTATGGTCAGAAAAGATGCTTTGTAATATTTAGATGCTTTGGATTCCCTTAAGGTTTGCTTTATGGCCTAATATGTGGTCTATTCTAGAGAATGATCTATGTGCTTTGGAAAAGAAAGTATACTTGGCAGCTGTTGGGTGGAGTGTTTGCTATATGTCTATGAAATCAAGTTGGTTGATTGTAGCATTTAGCTCTTCCATGTCTTTGTTGAGCTTCTTTCCGGATGTTCTGTCCTTCACTGAAAGTGGTATGTTGAAGTCTCCTACTATTATTATGGCGCTGTCTATCTCTCTTTTCAATGCTATTAGAGTTTGTTTTATGTATTTTGGAGCCTTGTCGTTGGGTGGGTAAATATTTTAATAATGTCCTCCTAGTGTATTGAGCCTTAATCATAATTATAAACATGTCTATCCATCTAGAAGATAAAATATTATACATATATATGCACCTAACCTCAAAACTCTAAAGTTTATAAAGGAAACACAGACACAATTGAAGGGAAAAATAGACAGGTCTATATTAGTAGTTAGCAAATTTAATACATCACTTCTGATAATGGATAGAACAACTAGCAAGTAGATCAATAAAGAAATAGAAGACTTGAATAATACTATTAGACAACTAGACCGAACAGAAATATATAGAACACTTCATGCAACAACAGCACAATATACATTCTTCTCCAGTACACATGGATCATTTTCCAGGATAGGCACAAAAGAACTCTCAATAAATTTGAAAAGATTGAAATCATACGAAGTATCTGTTCTGACAACAATGTAATGAAGCCAGAAATTAATAACAGAAAGAAAACAGAAAAATACACAAATATATTGAAATTAAACAACAAACGGGTCAAAGAAGAAATAAAGAGAGAAAAAAATACTTAGAGTTGAATGAAAATTAAAATACAACATACCAAAACCTATGGGATGCAGTGAAGTTGGTACTCAGAGAGAAATTTATAACAATAAATGCTTATATAAAAACAGAAGAGAGCAGCAGAGCCAGGATGACAGACTAGTCAGATGCACTAAGCCATCCTGCTGCAACAAATACCCTAAAAACCAGGTAAAACAGATACAGATGTCAGTCATGGAACCCCAAACCTTAAATGAAGTGATAAAGTATTAGATCAGAAGCCACTGAGAAGAAGAAACTGAGAGAAAACAGTGAAGGAGTGGAGATACAGAGCGGAGATCCTGACCAAACGGCAAGACAAAGCATGGCCATCTTGGAATAAAGCCAACAACCCTTCATGAAGAACACAGAAAGGCACATCCACAGAACTCCCAGTAAGAAATAGAGCTACCGAACAGACACACCCAGGGCTAAGTAAGACCATGTTTGCTGGCTGCAGCTCAAGGAGGCGCCCAGACTATCAAGCGGTAACCACAGGAGCATACTCCTACAACATCCATCCTTCAAGAAGCACCCCGTCCAGGCAACCCCAAATGCCAGAGACCACAGTACCAACTCACCCTATTGCCTCCTCTATCTAGCCTCCTCTGCCTCTGCCTTTAGCCCTCCTCCTGCCTCTGTCTTCTGCCCCACTGACTGGACAACAGACGCATCCCTGCTGGCTCTGGCCCAGCCTCGCCATGCTCCATAGCCCTGAGTGGGACCAGCCCAGACCCCAGATCTTTCCCCACTGACTCTGATCCTGTCTTGTTGCAAGCTGTGGCCCTGTGGTGAACTGGCCTCAATCTAGCCCCCAACCCTGGTTCACATGCAGGTGAAAGATCCATCTCCCCCCCCCGTCCACCCCTGCTGGACTGGACCCGCTGCACGATGGCTGAGCGACCAGCCCTGCCCACCCAGACAAGGTGGTGAAAACTATCATGCCCATAGGACAGCAAGCAACAAAGCATGCCCAGCCTGCACATCCAGAGACAAGTAAACAAAACAAAAAGGAAAAACAGAAGAAAAACAAACATACAATTAATAAACAAATAAAATAATACCTAAATGTCTTGGAGACAGCAGACACTATCAAAACATATTAAAAAAAAAAAAAAAGACTAGATAGCTCCAGTGAGTAATCAAAATAAAGCACCAGATGACCTTCTGTCAGAAGAAAAGACACTGAAACTACCTGATTGGGAATTCAGAGTCTAATATTCAGGGCTCTCCAAGAGATTAAGAAAGATATCAAGGAAAACACAGACAAAATAAGGAAAAAGCAGACAAAATCATGGAAAACACAGAAAACCAACCAAAACATACCCAAATCAAGGAAAACACAAAGCAATAGAAAAATTCAGGAAAATAATACAAGAACAAAATGTCAAAATGAATAAACAATTAGAAATCATACAAAAACAGCAATTAGAAATCTAAAAGATAGCCAAAATTTTCATAAAAGGACAACACAATAAAAGGTTTTAGGAGCAAATTTGAAACAGTGGAAGACAGAATCAGCAAAATTGAAGACAGATCTTTTGATGCCACATTGTTTGAGGAAATATCAGAGAAAAGAATGAAGAAAACCTAAGAATTATGTAGGATACAATGAAGAGCAAAAATTTATGCACGATCAGAGTTCCAGAACAAGGGGATAAAATAGAAAAAAGAGTCATTGAAAATTTGCTGACAGAAAACACCCCCAATATTATGAAAGATGAAAAGCTGACAATCCAAGAAGCTCAACAAACCGCATATAGGGTAGACTCCAAAAGAAAATCACCGAGACATATCATCACACTCACCAAAATCAAAGACAAAGAAAGTATCCTGAGAGCAGTTCAAGGAAAACGAAAAGTTGACTTCCGGGCAACATGACGTTATAGTTAGAAGCACCACGCCATCCCTGTGCAACAAAGATCAGAAAAACTATGTCAAACAGAGTCACACGTCAATCCTGAAACCCTGAGCATCAAAAGAAGAGATAAAGAACTCAGCCAAGCACCGAATGGAATAAGAAAATGACCGAGAACAGAGAGTGAGGAGAGATACGTGCAGAAGTACCCTATCAGCACGGATCCGCTATCTTGGACTCTTATCAGAGATCAGCTAACAGGAGGTATGAGAAAGCAGCTTCACGGAGCTTCCAGAAGGAGACAGAACAACTGGTAACCAGTGATATAGGCTTTCCAACAACCCACCCTTCTTCAACCCCACTTAGCCTCCTCTGCTTCCTGCAGCCCTCTTGCCCAGGAAGCACAAGCTTCACCCTGATGTCACTTGGTTTCCACCCGCCCGCACTGGCCGGCTCCCTGAGGGCCTTTTGTTGGCTGCTGATGTTGCTTTTCTCCACCTCATTAGATTTATTCCTTTCCTCTCACCACCTCCCCCTCCTTTGTCTCAAATACCTGGCTCCATGTGCCACCTTTGCTTCTTCCTGGCGGGCTGTGAGGCACCGCTCAACTGTGGAACTGCTTCCCGGACTGTGCCGCCAAGCTGCTGGGACGCCCAGTGCTTTGTTGTTTGTTTGTTTGTTTGCTCTCATTTGTTCTGTTTTGATTTGTTTCTTTGTTTTTCTTTTCTCGGCTTGGGAGCCCCTTCTACCTGGGCAGTACCGTGTGGCTTGGAAGCTACTCTCTTACTCTGTGCAAATGCACAAGGACATCGCTGGGGGCTTTTTTTCGGGTTTTTTTTTTTTGGTTTGTTTTTGGGTTTTTTTGTTTGTTTATTTTATTGTTTTGTTTTATTTTCTCTATTATTCCATTTCTGTCTTTCTTCATTTACAGTTTCTCGATTTATTTATTTTTTTATTTATGCTTTTTCTTTTTTTATATTTGTTTTTCCCCATTTCTCAGACTCTCATCTCTCCACTCCAATAGCAAGCTCTCTTAGCACTCTTTTTTGTTTGTGTGTATGTTTTTGGTTCCTATTCCTCTCTCCTCTTTCCCATTCTCATCTTAGCTCCACACATCATAATCTACTCCCTCCTTTCCGCTTACCTGCACCGTGCACTGAACATGACACTCCCAAACAGCACAGGCACAGCCTGCTGGAACCTGCCCTACACTGATTCCCAGTCAGCACTGTCAGCCCTGGTACATGCCACAATCAACCCAACCCAGCAACTCCCCTTCAGCTGGACCGGCCCTGCTGTACTATACGTGAGTGACTGACCCTGCCCATTGAAGAAGAAAATGAAAAGAATCATGCCTACAGACGAGCAAACAACAAAGAATGCAAAGCCCACCAGCTCAGACATAACAAAATACAACAAAAAAGCAAGAAAAACAAACAAATCTGCAATCAACCAATGAGGAAAATAACCACTGAATGCCCCCAAAGACAGCAGAAAATATCAAAACACTTAAAAAAAACTTGACAGGATGGTTCCAGTAGGTGTCCAAAATAAAACACCAGATTACCTTCCAGTAGAGTAAAAGGCACAAGACCTAACTGATAGGGAATTCAAATCTCTAATATTCAGAATTATCCAACAGTTGAAGCAGAAAGCAGACAAAAATGAGGAAAAAATAGACAAAATCATGGAAAAGGCAGACAAATTCAAAGAAAATACTGACAAAAAATGGAAGAATTCAAGAAAATAGCACAGGAACAAAATGCTAAAATAAATTCACAACTAGAAATCATACAAAAACAACAACTAGAAATCCAAAAGATAAACAAAAAGATTTCAGAACTGGACAGTGTCATAGAAACAATGGAAGCTAGGATCAGTGAAATTGAATACAAACACTTGAATACAACTCTGTCTGAGGAAAAATCAGAAAGAAGAAAAATTAAGAGACCTTGATAATTATGTGGGATACAATCAAAAGCAAAAATCTGCTAGTGATCGGAGTTCCAGAACAGGGGGAGAAAACAGAAAACAAAGAGAGGATCACTGAAGAAGGGCGGACAGAAAACTTCCCCAATATCATGAAAGGTGAAAAGCTTACCATTCAAGAAGCTCAACAAACCCCATATAGGATAGACCCCAAAAGAAAATCACCAACGCATATTATAATCAGACTCGCTAAAACCAAACACAAACAATGAATCTGGATGGCAGCAAGAGAAAAACAAAAAGTCACATACAGAGGAGAAACAATAAAACTAGGCTCAGATTATTTGGCAGAAACCATGCAAGCAAAAAGGCAATGGGATAACTTATATAAAACCTTGAAAGAAAAAATTCCCGGCCAAAACTAATATAGCCTGCAAAACTCTCGTTCAAATATGATGGTGAAATTAGGTCATTTCCAGATACAAAGAAATTAAGGGAATATGTAAAAACCAAACCAAACTTACAAGACTTATTAAAGGAAGTCCTTCAATCGGAAAACAAACAACATCAAACCACAGGCTGAATACAGGACACAAGTTCGTACTAGCCAGATACCAACTTAGGAAATGAACTCTTACAGACTATGCAAAACCAAAAGAATTACAACAAGGAACCAGAGAGGTTAATCTGTAAATGACAACAACAACAGAACAATACAAGAGGGAATAAATGGTGTAGGTATAGAACCTTCTAATGGAGAGAAAGGCAAGGCGATACCAAGTAATAATAGACTGGTTCAAATCTAGCAAGATAAGGGTAAATTTCAAGGTAACCAGAAAGAAAGTTAACAAACGTACACATTAAAATAAAGAAGAAAAACATAAAGTCTCAGTAAAAAACAAAACCTACAAAAAAAAAGAAATGAAAAAAAATCCACAAACAATAGGAACTCAGCACAAGAGAGTAAGAGGAACAATCAAAATGTCAGCACCACAAGAAAAGCACTACAAAATGCAAATCTCACTCCTAGGAATAGAGCCATCACACGAACAGACATATGCACACCTATATTCATTGCAACTCTGTTCACAATCGCGAAAAGATGGAAACAACCTAGATGCCCATCAACAGATGAATAGATAAAAAAAACTATGGTACATACACACAGTGGAGTTTTAGGCAAAGATAAAGAACAATGATGAATCTGTGAAGCATCTCATAACATGGATGAAACTGGAGGACATTATGCTGAGTGAAATAAGTCAATCACTAAAGGACAAATATTGCATGAGACTTCTACTGTAAAAACTCATGTAAAAGTTTACACACAAAAAGAAACAATCTTGGTTGGGAGGGTGGGGAGGTGTGGAGGGAATTAAATAGACAATAGATAAGTGGTAACTTTGGTGAAGGGTAAGACAGTACACAATACTGGGGAAGCCAGTACAACTTGTACAAGGAAAGGTCATGGAAGCTCCATAGACACTTCAAAACTCCCTGAGGGACTGAACTGCTTGGCGGAGGGCTGTGGGGACCATGGTCTCAGGGAATATCTAACTCAATTGGCATAACACAGTTTATAAAGATAATGTTCTACATTCTGTCTTGGTGAGTAGCGTCTAGGGTCTTAAAATCCTGTGAGCAGCCATCTAAGATACTCCACTGGTCTCACCCATTCAGGAGCAAGGGAGAATGAAGAGAACAAGATACAAGGAAAAGATTAGTCCAAAGGACTAATGCACCACGGCTACCACGGCCTCCACCAGACTGAAACCAGTACCCGGCTACCACCAC
>NW_004444220.1:1777497-1779468 GCF_000243295.1 Trichechus manatus latirostris
AACTATTTGTTCTGCAAACCTTCATTTAAGGTTAAAAAAAAGAGTTATCTCTGTGAGGTCAAATTGACAACAGAAATCCAAATGTTTGATGGGAAGCCTAGGGAGCAGTGAGTTGAAGATAATGGTGATGGAATAATTTGAAAAAGGATAGTGAGAATAGCAGCACAACTGGAAGAATGTAATCGATATCACTGAATTGTACATGGAGAAACTTTTGAAATGGTGTAACTTTGGCTATGTATAGTTTCACCAAATAGAAGGTCCTCCAAGGTGGAGAAGGGAGAGTGTTGACATGTCATGGGGTTGTTAGCCAATGTCATAAAAGAATATGTGTACTGACTGTTTAATGAGAAACTATTTGTTATGTAAACCTTCCTGTAAAGAACAATAAA
Source organism: Trichechus manatus latirostris (assembly GCF_000243295.1). NCBI lineage: Eukaryota > Metazoa > Chordata > Mammalia > Sirenia > Trichechidae > Trichechus > Trichechus manatus. Next base: position 1,777,890 of record NW_004444220.1, read on the forward strand.
AAAATTAAAAAGAAAAACGAAAAGTCACATACAAAGGGGAAACAATAAGACTAAGCTCTTATTACTTGGTGAAACCATGCAGGCAAGAAGGCGATGGAATGACATATATAAAACCTTGAAAGCAAAGAATTACCAGCCGAGAATGATATATCCTGAAAAACTTTCGCTCAAATATGACGGCGAAATCAGGACAGTTCTAAACAGAAATTAAGGGAATTTGTAAAAATCAGAGCAAACTTACAATAATTATTGAAGGGAGTCCTTTGGTTAGAGAACCAACAACATCAGACAACAACCTGAATCTAGGACACAAGTCAGTATCAGCAGACACTGAACTAGGTAATGAACTCTCAAGGATAAAACACAATTAAAAGATTTAAAACAGGAAAACAGAGACATCAATCTGTAAATAACAACAACATCAGAACAAAAAAAAGGAGATTACATTGTGTAGGTATAGAATTTTCAAGGAGATATCAAGTAATGAAAGACTGGTTCAAACATAGGAAGACAAAGGCTAATTTCAAGGTAACCACAAAGAAAGTTAACAAACCTACTCATCAAAATAAGAAAAACCTAAAGTCTCAGTAAATACAAAATCTACAATAACGACAGAAGCAAAAAGAATTTCCAAAAACAAAAGGAACTCAGTATAAGAGAGTAAGAGGAACAAAGAAAACGTTAGGAGCAAAAAAAAGCACTACAAAATGAGAACAATAAACTCACACCTATCAATAATCACACTGAATATAAATGACTTAAATCAACCCATAAAGAGACAGAGAGTGAGAGAATGGATTAAAAAAACCATGAACTATCAATATGATGTCTACAAGACACACTTTAGACACAAAGACATAAATATATTAAAAATCAAAGGATGGAAAAAAATATCAAGCAAACAGCAACCTAAAAAAGAGCAAGAGTGGCAATACTAATCACAGATAAAATAGACTTTAAAGCAAAATCAACCATAAAGGACAAAGAAGGGCATTATATAATGATTAAAGAGACAATCCACCATGATGACATAACCATAATAAATATCTATGCACCCAATGCAGAGCTCCAAAATACATAAAACAAACCCTAACATCACTGAAAAGAGAAATTGGCAGTTCCACAATAGTAGTAGGAGATTTCAACACACCACTCATGGTAAAGGACAGAACATCTAGAAAGAAACTCAACAAGATACAGAAGACCTGAAGGCCACAATCAACCATCGTGACCTCATAAACATATGGAACACTCTACCCAACAGCAGCAAAGTATACATTCTTTTCCAACGTACATGGATCATTCTCCAGAATATACCACATCTTAGGCCACAAAGCAACCCTCAACAAAATCCAAAACATTGAGATAATACAAAGCATCTTCTCTGATCAAAAATCCATGAAAGTAGGAATTAATAACAGGAAGAGCAAAGAAAAAAATCAAATACATGGAAACTGAATAACACCTTGCTCAAAAACCACTGGGTGGTGGGAATGCAAAATGATACAACCATTTTGGAAAATGATATGGCGCTTCCTCAGAAAGCTAGAAATAGACATACCATTCGATCCAGCAATCC
>NW_004444220.1:1780757-1791827 GCF_000243295.1 Trichechus manatus latirostris
AGAAAAAAAGGTTGAGAAGTTACAGGGTTGATATGTTGTGGGGTTGTTAACCAATGTCATAAAACAACATGTGTACTACTGTTTCATAAGAAACTATTTGTTCTGTAAGCCTTCACCTGAAGTACAATAAAAAAAAACCCACTGGGCAATAGAAGAAATCAAAGACGGAATCAAAAACTTTCCAGAATCAAATGAGAATGAAAACACATCATACCAAAAGCTTTAGGACACTGCAAAGGCAGTGCTCAGAGGTCAGTTCATAGCAATAGATGCATACCTCAAAAAAGAACAAAAGGAGGCAGAGCCAACATTGCACTATAGACAGAAGCACCATGACGTCCCTCTGCAGCAAAGGCCGGAAAAACTAAGTAAAACAGATAACGTCAATTCTGGAAGGCTAAGTATGAAATGAAGGAATAAAGAACTCAACCAAGCACCAAATGGAATAAGAAACTGACAGAGAATGAGGAGAGCTATGAAGTGGAGGTACCATACCAGCTAACGTGGCCAGATTCAGCATCTTGGACTACAATCACCAAAAAACTCAGACAGAGTACAGGAAGACAACTTCATGGAGCTCGCAACAGGAGACAGAGCACAAGGTAACCAGGGATACACGCTTTCCCACTCCACACTCTTCTTCCCTGTACGAGGACTCCACCACTTGCCAACAGGCCATGGTTGTTCGGCCTGAGAGACACTAGCCTCCTGCCACTGGGGTCTGCCTCCCCCTGAGCACTTTAGAGCCAGTTCTTTGTTTTGTTTGTTTTGGTTTGTATTTTTGCTTGTTTGTTTTTTGAAATTGTTTTTTGGGTTTTTTTTGTTGCTTTTCTCTCTCTCCCTTTCTTTTCTTTCTCCCACCGAGCTAGCCCAGCATGCCATCCCCTCCCTTTCTTGACGGGCTGTGATTTTTTGGTTTGTTTGCTTTGTTCTTTTATTTTTGTTCTTTTTTTGATTTTTTTGTTTTTTGCCTTTCTTGTTGCTTCTCTCTTTCTCTCCTTTCCTCCCTCCCACGCAGCTAGCCCAGTGTGCCTTCCCCTTCCCCTCTTGAATGGGCTAATTGTTTTGGTTTCTTTGCTTTGTTCTTTTTTTTTTCTTTGTTTTGTTGTTTATTTATTTGATTTTTTGGGGGGCTTTTCGTTGCTTCCTGTTTCTCTCCCTTCCTTCCTTTACTTTCTCCCATCCTGCTAGCCCCATGTGTCATGCCCTCTCCTTCTTGATGGGCTGTTATGTTTTTATTTGTTTGCTTTGTTCTTTTTTTATTCTTTTTTTCTGTTTCTTCCCTCAGTCGCCTTTCTTTCCTTTCCATTCTCCCACCCAGCCCTGTGCACCGCCGCCGCCCTTTCTGGAGGGGTCATGCTGCACAGCTCAGTTACAGAGTTACTACGCAAGGCTTCCTCAAGTTTGTGCCACCATCACCAACTGGCTCCCTCAGCACTATTTTATTTATTGTTTGTTTGTTATTTTTGTTTTTTTGTTTTGTTTTGTTACTGTTCCTTGTCTCTCTCTCCTTTCCTCTCTTTCCTTTCTCCCATCTACACAGCCCCATGCACCTCCCCCAAATTCTTGGTGGGCTGTTCTGTACCGCTTGGCTGGAGAGCCTCTGGAACATGGCCTCCCCAGGTCTGCACCATGCCCACAGGCCAGCTCTCTCAGCGCCACATTTTTATTTTTCTTTATCTTTCCCAGTGTACTATACTTCTCACCTTCACCTAAGCCCTGCACTGCCTCTGCCCCTTCCTGACGGGCTGTGCCATGCCAGCTGGTGAGAGAGACATCATCAGCTTGCTGCCAGGCTAATTCTGCCTGTCCCCAATATCTGGTGCCTCCACCACCATATTTTTTATTGTTTTTATTTTAATATTATTATTTATTTATTATTTGTTTCATTGTTGGTTTCTTCTCTTTTTTTCCCCTTTTTCCTCTTCTTTATCCTGCCCAACTAACCCTGTGCACCACTCATGTTGCTTCTCAACAGGAGGAGTCACACCTCTCTGCTAGAGAGCCACCAGCACACAGCATCACCAGGTCTGCCCCACCCCCACCTGCTGAATCATACCGCACAGCCATTTTATTTACTTTTTTCTTTTAATTATTTATTACTTCATTTTTGCCTTGTTTACCTTTTTGCCTTTGTTCTCTCTCTTCTCTTTCTTCCTTCACCCACACACTTAGCTCTGCATGTCATATTTTTTCCCTCCTGCCTTTCTGCACCGTGCACTGAGTGCCATGTCCCCAAGCAGTACCAATGCAGTCTCCTGGACCCCACCCTACACTGTACCCAGCCCCACCCAGTCGCCCCTAATTCAAGCTGCAAACTAACCATCCCCAACTCTCCACCCACTGGACATGCCCTGCTGAACCATAGCTGAGTGACAGACCTCGCCCACCATGACAAGGTGGTAACAAGTATCATGCCCACAGGAAAGCAAGCAACAAAACATGCCAAGCCGGCCTGCCCAGGCATAACCTAATAAAACAAAAAAGCAGGACCAAACAATCAAATCTACAATAAATAAATGAAGAAAATAATTCCTGAATATCCTGGAGACAGTAGAAAATATCAACACATATTTTTTAGAAAAAGGACATGATGGCTCCAGAAATTGACTAAAATAAAACACCAGATGACCTTCTGTTAGAAGAAAAGGCACTGGAACTACCTGACAGGGAATTCAAAACCCTAATATTCAGGGTTCTCCAACAGATGAAGGAAAATGCAGAGAAAAATAAGGGAAAAAATAGACAGAATCATGCAAAGTACAGACAAAATCATGGAAAAGACAAACAACAATAATAATAACAGGAACAAAATGTCAAGATAAATAAATAACTAGAAATCATACCAAAATAGCAATTAGAAATCCAAAAGATAAACAAGATTTCAGAAATGGATAGTACAATAGAAGGCTTTAGGAGCAAATTTAAAACAATGGAAGACAGGATTAGTGAAATTGAAGGCAAATCCTTGGATACCACTTTGTTTGAGGAAAAAACTGAAGAGAAAAACTAAAAAAGTTGAAAAAACCCTGAGAACAATGTGGGATATAATCAAAAGCAAAAATTTGCGAGCGAAGAGAATTCCAGAAAGGGGGAGAAAATGAAAAATACAGAGAAGATCATTGAAGATTTACTAACAGAAAACTTCTGTAATATCATGAACAACAAAAAGCCGACCATCCAGGAAGCTCAAAGAACCTCATGTAGGATAGATTCCAAAAGAAAAACACCAAGACATATCATAATCACACTCGATAAAACCAAAGACAAAGAAAAATATCCTGAGAGCACCTCAAGAAAAATGAAAGGTCACATTCAAAGAGGAAACAATAAGACTGATCTCTGATTACTTGACAGAAACCATGTAAGCAAGAAGGCAATGGGATGACATATATAAAATCTTAAAAGAAAAAAACTATCAACCAAGAAAAATACATCCTGAAAAACTCTTATTCAAATAAGATGGCAAAATTAGGACATTTCCAGATAAACAGAAATTAAGGTAATACATAAAAACCAAACCAAATTTACAAGAATTATTAAAGTGAGTCCTTCGGTTAGAGAACCAACAACATCAGACAACAACATGAATCTAGCACATTAAACAGTATCAGCCAGATACCAACCTAGATAATGAGCTCTCAAGGATTAAAAAAAACTAAAAAAATTACAACAGGAAACCAGAGACGTCAATCTGTAAATGATAACAAAGTCAGAACAATAAAAGAGGGAATAAATGGTGTAGGTATAGAACTTCTAAATGGAGAGGAAGTCAGGGTGATATCATGTAATAAAAGACAGATTTAAACTTAGGAACCACAAAGAAAGTTAGTAAACCTACTCATCAAAATGAAGAATAAAAACATAGTCTCAGTTAACACAATATCTACAAAAATGAAAGAAATGAAAAAAACACACAAACAAAAGGAATTCAGCACAGAAGAGTAAAAGGAACAAAGAAAACATCAGCACCACAAAAAAATAAAAACCAATACAAAATGACAGCAATAAACTTACACCTATCAATAATTACACTGAATGTAAGTGGTTTAAATGCACACATAAAGAGACAGAGTGACAGAATGGATTAAAAAAATAGGACTCGTCAATATGCTGTCTAAAAGAGATACACCTTAGAAACAAAGACATGAATTAATTAAAAATCAAAGGATGGAAAAAATATATCAAGCAAACAGCTACCAAAAGAGCAGGAGTGGCAACACTAATTGCAGATAAAAGAGTCTTTAAAACAAAATACACCAAAAAAGACAAAGAAGGGCATTATATAACCGTTAAATGGACAATCCATCATGAGGACATCACCATAATAAATGTATATGCACCCAATGACAGGGCTCCAAAATACATGAAACAAACTCTAACAGCACTGAAAAGAGAAATTGATAGTTTCACAATAATAGTAGGAGACTTCAACACACCTCTCACAGTAAAGGACAAAACATCTAGAAAGAAACTCAAGAAAGATACAGAAGATCTAAAGGCCACAAGCAACAAATTTGAACTCATAGACAAATATATAGAAAACCCCACCCAACGGCAGCAAAGTACACATTCTTTTCCAACGCATATGGAACGTTCTCCAGAATAGACCACATCTTAGGCCACAAAGAAACTCTCAACAAAATCAAAAACATTGAGGTAATACAAAATACTTTCTCTGATCACAATGCCATAAAAGTAGAAATTAATAACAGGAAGAGAAAGGAAAACAATCAAATACATGGAAACTGAACAACACACTGCTTAAAAATAACAGGGTAATAGAGGAAATCAAAGATGGAATCAAAAAATTTCTAGATTCAAATGAGAATGAAAACACATCATAACAAAACATTTGGGCCACAGCAATGGCAGTACTCAGAGGTCAATTCATAGCAATAGATGCACACATCAAAAAAGAGGAAAGGGACAAAATTAAAAGGTAAACTCTACAACTTGAGCAAATAGAAGGAGAACAACAAAAGAAGCTCACAGAAACCAGGAGAAAGAAAATAATAAAGATCAGAGCAGAAATAAATGAAATAGAGATTAAGACAATAGAAAGAATCAACAAAACCAAAAGTTGGTTCTTTGAAGGGGTCAACAAATTTGACAAACCATTGGCCAAACTGACAAAAGAAAAACACGAGAGGAAAGAAATAATACAGATAATAAATGAAATGGGGGACATTACAGTAGATTCAAATGAAATAAAAAGTATCATAACAGATTAATATGAAAATCGTACTCCAAAAAATTTAAAAACCTGGAGGAAACAGACAAATTTCTAGCAACACACTACCTACACAACCTAATATAGACTGAAGTTGAAAATCTGAATGGACCCATAAAAAGAAAAGAGATTGAAAATGTAATAAAAAAAAAACTCCCCCCAAAAAAAGAAACCCTGACCCAGATGGATTCACTGATGAATTCTACCAAATATTCAGAGAAGAGCTTACACCAGTATTACTCAAAATATTTCAGAACATAGAAATGGAAGGGACACTTCTGAATTCATTCTATGAAACCAGCATAACCCTGATACCAAAGCCAGGCAGACACCACAAAAAAAGAAAATTACAGACCAATATCTCTCATGAATATAGATGTAAAAAATCTCAACAAAATTTTAGCCAATAGAATTCAGCATCATACCAAAAAATTAATACACCAAGACCAAGTGGGATTCATACTAGGTATGCAAGGATGGTTCAACATTTGAAAACCAATCAACCTAATCCACCATATAAATAGAAGTATCATATGATCATATTAATCAATGCAGGAAAAGCATTCAATAAAGTCCAACATTCATACTTGATAAAAGCTCTAAATAAAATAAGAATAGAAGGGAAATTCCTCAACATAATAAAGGGCATCTATACAAAACCAACAGCCAATATCTTTCTTAATGGAGAGAGGCTGAAAACATTCCCTTTGAGAACAGGAACAAGACAAATATGCCCTTTATCACCACTCCTATCAACTGGCATAACACAGTTCATAAAAAAATGTTCTACATCCCACATCAGTGAGTAGCGCCTGTGGTCTCAAAAGCTTGTGAGCAGCCATCTAAGATACATCTATTTGTCCCATCCCGTCCAAAGCAGAGGAGAATGAAGAAAATCAAAGACTTAAGGAAAATATTAGCCCAAGGAATAAAGGACAACATGAACCAGAGTTTTCACCAGCCTGAACCCAGAAGCAGATGGTGCCCGGCTACCACCACCGACTGCTCTGACACGGATCACAACAAAGAGTCCTGAAGAGAGTGGGAGAAAAATGTAGAACAAAATTCAAAATCACGAAAAAAGACCAGACTTACTGGTCTGACAGAGACTGGAGTAACCCACAAAACTATGGTCCCCAGTCACACTGCCAATCCAGAACTGAAACCATTTCTATAGCCCACTTTTTAGACAAAAATCTTTGTTGTTATTGCTAGGTGCCATTGAGTCGGTCAGACTCATAGAGATCCTACGTACAACAGGACAAAACACTGCACGGTCCTGCTCCATCCTCACAATTATTGTTATACTTGAGCATAACAAAGATTACACAAGCCTATAAAATAAAAAATAACACGCGTGAGGAACGTGCTTCTTAGTTCCATCAAATATACAAGACTAAATGGGCGACACCTGTCCAAAAGCAAGATGACAAGGCAGAAAGGAACAGCAACTGGACGAATGGGCAAAGGGAACTCAGGGTGTAAAGGGGGAGTGTCCTGTCACATTGTAGGTATTGCAACCAGTGTTACAAAGCAATGTGTGTATAAATTTTAGATTGAGAAACTGACTTGAGCTATAAACTTTCAACTAAAGCACACACACACACACACAAAACACTACTGCGAGAAACAAAAAGAGACCTACATAAATGGAAAAACACCAAGCTCATGGATAGGTAGACACAACATTGTGAAAATGACAATCCTATCCAAAGTGATCTACAAATATAATGCAATCCCTATCCATATAGCAACAGCATTCTTTCATCACATGGAAAAATTAATCATTAACTTTCTATGGAAAGCAAAGTTGTCTCAGATAAGTGAAGCATTATTAAAGAAGAAGAACAAAGTAGGAGGCTTCACACTATCTGACTTCAGAACCTACCAAACAGCTATGGTATTCAAAACATTCTGAAACGGGTACAACGACAAATACATTGACAATGGAACAGAATCAAGAACTCAGAATTAAATCCATTCACCTACGGTCGCCTGATATTTGACAAAGGCCCAAAATCCATTGAATAGGGAAAAGACAGACTTTTTAAAAAATGGTGCTGGCAAAACTGGATATCCATCTGTAAAAAAACAAAACAAGAGCCATACCTCACACGATACACAAAAACCTAATTCAAAATGGATCAAAGACCTAAATATAAAAGCCAAAACTGTGAAGATCATGGAAGAAAAATAAGTTCAGAGTTAGAGGCCCTAATATATGGCATATAGGATACAAAACATAACTGATAATGCACCAGAAGACAAACTAGATAACTGGGATATTCTAAAAATTAAATGCTTATGCTCATCAAAAGACTTCTCCAAAAGAGTAAAAAGAGAACATACACAATGGGAAATTTTTTTGGCTATGACATATTTGACAAGGTCTAAACTCTAAAATCTATAAGAAAATCCAACACTTCTACAACAAAAAATCAAAAATCTATTTAAGAAACAGGCAAAGGAAATGAACAGACACTTCACCAAAGAAGACATTCAGGTGGCTAACACACACATGAGGAAATGCTCCAGATCACTAGCCATTAGAGAAATGCACATCAAGACTACAATGAGGAGGCGTGGTCAACATAGCGGACTAGTTAGACACTTCCTATATCCCTCTTACAACAAAGACCTGGAAAAACAAGTGATTTGATTCTATGTGAACATCTGGCAGCCCGGAACAAGGCAAGGTTAAGAAATCCATCTGAGTCATACCAGAGAGGAAGACTGTTTGGAAGAGGTGAGGAACACTAGAGCTGCGGCAGAGACACAGCCACACTGGGCCGCGGTGAAGCAGCCAAACAGCTGTGCTCTGCATGCACTCGAGAAGCAGTTTCCACATCGAGAGAGACTCGGCAGCAGAGATTCTGCTTGGACACTCCGAACCAGTGAAGAGCAGCTCCCAAGAGGTTAGGATAAGTACATGCATGCACCCTTTCACGGCGAGTTAAAAAAAAAGCCCATTTGGGAAAAACCTGTCTCCCTTTTACCGCCTACCTCCGTGCTCTGCACTGGATTTGGGAAAAACTTCTCTCCCTTTTACCTCCTATATCCGTGCTCTCCACCAGATTTGGGAAAACCCTCTCTTTCTTTTACTGCTTCCCTCCCCACTCTGCATCAGGAGTCTACTGGGCCAGAAATAGATCCCAAAAGGTGCGATGACCCATTCTCCTGGCCTTGGAGAGGGAACAAATAAGCTGCTGGATCCACTAGGCCACGAACACAGGGTAGGCACAACTCCTTTGCTGGCCATAGAAATCAGGGGTCCACAGACTCTGAGTGCCGTACACCCCTGTATAGAATTGTGGGGACACATCTCAACAGCGTTAGCCCTCACTACCACAGTACTACAGGGCAAATAACTGAAGTTTAAATTCAACTGCTTCAGCTGTGAACGGGCAGATTTGTGATCCTCAAAACAACCCTGCCCCTCAAGTAGGCACTTTATCCATCTGCTGCAGGGTCTTGAGGACTGGTGATAGTTCCTAAAGTGCCTAGTCACCTGCTTCAGGAGTTCAAGAAAAAGTGGTGCCCTCAAGTCTTTGCAGCCAACAGAGTGGGGCACTCTTAGCCCAGCTGCAAAACTCACCTACCTATTCACCCTAGAGAATAGGGACATGCTTTGCTTTTAGACTCTCAGGGGCAGTGGTCCGCTTCCTGCCTGGCTCAGCGAGTGATCCCCTACCACAGCCAGAGTCCAGTGCCTGCACCAATCACCCATGCCTCTCTAGGACTGGGGGGGAGAGCCTGCATCACACACTTGGTGACCGACTGCCTGCACACCCGAGCTGATCCCATACAGGAAATTTTAATGAACTCTGGCCTGCACATACTTAGTTACAGAACCAACTAACTGGTGAAAGAACATTAGAGATCAAAAGGTGTCAAAAATCAAACTAGTGCACACGAGCAGTCTATTTGGGTATATCAAAACAAAATAATAAGCTAGGTCTCACTACGCAAACACAAAATAAAATTATAATAAATTATTGATGGCTTAGAGACAACAGCCAATATCAAGTCACATAAAGAGGCAGTCCATGATGGCTTCAGCAAGCTCCCAAAATAAAGAATCGATGAATTCTCTAGAAGAAGAGAACTTCTTGCAATTACCAGAGACAGAATACAAAAGATTAATATACAGAACTCTTCTAGAAATAAGAAAGGAACTTTGACAGAGCACAGAAAGAGCCAGGCAACATACAGACACAGTAGTAGCGGAACTGAAAAAAGTTATTCAAGAACATAATGCCAAATTTAATAGCCTTCAAGAATCCATAGAGAGACACCAATCAGAAATCCAGAAGATTAGCAATAAAATTTCAGAATTAGACAACTCAATAGAAAGTCATAGGAGCAGAATTGAGGCAGTAGAAGTTAGAATTAGTGACACTGAAGATAAAGCTCTTGAAGCCAACTTATTTGAGGAAATATCAGATAAAAGAATTAAAAACAATGAAGAAACTCTAAGAGTCATGTGGGACTCTATCAAGAGAAATAACCTACGAGTGATTGGAGTACAAGAACAGGGGGGGATAACAGAAAATACAGAGATAATTGTTGAAGATTTGTTGACAGAAAACTTCCCTGATATCATGAAAGATGAGAAGATATCTATCCAAGATGCTCATCGAACCCCACGTAAGGTAGATCCCAAAAGAAAGTGACCAAGATATATTATAATCAAACTTACCAAAACCAAAGATACAGAAAGAATTTTAAGAGTAGCTAGGGATAAAAGAAAAGTCATCTACAAAGGAGAGTCAATTAAAATAAGCTCATACTACTCAGCAGAAACCATGCAGGCTAGAAGTTAATGAGATGACATATTGAAAGCTTTGAAGGACAATAACTGTCAGCCAAGAGCTATATATCCAGAAAAACTGTCTCTCAAATATGATGGTGAAATTAGGGCATTTCCAGATAAACAGAAGTTCAGGGAATTTGCAAAAACCAAACCAAAGTTACAAGAAATACTAAAGGGAGTTCTACGGTTAGATAATAACACCAGCTAACAACGCAAGACTAGAACACAGGATAGAGCAACCAGATATTGACTCAGATACGGAAGTCGAAATTACATCAAAGCTAAAACATTGAAAATAGGGAATCAGATATCAATATGTAAAAGAAAAAGAGGATAATATTAAAACAAAAAAAGAGGGACTTAAAAAATTGAGACATTGATTTTCTATATGGAGGGGAAGTTAAGGCGATATAAAGTAATAAAAGACTGGCATAAACTTAGAAAATTAGGGGTAAATATTAAGGTAACCACAAAGGAATCTAACAATCCTACAAATCAAAAAAAAGTGGAAAATCATAAAGACCCATCAAACACAAAATCTACAACAAAGAAAAAGATGAAAATTAAATAAATAAGGAAAAAACGACTCGACAGAAAATTGAGGAGAACAAAGAAACTATGAAAAACACACAAAAAGAGATATCAGGATTACAGCACTAAACTCATACCTATCAATAATTAAACTGAATGTAAACGGACTTAATCCACCAATAAAGAGACGGAGAGTGGCAGATTGGATAAAAAAGCATGATTCATCTATATGCTGCCTACAAGAGATGCACCTTAAACTTAAAGACACAAACAGGCTGAAACTCAAAGGATGGAAAAAAAATATCAAGCAAACAACACTCAAAAAAGAGCAGCAGTGGCAATATAAATCTCTGACAAAATAGACTTTAAAGTAAAATCCACCAAAAATGATAAGGAAGGGCACTATATAATGATTAAAGGGTCAATACACCAGGAGGACATAACTATAATAAATACTTACGCACCCAACAACAGGGCTCCAAAATACATAAAA
>NW_004444220.1:1792463-1805348 GCF_000243295.1 Trichechus manatus latirostris
GCTGTCGCAGAATGGGGTGAGTGGTTGGGGTCCCATAGCAATGTATGTAAAAAAAATTCTGTATTTGTGTCTAACTTGAAATACAAGCTTCATTTAATTACAACAATAAAAAAACAGAAAAAAGAGTTCTTGGAGAGGATGTGGAGAAATTGGAACCCTTTTCCACCGCTGTTGGCAATGTAAAATACTACAGCTACTGTGGAAAACAAAATGGTGGTGCCTCAAAAGGCTGAACATGGAACTACCATACGACCCAGCGATCCCAATCATAGAATATATCAAAAAGAAGTGAAAGTGGAAATGTAAAAATAAATCTGTACACCAATGTTCATTGCAACAGTCTTTACAATAGCTGAAAGGTGGAAACAACCAAATGCCCATCAACAGATGAATGGATAAACAAAATATAGTACATACACACAATGAAATATTACTCAGCCATAATGAGAGACAAAGTCCTGATGCACACCACAGCTTGGATGAACCTTGAAATCATTATGCTGAATGAAATAATTCAGTTGCAAAAGTGCAAATACTGTAAAATAAGCCAATATATAGAAACCAAAGCTTAGTAGTGGTTACAAGGAAAGAGAAGGAGGGAGGAAGGGGGAGTTTTTGCTCAGGCGGCACTGAGTTTACATTAATGGTGGTAGAATAATTAGGAAAAAGATAAGGATAAGGATTGCACAACATGAAGATTGTAATCAATGTAATTGAATTGTGCATATATAAACTGTTGAATTGGTGAAAGTATTTTTAATAATATTTTATTGTGTTTTTGGTGAAAGCTTACACAGCAAATTAGGTTCTGATTTGACAATATCTATACAAGTTGTTCAATGACATTAGTTACATTTTTCACAACGTGTCAACAGCTCTTTAATTGCATCCTGGCTGTTCCATTTCCAGTGCTCTAATTTCTCTGCCCCCTCATTTTTGCTTTAGAGTAATTGTTGACCTTTTGGTCTCATATAGTTTTTTTAAATTGAGCACCATACTCACAGGTAACATCCTTTATTTTGTGTGACAATCTGTTATTTCACCAAAAGGTGACCTCAGGCAATAGTTTCAGTTCAAGGTTTAAAGAGCGATAAATGGCGATGGTCTCAGGGAGTCCTCTAGTCTCAACTGGTCCAGTAAGCCTAGACTTTTTAAGAATTTGGGTTCCGTTTCGCATTTTTCCTCTCATTCTATCAGGACTTCTCTTGCGACACTGATCAGAACTGTCGGTAGTGGTAGCTGGGCACGATCTAGTTCTTCTGATCTCAGGGTAGATGAGGAGGTGAGGCTGTTTGTGTAGGCTACTAGCCCTGTAGACTAGTTTCTTCTCTGAGACTTTGGTTTCCTTCTTTCTCTTTTGCTTCTGGTAAGTAGAGACCAATAGTTGTATCTTAGATGGCAGCTCGCAAGCTTTTAAGACCCCAGATGTTACTCACCTCACTAGGATGCAGAACATGAACTTTGTGAACTACATTATGCCAATTGACTGAGTTGTCCCATGAGACTAAGATCCTAAGCCTTTAATTCCAGAAAACCAATCTCCCAATGTGTTTGGTTATGTCTGAGAAGTATCTGTAACTGTGTCTTCTATGAATATATATATGCATGCACACACACATTTGTATGCACATATACACATAGTGTCATGGATTGAATTGTGTCTCTCAAAAATATATGTATCAATTTGGCAAGGCCATGATTCCCAGTATTGTATGATAGTCCAACATTTTCTCATCTGATGTGATTTTCCTAAGTGTTGGAAATTCTGTCTCTACGTTGTTGATGAGATCGGATTAGTGGCAGTTAAGCTGATGAGATCTACAAGATTAGATTGTGTCTTAAACCAATCTCTTTTGAGATATAAAAGAGAGAAGCAAGCAGAGAGACAGGGGGACCTCATACCACAAAGAAAGCAGCACCGGGAGCAAAGCCCGTCCTTTGGATCTGGGGTTCCTGCACAGAGAAGCCCCTAGACCAGGGGAAGATTCATGACAAGGACCTTCCTTCAGAGCTGACAGAGAGAGAAAGCCTTCCCCTGGAGATGATACCCCAAATTCTGACTTCTAGCCTTCTAGACTGTGAGAGAATAAATTTCTTTTTGTTAAAGACATCCACTTGTGGTATTTCTGTTATAGCAACCCTAGATAACTAAGACACATAAATACTTCTATCTGTGCACATATAGGTACACACCTCTACCTACCCATACACATATATGCCTATACACATACATATGTGACCATGCACTCATTTTTGGTTATTGTTGATGTTGCTACCAAATTATATATATCATATTCTTTAGCATATCATTGGTGACGTCAGATGGATCCTGGCTGAAAGCAGAGAATACCAGAAAGATGTTTACCTGTGTTTTATTGACTATGCAAAGGCATTCGACTGTGTGGATCATAACAAATTATGGATAACATTTCAAAGAACGGGAATTCCGGAACACTTAACTGTGCTCATGAGGAACCTGTACATGGATCAAGAGGCAGTCCTTCAAACAGAACAAGGGGATACTGCATGGTTTAAAGTCAGGAAAGGTGTGTGTCAGGGTTGTAAACTTTCACCATACCTATTCAATCTGTATGCTGAGCAAATAATCCAAGAAGCTGGACTATGAAGAAGAACCGGGCATTAGTATTGGAGGAAAACTCATTAACAACATGCATCATGCAGATGACACAACCTTACTTGCTGAAAGTGAAGAGGACTTGAAGCACTTACTGATGAAGATCAAAGACCACAGCCTTCAGTATGGATTACATCTCAACATTAAAGAAAACAAAATCCTCACAACTGGACCAACAAGGAACATCATGATAAACAGAGAAAAGATGGCAGTTGTCAAGGGTTTTATTTTACTTGGATCCACAATCAACACCCATGGAAGCAGCAGTCAAGAAATCAAAAGACGCATTGCATTAGGCAAATCTGCTGCAAAAGATCTCTTTAAAGTGGTGAAAACCAAAGATGTCACCTTGAGGACTAAGGTGCGCCTGGAAGGGAACTCATTCACAATCTGCAATATGCAGATAATGCAACCTTGCTTGCCCAAAACGAAGATTGACTTAAAGAACTTACTGATTAAGGTAAAAGACTACCGCCTTCAGTATGGATTACACCTGAATGTAACTAAAAGGAAAATCCTCACAACTGGACCAATAAACAACATCAGGATCAATGGAGAAAAAATAGAAGTTGTCAAGGATTCAATTCTATTTGGCTCAATTTTACTTGGAAGCAGCAGTCAAATCAAATGACATATTGCATTAGGCAAATATGCTACAATAGACGTCCCCATTTGTGCTTGCTTGTATCTCCAACTAATCTGGTCTTTTTATATCTCAAAAGTGGTTAGATTTAAGACACACCCTACACTGATATGACCTCATTACATAAAAAGTAAACCCTATTCCCAAATGAGATTGCAAGCGCAAGTATAAGGCTTAGGATTCAAACACATATTTTGAGTGCCACACAATTCAATTCAAAAAGTATATTAAAATGTCAATGCAACTCAAAGCAATCTTTGATTCAATTCAATTCCAACAGCTTTTTTTTCAGAAATGGAAAAGACAATCCTGAAATTCAGATGGAATTGTAAGGAACTACAAATAGCCAAAGCAATCTTGAAAAAGAAAAACAAAGTAGGAAGGCTCCCTATTTCAAAACATAAAGCAATCAATATAGTCTGGTACGGTGGTACTGGTATAAGGCTAGACATATCCACCTACGGAATAGAACTGAGAGTTCAGGAAGAAATTCAATTTATTTATAAGGTGACAAGACCTTTCAATGGGGAAATAATAGTCTCATCAATAATGGATGCTTGGAAAGCTGAATTTCTCTTTTTAAAAGAATAAAGTTAGATAAATAACAAAAACATAAGCAACAAAAGCAAAGTAGATAAACTGGACTTAATCAAAATAAAAAATTTTTGTACATCAAAGGACTTTATTAACAAAGTGAAGGGAAAACTTACAGAATGGGAGGAAAATACACCAAAGTTTATTACAGTATTATGCATAATAGCAAAAAGGTAGAAACAACCCGTGTCCATCAATAGATGAATGGATAAATGAAATATGGTATGTTCATGCAATGTAATGTTATTCAGTCATAAAAAGAAATGAAGTTCTGATACATGCTACTACCTGGATGAACCATGAAAATATTATGCTGAGGTTATAGACAGAAGCACCATGCTGTCTCTCTGCAGTAAAGGCCCAGAAAACTGAGTAAAACAGATACAAACGTCAATCCTGGAACACTTAGCATTAAATGAAGGGATAAAGAACTCGATCAAGCACCGAATGGAAAAGGAACTGAAAAAGAAAAGAGAAAGAGGAGAGCTACAGAGTAGAGGTCCCCTGCCAGCTAAGGTGGCATGGATTTGCCATCTTGGATCTCAGCCACCAAGAAAGGAGGACAGGGAGTATGGGAAGGCAACTTCATGGAGCTCCCAACAGGAGAAAGAACACCCAGTAACAAGGGATACACTATTTCCCACCTCCATCCTTCTTCCCTCTACGTGGTCTCTGCCTGTTTCCAATGGGCCATGGTCGCTCGGCAAGAGACACCAGCTCACTGCCTCCCGGGTTTGCCCCACCTCCACCAGCCTGTTCCTTCAGTGCCATTTTTTCTTTTTTTTTTTTTCTTTTTTGCTTTTTTTGTTTCTTCTCTCTCTCTCCCTTCCTTCCTTTCCTTTCTCCCATCTAGCTAGCCCCGTGTGCTGTCCCCGCCCCTTCTTGAAAGGGTGTACCACACCACTCTGCTAGAAAGTCACAGGGACACGGCCTCAACCGGTCCATGCCACCCCACAGGGAGGCTCCCTCAGCACCATTTTTTTTTCTTTTCAGTTTCTTCGGTCTCTCCCCTCCTTTCTTTCCTTTCTCCCCTCCAGCTTACTCCATGTGATCCCCACCCCTTCTTGACGGGCTGTGCCATGATGCTCAGCTAGACAGCCATGGACACACGGCCTCCCTGGGTCCACACAGCCCCCACTGGCAGGCTCCTTCAGCGCCATTTTTTTCTTTTTTCAGTTTCTTCTCTCTCTGCCTTCCTTCCTTTCCTTTCTCCCACCCAGCTAGCCCTGTGTGCAGTCACCACCCCTTCTTGACAGGCTGTGCCACACCACTCCACTAGAGCGCCACCAGCACAAGGCCTTCCCAGGTCCACGCCATCCCCACCAGCAGGTTCCCTCAGCACCATTTATTTTTGTCTTTTTGTTTTTTATTTTTTATTTTCCTTGTTGTTTCTTCTCTCCCTTTCTCTTCCTTCCATTCCTTTCTCCCACTCAGCTATGTTCACCACTCCTCCCTTCTCAACAGGCTGTGCTATACTGCTTGGCTATAGAGCCTTCGGCACACAGACTCCCCAGTCTGCACTGCTCCCACAGGTCAGCTCCCTCACTGCCATATTTTTTATTTTTCTTTATCACTCCCCTTCTTCCTTTGCTTTTACCTCCCCTCTAGGCCCTGCACTGCCTCAGCTCCTTCCTGATGGGCCAAGCCACTTTTATATGCCAAGACATATAATGATGACACTCACTAAAATCAATGATAAAGAAAGAATCCTGAGAGCAGCTCAAGAAAAATGAAAAGTCACACTCAGAGGGGAAACAGTAACACTAATGTCTGATTACTCAGCAGAAATCATACAGGCAAAAAGGCAATGGGACGACATACAAAAACCTTCAAAGAAAAAAATGGGCAACGAGGAATAATAAAACCTGCAAAACTCTCATTCAAATATTATGGCAAAATTAGGACACTTCCAGATAAACAGAAATAAAGGAAATATGTAAAAACCAAACCAAACTTAAAAAAATTATTAAAGGGAATCCTTTCATTAGAAATCAACAACATTAGACAACAACGTGCATCTAAGACACAGGACAGAATCAGGCAGATACAAATCTAGGTATTGAATTCTCAACAATAAAACAAAACTAAAAGATTTACAAAATGTAACCAGAGAGGTCAATCTGTAAATGAAAACAACATCAGAACAATAAAAGAAGGAATAAATGGTGTAGGTATAGAACCTTCGAATGGAGAGGAATTCAAAGTGATATCATGTAAAAAAATGCTGGTTTAAACTTGGGAAGATAGGGGTAAAATTCAGGGTAACCACAAAGAAAGTTAACAAAACTACTCATCAAAATAAAGAAGAAAAACATAAAGTCTCAGTAAACACAAAATATACAAAAATGAAAGAAAAGACAAAGAAAATCCACAAATAAAAGGAATTCAGCACAGGAGTGTAAGAGCAACCAAGAAAGCACTACAAAATGACAGCAATAAACTCACACCTATCAAAAATGACACTGAACATAAATGGCTTAAATGCACCCATAAAGAGACAGACAGTGACAGAATAGACATACTGTCTACAAGACACACACCTTAGAAACAAAGATATAAATATACTAAAAATCAAAAGATGGAAAAATTATTACACACTAACAGCAGCCAAAAAACAGCAGAAGTGGCAATATTAATCTCAGATAAAACAGACTTTAAAACGAAATCCACAAAAAGACAATGAATGACATTAAATAACAATTAAAAGGACAGTTAACCATGAGGACATAACCAAAATAAACATCTATGCACCCAATGACAGGGCTCCAAAATACGTAAAAGAAACTAACATCTCTGAAAAGAGAAACTGACAATTCTACAATAATAGTAGGAGACATCAACACACCACTCTATGTAAAGGACAGAATATCTAGAAAGAAACTCAGCAAAGATACAGAAGATCTAAAGGCCACAATCAACCAACTTAACCTCAGACATATATACAACACTCTACCCAACGGCAGCAAAGTACACATTCCTTTTCCAACATACATGGAACATTCTCCAGAATAGCTTGTATCTTAAGACACAAAGCAATCCTCAACAAAATCCAAAACATTGATATAATACAAAATGACTTATCTGATCACAATGCCATAAAAGCAGAAATTAATAACAGGAAGAGTAAGGAAAAAAATCAAATACATGGAAACTGAGTAACTCCTTGCTTAAAAACCACTGAGTAACAGAACAAATCAAAGAAGGAATGAAAAAGTTCCTAGAATCAAACAAAAGTGAAAACTCATCACACCAAAATCTTTGAGACACAGCAAAGGCAATGCTCATAGGTCAATTTATGGCAATAGATGCACACATCAAAAAAGAAAAAAGGGAAAAAATCAAAATGTAATCTCTACTACTCTAACAAATAGAAAGAGAACAGCAAAAGAAGCCCACAGCCACAAGAAGAAAGGAAATAATAAAGATCAGAGCAGAAATAAATCAAATACAGAATAGAAAATCAATAGAAAGAATAAACAAAACCAAAAGTTGGTTCTTTAAAAGGGTCAACAAAATTGACAAACCATTGGTAAAACTGACAAAAGAAAAACAGGTGATGAAGCAAATAACCCAAATAAGAAATGAAATGGGGGACATTACAACAGCTCCAACTGAAATAAAAAGGATCATAACAAAGTATTATGAAAAAACTATACTCCCACAAGTTTCAAAACCTAGAGGAAATACACTAATTTCTACAAACACAATACCTACCTAAACTAACACAAACTGTGGTCAAAAATCTGAACAGACCCATAACAAGAGAAGAGATTGAAAAGGTAATTAAAAAAAAACTACCAACAAGTAAAAAGCCCTGGCCCAGATGACTTCACTGGAGAATTCTACCAAACATTCAGAGAACAGCATACACCAGTACTACTCAAAACATTTCAGTACATAGAAAATGAAAAGATACTTCAAATTCATTCTATGAAGCCAGTATAACCATGATACAAAAACTAGGCAAACACATCACAAAAAATAAAAATTACAGACCAATATCTCTCATGAATATAGATGCAAAAATTCTCAACAAAATTCTAGCCAATGGAATTCAGCATCATATCAAAATATAATATAACCCAACCAAGTGGGATGGTTCAACATTAGAAAATCAATCAATGTAATCCACCACATAAATGAAACTAAACAAAAGAATCACATGATAATCTCAAGCGACACAGAAAAGGTACTTAATAAAGCCCAACATCCATTCCTGATAAAATGCTTAATAAAAAGAGTAAAAAGAGAAATTCCTCAACATAATACAGGGCATCTATACAAAATCAACAGTCAACATCATTCTTAATGGAGATAGGCTGAAAACAATCCACCTGAGAACAGGAACAAGAAAAAGATGCACTTTGTCACCAATTTTATTTAACATTGTACTGGAAGTACTAGCTAGAGCAGTAAGGCAATAAAAAGAACTAAAGGGCATCCAAATTGGTGAGGAAGAAGTAAAACTTTCCTTATTTGCAGATATGATGTATGTAGAAAACCAAAAGACTACACAAAAAACTACTGGAACTAAAAGAAAGATTCAACAGTGTAGCAGGATACAAGCCAAACATGCAAAAATCAGTTGGATTCCTATACACCAATAAAGAGAACTACGAAAAGAAAATCAGGAAAGCAGTGCCATTTATAATAGCCCCTAGAAAAATAAAATAGGAATAAATCTAACCAGGGATGTAAAAGACCTATACAAAGAAATCTACAAAACAGTACCTAAAGGAACCAAAAGAGGGATTTGGGGGGATGGCAGAGGGTGGAGAGCGGAATAACCAGACCTTTCCTGAAACACAAAGAACTCTGGCTGTAGTTTCTAGAATAAGTTGTAACAGATGTCTCAAGTCTGGCACTGGGTGAAGCCCAACAGGCTTTCCCTATCTCCCCATTAGCGACCTCTACAGCAGAGTGGAGGTGGGAGCACCCTGGCCGCCAGATTTCTAATTGCAGACTTCTGGCCAACATGGCACTATAGACTGAAGCACCACACCCTCCCTCCACAGCAAAGAGCTGGAAAACGAAGTCAAAAAGAGACAAACATCAATCCTGAAACCCTAAGCAACAAATGAAAAGATAAAGAACTCAGCCAAGCACTGAATGGAATGAGAAACTGAGAAAGAACAGAGAGGAAGGAGAGATATGTGCAGAGAATACTATCAGCTAACAGAGCACAGATTCACCATCTCGGACTCCTGTTGGAGATTGGCGAAAGGGAGTATGGAAAAGCAGCTTCATGGAGCTCCTAGCAGGAGACAGAACAACCACTCCCTTAGCACTCTTTTTTGTTTGTTTACTTGCTTGTTTTTAGCTCCTCTTTCCCTCTCCTCTCTCACCTCTTTCCCATACTCATCTTAGCTCCACACATCACAATCTCCCCCCTCCTTTCTGCCTACTTGCACCATGCGCTGAACATCACACCTCTAAGCAGCACAGGCACAGCCTACTGCAATCTGCCCTGCACTGATTCCCGGCCTGCCTTGTTGGCTCTGGGAAGTGCCACAAACAACCCATCCCAGCAACTCCCCTTCAGCTGGACCTGCCCTGCTTCACCATAGCTGAGCGATGGACCCTGCCCATTGGACAAGGAGGTGAAAAGTATTGTGCCCACAGAGAAGTAAACAACAAAGAACGCACGGCCCCCCTGCTCAGACATAACCTAATAAGACAAAGAAGCAGAAAGAAACAAACAAATCTACAATCAATAAACGAGGAAAATAACTACTGCATGTTGCAAAGACAGCACACAATATTAAAACATAAACAAAAACAGGACAGGATGATTCCAGTAGGCATCCAAAATAAAACACGAGATGACTTTCCAATAGAAGAAAAGGTACTAGAACTACCTGATAGGGAATTTAAATCTCTAATATTCAGAGCTATCCAAGAGTTAAAGCAAAAAGCAAACAAAAATTAGGAAAATATAGACAAATGCATGGAACAGGCAGAAAAATTCATGGAAAATACAGACAAAAAATGGAAGAATTCAGAAAAATAATACAGGAACAAAATGCGAAAATAAATTCACAACTAGAAATCATGCAAAAACAGCAATTAGAAATCCAAAAGATAAACAACAAGATCTCAAAAATGGAGAGTATCATAGAAGGGCTAAGGAGCAAATTTGACACGATGGAAAAGAGGATCAGTGAAATTGAAGACAAACATTTGGTTACAACTCTGAGGAAAAATCAGGAAAAAAAGGATGAAGAAAAATGAAGAAACCTTGAGAATTATGTGGGAATACAATCAAAAGCAAAAATTTATAGGTGATTGGAGTTCCAGAACAGGGAGAGAAAACAGAAAACACAGAGAGGATCATTGAAGAACTGCGGACAGAAAATTTTCCAATATCATGAAAGATGAAAAGCTGACCATACAAGAAGCTCAATAAACCCATATAGGATAGACCCCAAGAAAGTCACCAAGACAAATCATAATCACACTCGCTAAAACCAAAGACAAAGAAAGAATCTTGAGAGCAGTTTGAGAAAAACAAAAAGCCACATACAGAGGAGAAACAATAAAACTAAGTCTGGATTACTTGGCAGAAACCATGCAGGCAAGAAGGTAATGGGATGACATATATAAAACCTTGAAAGAAAAAAATTGCCAGCCAAAAATAATATATCCTGTAAAATTCTTATTCAAATATGATGGTGAAATTAGGACATTTCCAGATAAACAGAAATTAAGGGATTATGTAAAAAACAAACAAAACTTACAAGAATTATTTAAGGGAGTCCTTTGGTCTGAGAACAAACATCAGACCACAGGCTGAATCTAGGACACAGGATAGTAACAGCCAGATACCAACCTAGGAAAAGAACTCTCAAGGACTATCCAAAACCAAAAGAATTACAACAGGGAATCAGAGAGGTGAATTGGTAAAAGACAATAACATCAGAACAATACAAGAGGTAATAAACATTGTAGGTATAGAATTTTTTAATGGAGGGGAAGGCAAGGTGATAACAACTAATAATAGACTGGTTCAAACCTAGGAAGATAAGGATAAATTTCAAGGTAATCACAAAGAAAGTTAACAAACTTACTCATCAGAATAAAGAAGAAAAATATAGTCTCAGTAAAAACAAAATCTACAAAAACAAAAGAAATGTAAGAAAATTCACAAACAAAGGAATTCAGCACAGGAGAGTAAGAGGAACAAAGGAAATCTCATCACCTCAAAAAAACAAACTACGAAATGATAGCAATAAACTCACACCTATCAATAATTATGCTGAATGTAAATGACTTAAATGCACCCATAAAGAGACAGAGAGTGACAGAATGGATAAAAAACTGGATCCATCAATATGCTACCTACAAGAGACACCTCTTAGAAACAAAGACATAAATTTATTAAAAATCAAAGGATGGAAAAAAATATCAAGCAAACAGTTACCAAAAAAGAGTAGGAGTGGCAATACTAATCTCAGATAAAATAGACTTTACAAAAAAATCCACCATAAAAGACAAAGAAGACAATATATAGTGATTAAAGGGATGATCTATCATGAAGACATAACCATAACAAACATCTATGCACCCAATGACAGGACTCCAAAAAACACAACACAAACTCTAACAGCACTGAAGAGAAATTGACAGTTCAACAATAATAGTAGGAGACTTCAACACACCACTCTTGGTAAAGGACAGAACATCTAGAAAAAAATTCAACAAAGATACAGAAGACATAAAGGGACAATCAGCCAACTTGACCTCATAGACATATATAGAACACTTCACCCAACAGCTGCAAAGTACACATTCTTTTCCAACACACATGGAACATTCTCCAGAGTAGACCACATCTTAGGCCACAGAGCAACCCTCAACAAAATCCAAACAATTGAGATAATAAAAAGTATCTTTTCTGACTACAAGGCCTTCAACGTAGAAATTAACAACAGGAAGAGCAAGGAAACCTAATCAATTACATGGATACTGAATAACACTCTGCTTACAGACAATTGTGCAACAAAAGAAATCAGAGATGGAATCAAAAAATTTCTAGAATCAAATGAGCATGAAAACACATCATACCAAAACTTTGGGACACAGCAAAGGCAGTCCTCAGAGGACAATTTATAACAATAGACACACACATCAAAAAAGAAGAAAGGGAAAATATCAAAACATTAACTACACAACTCAAACAAATAGAAAGATAACAGCAAAAAAAGCCCATAGCCACCAGAAGAAAGGAAATAAGATGAGAGCAGAAATAAATGAAATAAAGAATAGAAAAACAAAAGAAAGAATCAACAAAACCAGAAAGTGGTTCTTTGAAAGGATCAACAAAATCGACAAACCATTGGCCAAACTGGCAAGAGAAAAACAGGAAAGGATGCAAATAACCCAAATAAGAAATGAAATGAGGGACATAACAACAGATCCAACTGAAATAAAAATGATCATAACAGAGTATTCTGAAAAATTATACTCCGAAAATGTGCAAACCTAGAGAAAATGGATAAATTTCTAGAAACACACTAGTTACCTAAACTAACACAAAGTGATGTTGAAAATATGAACAGAACCATAACAAGACAAGATATTGAAAAGGTAATTTAAAAAACTCCCAACAAAAAATAAGCCCTGGCCCAGATGGCTTCAGTGGAGAATTCTGCCAAACATTCAGAGAATAGATTACATCAGTACTATTCAAACTATTTCAGAACATAGAAAAGGAAGGAAAACTTTGAAATTCATTCTATTAAGCCAACATAAGCCTGATACCAAAACCAGGCAAAGACAATGTCTTAGCCTGGGTTCTCTAGAGAAGCAAAACCAGTAAAGTGTATAAATATATATACAAAGAGAGATTATATCAAGGAAACAGCTCACGTGATTGTAGAGGCTAGAACGTCCCAAGTCCGTGGATCAGGGTAGAGGCCTCTCCCAAGTCACACAACTGCAGAAGCTGGCAAGTCCAAGATTTGCAGGTCGGAGAGTAGGGCTCCCACTCACAGGCTGTGCAGATCGACGAATC
>NW_004444220.1:1805448-1807258 GCF_000243295.1 Trichechus manatus latirostris
GCCTTGCCAGCTGAAGGCAAACTGCTTCTGGTGGTCCTTTGAAACAGGTATGGAGAAAAAGGCATTAGCCAGATCAATAGCTTCATACCAGGTACCAGGAGATGTATTAATTTGCTCAAGCAGTGAAATTACATCTGGAACAGCAGCTGCAATTGGAGTCACCACCTGGTTAAGTTTTCGATAATCTACTGTCATTCTCCAAGATCCATCTGTTTTTTGCACAGGCCAAATAGCTGAGTTGAATGGGGACATGGTGGGAATCTCCACCCCTGCATCCTTCAAGACCTTGATGGTGGCAGTAATCTCTTCAATCCCTCCAGGAATGCCGTATTGCCTTTGGTTTGCTATTTTCCTAGGTAGGGGCAGTTCTGATGGCTTTCACTTGGCTTTTCCTACCATAATAGCCCTTACTCCATTTGTCAGGGATCCAATGTGGGGGTTCTTCCAGTTGCTAAGTATATCTATTCCAATTATACATTCTGGAACTGGGGAAATCAATACAGGATGGGTTCGGGGACCCACTGGACCTACAGTGAGATGGACATGAGCCAAGACTCTATTAATAACCTGACCTCCATACGCCCCCACTCTGACTGGTGGGCCACAGTGATGTTTTGGGTCTCCTGAAATTAGTGTCAGCTCAGAGCCAGTATCCAGTAATCCCCAAAGTCTGATTATTTCCTTTTCCCCAATAAACAGTCACTCTCGTAAAAGGCTGTAGATCCCTTTGGGGAAGGCTGGGAGCAAGATTAACAGTAAAAATTTTTGGCTGTGTATTAGAGTCCTTCCTCAAGGGGACCCGGCCTCCCCTTCATTCAATGGGTTGTGGGAATTGATTGAGGGACTGGGACTCTCTATTCTGGCGATTTGAGTGAGACTGCTATTCACCTGACCTAGAGTTCATCCGTTTGTATAGATCAAGTAAATATTTAGTAGATTTCCTAACCATTTCACTCCTAGAGACACCCTGACTATGTAGCCAACGCCATAAGTCCGTACGAGTCAGACTATTCTGATAACTGCTTTGACTCCTCTGTCCATGACTGTAACCACGCCCACCTTGTCTTTGTCGATTGAGTGCAGCCATTTGGCCCCTACTACCACGGGGTCCAATCAACCCCATTGTAGTTAAGTGTCTTACTTCAGTTAGGGCAGTTCCCACTGTCAAATCTGACTTACATAAAATAGCAATCACGGCAGTCTTCAAGGATGCTGGAGCTCCCTTCACAAATTTGTTCCTCACAGTTGTGGTAAAAGGTGTGTCCTCTGGACACTCCATGTGTGGGTCCGTGGGTTTAACTTGATAAATCCACTCAAGCATACCAATTTCCCTAAGCCTTTGGATACCTTCTTCTACATTATACCAAGACAGGTCTGGTACTTCAACTTGATTTAGTGTCGGCCACCTCATAATCCATGCTTCAGCAACCCAACCAAATAAACTATTAGATCCTTTCCTAACTTCTCTAGCAGAAACATTGAAGGAACAGTCTGTGCTCAGTGGACCCATATCAATAAACTCAGACTGATCCATCTTTATGTTCCTTGCACAATCATCTCACAACCTTAATAGCCATTTCCACACATATTCCCCAGGTTTCTGTTTGTACATATTAGAAAACTCAAGTAGTTCTTTTGAAGTGTAGTGTACCTCCTCCTGAGTCACACTCTGTACTTCACCTTTTGGGGCTTGCTGGGACTTAAGCCTAGTTATAGGTCTAGAAGCCAGGATCGGTAGTGTGGAATTGTTTTGAGAACATTCAGCATTATCTTGTAAAGCATCTGCCTCAGGCGATGCTCCAGGCAATGA
>NW_004444220.1:1807428-1850871 GCF_000243295.1 Trichechus manatus latirostris
TGATTCAACGGAATTTATGGGCTCAGTGTCCCCAACTTCCTGATTATCTGCCCATATGTCCCCATCCCATCTCAGGATCCCATCTCTTCCCAATCAATGCCCTTACTTTAACTTCAGACACCTCTCGAGGTTTGCAATTAAGCTGGCGTTGTAATTCAGCCACTCTTACAATAAGGCTCTGGGTTTGGTTTTCAGCAACTTCAGCTCTGTTACTACAAGAAATAAGGCTTTTTGTCAAAGCACAAGTGGAAGCCTTGAGGTCATGTATGTGGCACTTGAGCCTTGACTTTGAAGCCCTGAGCGCATGTCTTTCCTTCATTAGTTTGTCTAGCAAAAGTAGGACAAACCAACCAGCTTCCTTATACTTCTCATTCTGACAAAGCTGTGGAAAGATATCACACATGTGTTCACCCTGAGCCTCACCTTTCACCAATACCTGATCTACCGGTGGTGATATTTTGCGTATTTGTATTGCCACCTTGCTCCATGGACTAGCAGTGACCTCTTTACTGCTGGAAGCAGAGTCATCAACGTCTTTATGACTAACTAGACTTGAGAACCAATTTAGAAAACACATCCTTACAATTTTGTTTCTCTAGAACCACTCCTGATACCAAATGTCTTAGGCTGTGTTCTCTAGAGAAGCAAAACCAATAAAGTGTATAGATACATATATAGAGAGAGATTATATCAAGGAACCAGCTCACGTGATTGTAGAGGCTAGAACATCCCAAGTCCGTGGATCAGGGTAGAGGCCTCTCCCAAGTCACACAGCTGCAGAAGCTGGCAAGTCCAAGATCGGCAGGTGGGAGAGCAGGGCTCCCACTCACAGGCTGTGCAGATTGACGAATCCCAGTTTCGGCAGATAAGCTGACAGCTCAAGTCCCAAGAACGGGAGATGAGACGACAGGAAGCAGCCGCAAGATCCAGAGGGAGCAAAAAGCAAGAACATCTACTTATATTCAGATGTGGGCCACAACCCCAAGGAATCTCCCTTTCATCTGATTGGCTACTCACAGTATATTGAATCATGGGGGTGATTACATTAAAACACTGAGAATCATGGCCCAGCCAAGTTGACACACAATCTTAACCATCACAGACACCACAAAAAAAGAAAATTACAGACCAATATTTGTCATGAATATAGATGCAAAAATTCTCCACAAAATGCTAGCCAATGGAATTCAGCATCATATCAAAAAAATAATACACCTCGGCCAAGTGCGATTCATACCAGGTAAGGATGGTTCAGCATTAGAAAACCAATGTAATCCACCACATAAATAAAATAAAAGAATCACATGATCATCTCAAAAGACACAGAAAAGGCATTAGACAAAGTCCAACACCATTCCTGATAAAAATTCTCAATAAAATAGGTGTAGACGGGAAATTTCTCAACATAATACGGACATCTATGCAAAGCCAACTGCCAACATCATTCTTAACTGACAGGCTGAAAACATTCCCCTTGAGAACAAGAACAAGAGAAGGATGCCCTTTATCACCACTCCTATTTAACATTGTGCTGGAAGTCCTAGCTAGAGCAATAAGGCAAGAAAAATGAAATAAAGGGCATCCAGATTGGTAATGAAGTAGTTAAACTGTACCTATTTGCGAATGATAGGGTTCTATACATAGAAAACCCTAAAGACTCCACAAGAAAACTACTGGAACTAATAGAAAGATTCAGCAGAGTAGCAGCATACTAGATAAACATACAAAAATCAGTTGGATTCCTATACACCAATAAAGAGAACAATGAAAAGGAAATAACGAAAACAATACCATTTATTGTTTTCCTGCCCCTAAAAAGATACAGTACTTAAGACTAAATCTAACCAGGGATGTAAAAGACCTATACAAAGAAAACTACAAAACACTACCGCAAGAAACCAAAAGAGATCTACGTAAATGGAAAAACATACCATGCTCATGGATAGGTAGACTCAACATTGTGAAAATGACAATTCTACCCAAAGCAATTTGCAAATACATTGCAATCGCGATCCAGATACCAACAACATTCTTTAAAGAGATGGAAAAACTAATGTTAACTTTATATGGAAAGGAAAGAAAGCCAGGCTAAGTAAACCTCTACTGAAGAAGAAGAAGAAAGTAGGAAGACTCACACTACCTGACCTCGGAACATACTATACAGTAGGTTACAGTAGTCAGAACAGCCTGGTATTGGTACAATGACAGATACATTGACCAAAGGAACAGAATTGAGAACCCAGAGGTAAATCCATCCATCTACAGTCACCTGATCTTCGACAAGGGCCCAAAGTCCATCAAATGGGGAACAGAAATTCTTTTTCACAAACGGTGCTGGCAAAACTGTATGTCCATCTGCAAAAAAGGGAAACAGGACCCATACCTCACACCATGTACAAAAACTACTTCAAAATGGAACAAAAACCTAAGTATAAAGCCCAAAGCTATAAAGTTCATAGAAGAAAAATAGGATCAATGCTAGAGTCCCTAATACATGGCCTTAACAGGATACAAACCATAACTAACAACACACAAACTCCAGAAAATAAGCTAGATAACTGGGATCTTCTAAAAATTATACATTTTATGCTCATCAAAAGATTTCACCAAAAGAGTAAAAAGAGAACCTACAGACTGGGAAAAAATTTTTGGACATTACAGGTCACACAAAGATCAAATCTCTAAAAACTAAAAGAAAATCCAACACCTCTACAACAAAAAGACAAATAATCCTATTAAAAAATGGGCAAAGGAAATGAACAGACACTTCACCAAAGAAGACATTCAAGTTTCCAACAGACAGAAGAGGAAACGCTCACGATCATTAGCCCTTAGAGAAATGCAAATTAAAACTACAAGGAGATATCATCTCACTCCAGCATTACTGGCAGGAATCAAAAAAACTGGAAATAAATGTTGGAGAGGCTGTGGGGAGATAGGAACTCTTATGCACTGCTGGTGGGAATGCAAAATGATATAACCATTTTGGAAAACGATGTGGCACTACCTTAGGAAGCTAGAAATAGAAATACCAAACGATCCAGCAATCCCACTCCTAGGAATATATCCTAGAGAAATAAGAGCCGTCACAGGAACAGACATATGCACATCCATGTTCATTGCATAACTATTTACAATAATAAAAAGATGGAAACAACCTAGATGCCCATCAACTGATGAACGGATAAACAAACTATGGTACATGCACACAATAGAATACTATGCAAAGATAAAGAAGAATAATGAATCTGCGAAACATCTCACAAAACGGATAAATCTGGAGGTATGCTGAGTGAAATAAGTCAGTCACAAAAGGACAAATAGTGTATAAGACCATTAGTATAACAACTCAAGGAAAGGTTACACACAGAAAGAAACAAACTTTGAGGATTATGAGGGAAGGGAGAGTAGGGGAGGGAAAAACACTTAGCAGACAATAGATAAGTGGTAACTTTGTGAAGGGTAAGACAGTACTCGGTATTGGCGAAGTCATCACAACCTGATCAAGGCAAGGCCATGAAATCTTCATAGACATATCCAAACTCCCTGAGGGACCGAATTGCTTGCCTGAGAGCTGAGGACCATGGTCTTGGGGGACATCCAGCTCAACTGACATAACATAATTTATAAAGAAAATGTTCTACATCCTACTTTGGTGAGCAGCTCTGGGGTCTTAAAAGCCTGTGAGTGGTCATCTAAGATACTCCACTGATCCCACTCCATTTGGAGCAAGGGAGAATGAAGAAAATAAAAGATCCAAGGGAAAGATTAGTCCAAAGAACTAATGGACCACAACTACCACAGCGTCCAGCAGTCTGAGTCCAGTACAATTAGATGGTGTCTGGCTACCATCTACTGCTCTGACAGGAACCAAAATACAGCTTCCCAAATGGAGCTGGAGAAAAATGTAGAACAAAATTCTAACTCACAAAAAAAGACCAGACTTACAGGCCTGAAAGAGATTGGAGAAACCCTGAGAGTATGGCCCCTCGACACCCTTTTAACTCAGTACTGAAGTCGCTCCTGTGGTTCAGCGTTCAGCCAAAGATCAGACAGGTCCAGAAAACAAAATGAGACTAAATGGGCACACTAGCTCAGGGGCAAGGACCAGAAGGCAGGAGAGGACAGGAAAGCTGGTAATGGGGATCCCAAGGTCAAGAAGGGGAGAGTGTTGATATGTCTAGTGGTTGGCAACCAATGTCACAAAACAATATGTATATTAATTGTTTAATGAGAAACTAATTTGCTCTGTGAACCTTCATCCAAAGCACAATAAAAAAACGAAGATCACAAATCAATAACCTCACTTTACAATTTAAGGAACTATAAAAAGAAGAGCAAACTAAGCACAAAGCTACAAGAAGTAGGGAAATAATCAAGATCAAAACAGAGATAATTGAATTAAAGATCAGAAAAACAACAGAGAGAACCAATGAAAATATGAGTTGGTTTTTTGAAAAGATCAATAAAATTGACAAACCTACATTGACAAAGAAAGAGAGAAGATGCATATACCTAAAATCATAAATGAAAGTGGGAGCACTACAACTGACTACAGAAATAAAAAGGACCATAAGAGAATACTATGAACAATTGTACGCCAAAAAATTAGACAACATAGATGAAATGGACAAATTCCTGGAAAAAAATAGACTTCCTAGACTGACTTAAGAACAAATATAAGATCTTAATAAAACCATAACAAGTGAAGAGATTGAATAAAAAACCTTCCAAAAATTAAAATTCTTGACCAAATGGCTTAATTGGAGAATTCTACCATACATTTAAAAAAGAAGTGAAACCAGTCCTTTTTAAATTTTTCCAAAATAAAAAGAAGGAACATTTCTTAATTCATGCTATGAAGCTAGCATTACTTTGATACCAAAGCCAGATAAAGACACCACAAGAAAAAAAATACAGGCCAACATCCCTTATGAATACAAAGCAAATATCCTTTAAAAAAATACTAGAATAATGAATCCAAAGCATAGTAAAAAGGATTGCACACCATGATCTAGTGCGATTTAGCACAGAAATGTAAGAGTGGTTCAACATTAGAAAATCAATCAATGTAATACACCACATTAACAGAACAAAGGAAAAGAACCATATGATTATCTCAATCAACACAGGGAAAGTGTTTGACAAAATCCTACAGCTTTTCTTGATTAAAAAAAATATATATATATAGGAATAGAAGAGAAATCCCTCAATCTGATAAAGGATGTTTATGGAAAACCCACACTAGCATCATGCTCAATGGAGAAAGACTGTGAACAAGATAAGGATGTCCGCTGTCACCACTGCTATTCAATATTGTACTGGAAGTTCTAGCCAGAGAAATTAGGCAAGAAAAAGAAGTAAAATGTATCCATACTGGTAAAGAAGAGATAAAAATATTCCTTTTTGCTGATGACATGAATGTGTATAAGGAAGACCCCAAAGAATCCAAAAGAAAATTACTAGAGATAATAAGTGAATTCAGCAACGTGGAAGGATTCAAGATCAACACACAAAAATAAGAAGAGATTTTATACGTCTGCAATGAGCAAGTTGAAAGAAAATTAAAGAGACGATTCCATTTACAAAGCAGCTATAAGAATAAAATATGCAGGAATTGATTTAACCAGGGAAGTGAAAGGCTTGTATGCTGAAACCTATAAAACATTGCTGGAAGAAATTAAAGAATACCTAAATAAATGGAAGGATATTCTGTGCTCATGAATCAGAAGACTTAATGTTGTTAAGATGCCCATACTACCTAAAGCAATCTATAGATTCAATGTAATATCCATTAAAATTCCAACAGACTTTATTGCAGAAAAGGAAAAGCGGATCCTCAAATTTTATGGAATGGCAAGCAGCTCCAAATAGCCAAAGAAATTTTGAAAAAGAACAAAGTCAGAAGACTCACACTTCCTTATCTCAAAACATATTACAAAGCTACAGGAATCTAAACAGTCTGATACCAGTATAATGATAGACATATAGACCAATGAAATAGAATTGAGAGTACAGAAATAAGCCCACAAATCTATGGTCAACTGACTTTCAAAAAGGGTACTAAATCCATCCAATGAGAAAATAAAAGTCTCTTTAATAAATGGGGCTGGAACACCTGGATTTCCACAAAATAATCTACCTGGGCCCATACCTTACACCATATATGAAAACTAACTCAAAATGGATAAAACAGCTAAATGTAAGATCTAAAATAATACAACTGTTAGGAGAAAACGTAGGGGTAACTCTTCAGGACCTACTTCTTACAATTTTTTTTGTACTTTAGATGAAGGTTTACAGAGCAAACTAGCTTCTCATTAAACAATTAATGCAAATATTGTTTTGTGACATTGGTTGCCAAACCCATGATATATAAACACTTTCCCCTTTCCGACCTTGGGCTCTCCATTACCAGCTTTCTTCTCCCCTCCTGCCTTCTCGTCCTTGCCGCTGGGATAGTGTGCCCATTTGGCCTCGTTTTGTTTTATGGACTGTCTAATCTTTGACTGAAGGGTGAACCTCAGGAGTGACTTCATTTCTGAGCTAAAAAGGTGTCCAGGGGCCATAATATCGGGGTTTCTCCAGTCCCTGTCAGACCAGAAAGTTTAGTCTTTTTTGTGTGTGTGTGACTTAGAATTTTGTCCTACATTTTTCTCCAGCTGTACTGGGACCCTATTGTCATCCCTGTCAGAGCAGTCGGTGGTGGTAGCTGGGCACCATCTAGTTGTGCTGGACTCAGTCTGGTGGAGGATGTGGTAGTTGTGGTACATTAGTCCTTTGGACTAATTTTTCCCTTGTGTCATTTGCTTTCTTCATTCTCTCTTGCTCCAGACGGAATGAGACCAGTGGATTATCTTAGATGGTCTCTCACAAGCTTTTAAGACTCTGGATGCTACTCACCAAAATAGAATGTAGAACATTTTCTTTATAAACTGTGTTATGCCAATTGAGCTAGATGTTCTCCAAGACCATGGTCCCCACAGCCCTCAGCCTAGTAATTTGGTCCCTCGGCGAGACTGGATGTGTCTATGGAGTGTCCATGAACTCACCTCGGACAAGTTGTGCTGGCTTCCCCAGTGTTGTGTACTGTCTTACCTTCACCAAAGTTACCACTTATCTGCTATTTAGTGTTTTTCCACTTCCACCCCTACCCTCCCTCGTAACCATCAAAGATTGTTTCCTTTTGTGTGTAAACCTTTTCATGAATTTTTGTAGTAGTGGTCTCATACAATGTTTGTCCTTTTGGAAGCGCTATATCGTTTTCCAAAATGGTTGATCCATTTTGCATTCCCACCTGCAGTGCATACGAATTCCTATCTCCCTGCAGCCTCTCCAACGTTTGTTATTTTCTGTTTTTTTTTTTTACTTCATGCCAGTAATGTCAGGGTGAGACGGTATCTCATTGTGATTTTGATTTGCATTTCTCTAAAGGCTAGTGATCGTGAGGGTTTCCTCCTGTATATGTTAGCCCCTTGAATGTCTTCTTTGGTGAAGTTTCTGTTCATATCTTCTGCCCAGTTTTTAATTGGATTATTTGTCTTTTAGTTGGAGAAGTGTTGGATTTTCCTATAGGTTATACAGATTAGAACTTCGTAGGATTTGTCATAGCCAAAAATTTTTTCTTAGTCTGTAGGTTCTCTTTTTACTCTTCTGGTGAAGTCTTTTGATAAGCATAAGTGTTTAATTTTTAGAAGATTCCAGTTATCTAGCTGACCTTCTGGTGTTTCTGTATTGTTAGTTATGGTTTGCATCCTGTTAATGCCGTGTATTAGGGCCTCTAGCATTGTTCCTATTTTTTCTTCTATGATCTTTATAGTTTTTGGTTTTATATTTAGGTCTTTGATCAATTTTCAGTTGGTTTTTGTGTATGATGTGAGGTATGAGTCCTGTTTAATTTTTTTTTGCAGATGGACGTATGGTTATGCCAGCACCATTTGTTAAAAAGACTGCCTTTTCCACATTTGATGGACTTTGGGCCTTTATCGAAGATCAGGCGACCGAAGGTGGATGAATTTACATCTGGGTTCTCAATCCTGTTCCATTGGTCAATGTGTCTGTTGTTGTACCAGTACCAGCCTGTTTTGACTACTGAAGCTGTATAGTAGGTTCTGAGGTCAGTTAGTGTGAGTTCTCCAGTTTATTCTTCTTCAATAGTGCTTGACTTATCCGGGGACTCTTCCCTTTCCATATAAAGTTAATGATTAGTTTTTCCATCTCTTTAAAGAATGCTGTTGACATTTGGATCAGGATTGCATTTTATTTGTAGATTGCTTTGGGTAGAATTGACCCTTTCTCAATGTTAAGTCTACTTATCCATAAGCATGCCATGTTTTTGTTTGTTTGTTTTTTTTTGTTTTTTGTTTTTGTTTTTTTTCCATTTATGTAGGCCTCTTTTGGTTTCTTGCAGTAGTGTTTTGCAGTTTTCTTTGTACAGGTCTTTTACATCCCTGGTTAGATTTATTCCTAAGCATTTCCTTTTATTAGGGGCCAGTATATATGGTATTGTTTTCCTAATTTCCTTTTCGTAGTTCTTTTTATTGGTGTATAGGACTCCAAATGATTTTTTCTGTTTGTCTTATATCCTGCTACTCTGTTGAATCTCTCTATTAGTTCCAGTAGTTTTCTCATGGAGCCTTTTGGGTTCTCTATGTATAGTATCGTATCATGGCAAATAGGGATAGACTTATTTCTTCATTACCAATCTGGATGCTGTCATGGATTGAATTGTGTCCCCCCAAAATATCTGTCAACTTGGCTAAGTCATGATTCTCAGTGTTGTGTGATTTTCTACCATTTTGTCATCTGATCTGATTCCCTGTGTGTTATAAATCCTATCACTATGATGTTAATGAATAAGAAGGATTAGTGGTGGTTATATTGATGAGATCTACAAGATTACATAGTGTCTTAAGCCAATCTCTTTTGAGATATAAAAGAGAGAAAAAAGCAGAGAAACATGGGGACCTCATACCACCAAGAAACAAGAGCCAAGAGAATAGCGTGTCCTTTGGACCCTGGATCCCTATGCTGAGAATCTCCTTGACCAAGGGAAGACTGATGACAAGGACCTTTCTCCAGAGCCGACACAGAGAGAAAGCCTTCGCGTGGAGCTGACACCCTGAATTTGGACTTGTAGCCTACTAGATTGTAAGAGAATAAATTTCTCTTTGTTAAAGCCATCCATTTGTGTTATTTCTGTTTTAGCAACACTAGGTAACTAAGACAGATGCCTTTTATTTCTTTGTCTTGCCTTATTGATCTAGCTAGGCCTTACAGGACAATGTTAAATAGGAGTGGTGCTAAAGGGCATCCTTGTCTTGTTCCTGTTCCCAAGGGGAATGTTTTCAGCCTCTCTCCATTAAAAATGATGTTGGCTATTAGTTTTGTATAGATGCCCTTTATTACGTTGAGAAATTTCCTTTCTATTCCTATTTTATTGAGAGCTTTCCTCAGGAATGGATGTTGGACTTTATCAAGTGCCTTTTCTGCATTGATTGAGATGATCATGGGATTCTTTTATTTTATTTATGTGGTGAATTACGTTGATCGACTTGCTAATGTTGAACCATCCTTACACACCTGGTATGAATCCCACTTGGTCAACATGTTTTTTTTATTTTTCTGATATGATGCTGAATTCTATTGGCTAGAATCCTGTGGGGAATTTTTACGTGTATATTCATGAGAGATATTGGTCAGTAATTTTCTTTTTTCTGGTGTCTTTGCCTCTTTTTGTATCAGGGTTATGCTGGCTTCATAGAATGAACTTGGAAGGATCCCTTCCATTTCTATGCTCTGTAGTAGTTTGAGTAGTACTCTGAATGTTTGATAGAATTCTCCAGTGAAGCTATCTGGGCCAGAGCTTTTTTTAGATGGGACTTTTTTAAAATTACCTTTTCAGTCTCTTCTTTTGATATGAGTCTGTTCAGATTTTCAACTTCAGTTTGTATTAGTTTTGGTAGGTAGTGTGTTTTAGAAATTTCTGCATTTCCTCTAGGTTTTGAAATTTGTGGGAGTATAGTTTTTCATGGTACATTGTCATGATCCTCTTTATTTCAGTTTGGTCTGTCATAGTGTCCCCCATTTCATTTCTTATTTGGGTTATTTGCTTACTCATCTGTTTTTCTTTTATTATTTTAGCCTATGGTTTGTTGATTTTGTTGACCGTTTCAAAGAACCAATTTTTGGTTTTGTTGATTCTTTTTATTGTTTCTCTAGTCTCTATTTCATTTATTTCTGCTCTGATCTTTATTATTTCCTTTCTTCTGGTGGCTTTGACTTAATTTGCTGTTCTTTTTCTATTTGTTTGACTTGTAGAGTTTAAATTTTGATGTTGTCCCTTTGTTCTTTTTTGATGTGTGCATCTTTTGCTATAAATTGATCTCTGTTGTGTCCCTTTGTTGTGTCCCAAAGGTTTTGGTATGATGTGTTTTCATTCTCATTTGATTCCAGGATTTTTTTGAATCCATCTTTGATTTCTTCTATTACCCAGTGGTTTTTAAGCAGAGTGTTATTCAGTTTCCATATAATTGATTTTTTTCCTTGCTCTTCCTGTTTTTAACTTCTACTTTTATGACATTGTGATCAGGGAAGATACTTTGTATTATCTCAGTATTTTGGATTTTTTTGAGGGTTGTTTTGTGGCCTAAGATATGGTCTATCCTGGAGAACATTCCAAGGGCATTGGAAAAGAATGTGTACTTTGCTGTTGTTGGGTGGAGTGCTCTATATATGTCTGTGAGGTTAAGTTTGTTGATTGTGGCTTTTAGATCTTCTGTATCTTTGTCAAGTTTCTTTCTAGATGTCTGTCCTTTACCAAGAATGGTATGTTAAAGTCTCCTACTATTATTGTGAAACTATCAATTTCTCTGCTCAGTACTGTTAGTTTATGTACTTTGGAGCCTTGTCTTAGGGTGCACAGATATTTACTATGGTTATGTCTTTCTGATGGATTGTCCCTTTAATCATTATATAATGTCCTTCTTTGTCTTTTATGGTGAATTTTCTTTTAAAGTCTATTTTATTTGAGATTAGTATTGCCACTCCTGCTCTTTTTTGCTAGCAGTTTGCTTGATATATTTTTTTCTTTCCTTTGATTTTTAATAAGTTTATGTGTTTGTTTCTAAGGTGTGGTTCTTTTAGACAGCATATTGATAAGTCTTGTTTTATTATCCATTCCATCACTCTGTCTTTTTATGGGTGCATTTAGGCCATTTACATTCAGTGGGATTATTGATAGGTGTGTGTTTATCGATGTCATTTTGTAGAGCTTTTTTTTGTGGTGCTGACGTTTTCTTCTCTGTTCTTCTTACTCTCCTGTTTTAAGTTCCTTTTACTTGTGGGGTTTTTTTTATTTCTTTCATTTTTGTAGATTTTGTGTTTACTGAGGCTTTATGTTTTTCTTTTTTCTTTTAATGAATAGATTTGTTAACTTTCTTTGTGGTTACCTTGAAATTTACCCCTATCTTCCTAAGTTTGAACCAGTCTTTTATTACTTGGTATCACCTTGCCTTCCTTTCCATTAGAAGGTTCTATACCTACACCATTTATTCCCTCTTTTATTGTTCTGACATTGTTGTTATTTACAAATTAACCTCTCTGGTTGCCTGTTGTAAATCTTTTAGTTTTGTTTTATCCTTGAGAGTTCATTACATAGGTTGGTATCTGGCTGATGTGGTCTTGTGCCCTGGATTCAGGCTGTTGGCTGATGTTGTTGGTTCTCTAACTGAATTATTGTAAGTTTGGTTTGGTTTTTACATGTTTTATTTGTATCTATTTATCTGGAAATGTCCTAATTTTGTTATCATATTTGAGCAAGCGATTTGCATGATTTATTTTTGGTTGACCATTTTTTCTTTCAAGATTTTGTATATGTCATCCCATTGCCTTCTTGCCTGCATGGTTTCTACTGTGTGATCAGATCTTTGTATTATTGTTTCCCCTCTATATGTGACTTTTCATCTTTCTTCAGCTGCTCTTAGGATTCTTCATTTTTGATTTTAGTGAGTGTGATTATGATCTGTCTTGGT
This sequence comes from Trichechus manatus latirostris, assembly GCF_000243295.1. Taxonomy (NCBI): domain Eukaryota; kingdom Metazoa; phylum Chordata; class Mammalia; order Sirenia; family Trichechidae; genus Trichechus; species Trichechus manatus. The sequence goes on from NW_004444220.1 coordinate 1,819,461, forward strand.
GATTTTCTTTTGTGGTCTCTCCTATATAGGGTTAGTTTAGCTTCTTGGATGGTCAGCTTCTCATCTTTCATGTCCAAGTGTGCAGGGCCAGTCACTCAGTTATGGATCAGCAGGGCAGGTCCAGCCTAGGGGTAGAGGGTAGGGATGGGTCGTTTATGACATGTACTAGGGCCGACAGGGAAGGCCTGGGGGCATATCAGGGTGGGGTCCAGTGGTCTGCACCTGTGCCACTCGGGGGGTGCTGTACCCAGCACATGGTTTAGATAAGCAGGAGGGAAGAGGGAGGATGTGATGTGTGGAGCTAAGTAGGTGTGGGAAAGAAGAGAGAAACAGAAACCAAAAACAAGTCATGAGGGAGCCTACTATTGGAGTGGTGCAGACTCTGGGAAGCCATGTGCCGGTGACTTTCTAGCCAGGCAGTGTGGCACAGGCCATCAAAAAGAGGCAGAGATGGCACATGAGGCTAGAAAGGAAAGGAAGGAAGTGAGAGAGAGATAAGAAACTGGAAACAAAAAAAGGAGAAAGGCATACGCAGTCAGGTGGTTAGAAGAATGGAAAGGAAGGAAAGTAGAGAGAGGCAAGAAACCGAGTAAAATAAAATGCCAGGTGGTCAAGACGAAGAAAGGTATAAAGAGACAAGAAACTGAGAAAAAAAGAAAAAATGTCCTGAGAGAGACCACTAGAAGCATATCCCCAGCCAAGCGGCACAGCATATTCCATCAAGAAAGAGCAGAGATGGCACACGGCATGAGGTGTTCAGGAGAAGTGTAAGGAAAGAAGGTAGAGAGAAATGAGAAACTGAGAAAACAAAAAATAAATAAATAAAAATAATTTTTAAAACGTCCCGAGGGAGCCAACTGGCATGGTGGTGTGGACAAGGGAAGCAGCTCCCTAGACGAGCAGCACTGCACAGCCCATCAAGAAGGAACAGAGATGGCACACAGAGCCAGGTGTTCAGGAGAAAGAAAAGGAAGGAAGGTAGAGAGAGACAAGAAACTGAGAAAAGAGGGGGGAAAAAGCCCCGAGGGAGCCCACTGGCTTGGCGGTGTGGACCAGGGAAGTGGTTCCCCAGCCACTCAGCACTGCTCAGCCTATCAAGAAAGAGCAGAGATGGCACACAGAGCCAGGTATTTGGGAGAAAGGAAAGGAAGGAGGTTAGAGAGAGAGAAGAAGCCAAAAAAGCAACAACCACAAAAAAATGTCACTGAAGGAGCCAGCCAGTGGGGACAGGGTGAATACAAGCCAGAACGAGCAGGTGTCTCCCGGCCCAGGGACAATACCTCCCCCCAAAAGCTTCAAAGGCCACTCAGAGAGAAGAAGTGTGGGGTGGGTTGGAAATCGTGTATCCTTGGTAACCGATGCTATGTCTCCTGCTGAGAGCTCCGTGGTGTTGCCTTCCCATACTCCCTGTCTGCCATTCTTGGTGGCTGAGGGGTCCAAGACGGCAAACTCGTGCCTCGTTAGCAGATGGGTGACCTCCAACCCGTAATTCTCCCTTTCTCTGTTAGTTTCTTATTCCATTTGGTGTTTGATTGAGTTGTTTATCCCTTCATTTGACTCTTAGTGTTCCAGGATTGATGTTTGTATCTGATTTACTTAGTTTTTTGGGTCTTTGCTGTGAACAGGTGGCGTGGTGATTCTGTCTATAGCGCCATGTTGTCTCTGCCTCCTCCAGAACCTACTTTTTAATGTTTCAGGTCTTGCTTCTTAGATATGACACAACTGCATGAACACGAAAAGTCAAAATAGATAAATTGGACCTCATAAAAATTAAATTTTTGGTTCATCAAAGGACTTTATCAACAAAGTGAAGAGACATGCTACAGATTGGAAAATTTTTTGTGAAATCATATATCCAATAAGTGTTTAATAGTCAACTTATGTAAAGAATTCCTACACCTTAACAACAACAACAAAAAAACCCAAAACCAAACCCATTGCCATCAAGTCGATTCTGACTCATAGCGACCCTATAGGACAGAGTAGAACTGCCCCATAGGGTTTCCAAGGAATATCTGGTGGATTCGAACTGCCGGCCTTTTGGTTAGCAGTTGTAACTCTTAACCACTACTCCACCAGGTTTTCCAAAAAGTCAAAATATTCAATAAAAAAACTGGCAAAATAAATACGCAAAAAGACATTTCACCAAAGAAGAAATACAAACGTCTAACAAACACATAAAAAGATGCTCGATGTCATTATTTATGAGGGAAATGCAAATCAAAATTACAATGCTGTATCACTTCACGCCCACTAAGATGAGTATGATTTTAAAAATGGAACACAACAGGTGGTGTTAGCAAGGTAGAATAAATTGACACCCTCATCTATTGCTAGTGAGATTGTATAATGGTAGAGTCACTGTGAAAAACAGTTTGTTTCTTCCTCAAAAAATTAATTACCAACTCAACTACTAGATAGGAACTAAAAATAATTGAAAGCAGGAACACAAAAGATACTTGTATACAAATGTTTGTTGCAGCACTATTCACAATAATCAAAATATAGAAATAGCCTTAAGGTCCAACAACAAATGAATGATTAAATAAAATATGTGTCTCAGTCATCCAGTGCTGCTCCAACAGAAACACCACAGGTGGATGGCTTTACAAAGAGAAATTTATTCTCTCACAGTCCAGTAGGCTACAAGTCCAAACTCAGGGCATCAGCTCCAGGGGAACACTCTCTCTGTTGGCTCTGGAGGAAGGTCTGTGTCATCAATCTTCCTTTGGTCTGAGAGCTTCTCTGCGCAGGAACCTCAGGTCCAAATGACACGATCTGCTCCCGGCACTGCTTTCTTGGTGGTATGAGGTTCCCATGTGTCTCTGCTCACGTCTCTCTTTTATATCTCAAAAGAGATTGCATTAAGACACTAATCTTGTCAACCTCTTCAGTATAACCTCATCACAGTGATAGAATTTATAACACATGAGGAGATCACATATAATCTCATAGTGGTAGAGTTTATAACACTTAAGGAAAACACAATCATACAATACTGGGAATCATGACCTAGTTGAGGTGCTACACACATTTTTTGGGGGACACTATTCAATCCATGACAATATGTTACATACATATAATGGAAAATTACTCAGCCACGAATACAATGAAGTCCAGATGCATGCCACAACATGGATAACCTTTTAAACTTTATGCTGAGTGAAATATATCAGTCACAAAATGACAAATATTTTAAGATCCCACTTATTTGAAATGTCTATAATAGGTAAATGCAGAGAGACCAAAGTTTGTTAGTGGTTATCAGATGTAGGCGAAAGGGAGAGAAAAAAGAGAACTCATTGCTTAGGGGACACTGAGCTTCTGTAAGGGTGATGGAAAAGTTTGGGTATGGATAATGGTGATTATTGAACAACATAATAAACAGAAGTCACTGAATTGTACGTTAAGAATGTTAAAATGACAAATCTTATATTGCATATATATTTACCACAATAAAAAAGACAGGAAGAAAGGAAAGAAGTAATGGAGGGAGAAAACTATTAAATGGAAAATATGGTTTTTTGTCCTTTTCCTGTGATATGTTGGTGTCTCAAAAAATGATTTTAGTGTATGTAATTTGATGAGTTTGGTGATCTAAATATCATTTCAAAATGTATATTTTGACCATAACAGTTCTTCACATTGTCTTTAATACAACTCAACTCCCACTTAGCTATGCAGAATTCTTTGCTTGAATTACTGATAAACCTTTTGCCTTCGAGTCGCTTCTGACTCATAATGACTCTATTAGAATAGAACTGCCCCATAGAGTTTTCAAGGAGTGGCTAGTGGATTCAAACTACCGGCCTTTTGGTTAACAGCCAAGCTCCCAACCACTGTGCCACCAGGGCTCCAGCGTTACCTCAAATAAACCAATAAATTTTAAGCAAGTTCATTAAAAAAAAAAAAAACCCACAAAACCAGAATCAAACAGATATTCTGGAGCTAAAAATACAGTAACTGAAATAAAAATTCATTAGAACTGGCAGAAGAAAAAGTCAATACACTAGATAAAAAAGCTATGAAAATTATTGTGTATAAAGAGCAACAGAAGAAAAGAACAAAGAAGACTGAATAAAGACTAATGGAATTAAGAGATTCCACCAAGCGATCTAACTTTTACATCTTGGTAATCCCAAAAGGAGAAAAGAGAAAAAAAAGAACAGAAAGAATTTTCAAAGAAATAATAGCAGGGAGGTGGGGCCAAGATGGTGGTGTAGTTAGATGCTTCCAGTGATCCCTCTTACAACAAAGAAAAAATGTGAATCATTATATATGACAATCTAGGAGCTCTGAACATCAAAGGCAAAGTTGAGGAATCGAACTCAGTGGCAGGGGGAGGAAGAGATGGTTCAGAAGCAGCAAGCAGTTGCCAGACCTGAGCCAGTGAGAGGCAGAGCCCTTCAGGCCATATCAGCTCGTGAGGCGTGGTAAGGCCTGCAAGCAGAGGTGCTCTAGAGGTATTTTCCACACCAGGAGAGACCCAGCAGCAGAGCGTCTACTTGGCCATCCAGAACCAGTGAGAAACAGCTCTCGATCAGTGAAAGATAAGTACTTGCATCTGGCCTACCACACGGATCAAAAACACCTCCTTTGGGAAAAAAACCTCTCTCCTATTTACCTCCCCGCTCACTGCTCTGCACTGGGTCCAGGACCAGCTTCAGCAATTGCCAAGTCCCCTGGGCCAGAAGTAGGACCCGTCATGCACCCTGACCAATTCTCCCAGCTTTGGAGAGGGAACAAATTAACAAACAGGGGAGAAAATAAGCTGCCGACTCCCCTAAGCCAGGAACTCAGGGTAGGCACAGCTCCTTTGCCTAGGCACAGGCGTAAGTGGTCCATGGACTTTGAGTGTCTTTTCTCCTGCATAGACTTTTGTGGGCCCATTTGGACAGCATAGGCCCTCATTACCACAGTACAACAAGGTATATACCTTAAGTCTAACTTCAACAGTTTTAACTGTGAAGTGGCAGGTTCATGACCTTTGATACTGCTCTGCCTATTAAGCAGGGTCTTCACCTACCCACATCAGGGGCCTGAGGACAGGTAGCTCCACACACGCCACCTAGCCACCTGAGAAAGGGGCCCAAGAATAAGTAGTGCCTCCCAGTCCTTACAGCCAACAACACTGGGTGCTCATAGTCCGGCTGCAAAACCCATCCACCTAATCACCCTAGGGAACAGGGACACGCTTTCCTCCCGGACACTCGGGGGTGGACTTTGGCCCCTGTCTTGCTCAAAGGGTGACCCCTGCTGCAACTGGATGCCTGTGTCTACACCAATAACCCATGCCTGTCTAGGACTGTAGGTGAGAGCCTGTACCACACACTTGGTGGCAGACTACTTGGACACCTGAGCTGAATCCATTAAGGAGGAGTGGGCGGACTCCTGCTCTCACATACTTAGTGGCAGGTCTGATCACCTGGTGGCAGGACTTTGGAGCTTTAGGGGAGCTGGTGATTGGACTAGCACACACGAACAGCCTATTTGGGCATATCAAAATAAAACAAAATAAGCTAGGACACAGTAAGCAAGCATAAAATAAATAAATATAATAACTTATTGATGGTTCAGAGACAACAGTCAATATCAGATCATATAACTAGGCAGACCACGATGGCTTCAGCAAGCTCTCAAAATACAAAATCAAGGAATTTTCTGGAGAAAGAGAATTTCTTGGAATTACCAGAGGTATAATACAAAAGATTAATATACAGAACTCTTCAAGAGATCAGGAAGGAGATCATACAAAATGCAGACCTAGCAATAGAGGAACCTAAGAAGATTAGAGAAGAGCATAATGACAAATTTAACAGGCTGCAAGAATCCATAGAGAGACAGCAATCAGAAATCCAGAAGATTAACAATAAAATTTCAGAATCAGACAACTCAATAGAAAGTCATAGGAGCAGAATTGAGGCAATGAAAGTCAGAATTAGTGAGACTGAAGATAAAGGACATGAGACCAACTTATTTGTGGAAAAATCAGATAAAAGAATTTTGAAAAATGGAGAAACCCTAAGAATTATGTGGGATTCTATCAAGAGGAATAACCTAAGAGTAATTGGAGTACCAGAACCGGGGTGATAACAGAAAATACAGAGAGAATTGTTGAAGATAATTTACTTACCAGATATCGTGAAAGATGAGAAGATATCTATCCAAGATCTTCAGCAAAGCCCACGTAAGGTACATCCCAAAAGAAAGTCACCAAGACATATTGTAATCAAACTTGCCAAAACCAAAGATAAAGAGAGAATTTTAAGAGCGGCTAGGGATAAATGAAAAGTCATCTACAAAGGAGAGTCAATAAGAATAAGCTCTGACTACTCAGTAGAAACCACGCAAGCAAGAAGGCTTTATCAACCCTTTATCACCACTCTTATTTAACATTGTGCTGGAAGTTCTAGCTAGAGCAATACGGCAAGAAAAAGAAACAAAGGGCATGCAAATTGGTAAGGAAGAGGTAAAACTATTCCTATTCGCAGAAGATAAGCACTTATACACAGAAAACTCCAAAGAATTCACAAGAAAGCTACTGGAACTAATAGAAGATTTCAGCAAATTAGCAGGATACAAGATTAACATACAAAATCAGGTGGATTCCTCTACACCAACAAAGAGAACTTTGAAAAGGAAATCAGCAAATCAATAACCCCCAAGAAGATAAAGTACTTAGGAATAAATCTAACCAGGGAAGTAAAAGACCTATACAAAGAAAACTACAAAACACAACTGCAAGAAACCAAAAGAGACCTACATAAGTGGAAAAACATACCATGCTCATGGATAGGAAGACTCAACATTGTGAAAATTACAATTCTACTCAAAGTGATATACAAATACAATGCAATCCCAATCCAAATTCCGACAGCATTCTTTAACGAGATGGAGAAACAAGTCACCAAATTTATATGGAAAGAGAAGAGGCCCTGCTAAGTAAAGCATTACTGAAGAGGAGGAACAAAGTGGGAGACCTCACACTACCTGATTTTAGAATCTATTTTACAGTCACAGTAGTCAAAACAGACACATAGACCAATGGAACAGAATTGAGAAATCAGACGTAAATCCATCCATCAACAAGCAGCTGATATGTGACAAAGGGCTAAAGTCAGCTAAATGAGGAAAAGACAGTCTGTTCAACAAATGCTGACAGGATAACTGAATGTCCATCTGCAAAAAATAAATAAGACAAGATCCGTACCTCACGCCATACACAAAAGCTAACTCAAAATGGATCAAAGACCTAAATATAAAATCTAAAATAATAAGGATCATGGAATTAAAAATAGAGAATGTGCTAGGGGCCCTAATACATGGCATAAACAGTAGACAAACCATAACTAACAATGCACAAACAGCAGAAGAGAAACTAGATAACTATGAGCTCCTAATAATTAAATGCTTATGCTCATCAAAAGACTTTACAAAAAGAGTAAAAATACAACCTATAGACTGGGAAAAACATTTTGGCTACGCCATATCCAAAGGTCTAATCTCTAAAATCTACAAATACTTCAATACTTCAATAAAAAAAGACAAATAATCCAATTAAAAAATGGGCAAAGTTACCCCCAATACCTTCTATTGCGTTGTCCATTTCTGAAATTTTGTTATCTTTTGAATTATAATTGCTGTTTTTGTATTATTTCCAATTGTGTATTTATTTTTACATTTTGTACTTGTATTATTTCCTTGAATTCTTCTATTGTTCTGTCTGCGTTTTCCCTGATCTCTTTCCTAATCTCTTGGAGATCCCTGAATATTAAACTTTTGAATTTACTATCAGGTAGTTCCAGTGTGTTTTTTTCTGCTGGAAAGTCAACTTGTGCTTTATTCTGATAGCTTACTGGAACCATCTTGTTTTTTGTTTGTTTATTCTGTAGGCTTTGTTATTGTCTGTCTCCAAGACATTTAGATTTTGTTTTCTTTATTTATTGATTGTAGGTTTATTTTTTGTCTGCTTTTTTTTGGTTATGTCTGGGTGAGTGGGCCAGGCATGCTTTGTTGCTTGCTTGTCTATAAGCATGATAGTTCTCATCACCTTGTCCTGGTGTGCAGGGCCAGTTCTCACGTATGGTGCAGTAAGGCAAGTCAAGCAGGAAGGGAAGGGGCAGAAATGGATAATTTATATGCAGTGAGAACCGGACCAGGGGATGGAGTGGGGCTCCTGCAGTCTGTGGGGGAATTCTGAGAATGAGAGGAAGTGCCTTGAGTCCAGGCCAGGTCCCCTCAGTGTGGCAGCAGGTGGCGAGAGTGGTCCAGAGCTGGTAGGAAAGTCTCTGGGTTCTGGACCGTGTCCCCACGGATCCGCAGAAGGTGGTGGGAGGGGTCCAGAGCCAGTGAGAGCAGGCTTGTGGTCCAGGCCAAGTCCTCTCAGAATCACAGGAAGTGGCAGGAGGGGTCCAGATCTGGCAGAAAGGGGCCTAGGGTCTAGGCTGAATACCCTTAGGGCCACAGTGGGCAGTGAGTGGTTCAGAGCAGGTGGGAAGGGACTGAGGTCTGGGTCTTGTCTGCTAGGGGCCATGGCAGGTGGCAGGAAAACAGAGAGAGCATCACTGAAGATTTGCTGCCAGAAAATTTTCCTAATATCATGAAAGATGAAAAGCTGAACATTCAAGAAGCTCAATTAACCCCATATAGGATAGACCCAAAAAGAATGTCACGAAAACATATCAAAATCACAACTCACCAAGACTAAAGACAAGGAAAGTATCCTGAAAGCAGCTCAATAAAAACGAAAAGTGATATACAAAAGGAAAGCAATAAGACAAAGCTCTGATTACTCTGCAGAAATCATACAGGCAAGAGGGCAATGGGAGGATATATATAAAATCTTGAAAGAAAAAATGGTCAACAAAGAATAATACATCCTGCAAAACTCTAGCTCAATTATGATGGCAAAATTAGGACATTTTCAGATAAACAGAAATTAAGGGAATTTCTAAAAGCCAAACCAAATGTACAAGAATTATTAAAGGGAGTTCTTCAGTTAAAGAACCAACAGCATCAGAAAACAACTTGAATCTAGGACACAGGTCAGTATCAGCCAAATACTGACCTAGGTAATGAACTCTCAAGAATAAAATAAAACTAAAATATTCAAAACAAGGAACTAGAGAAGTAAATCTGCAAATGAAAACAAAGAACAATAAAAAGGGAATACACTGTGTAGCTGTAGAACTTTCAAATGGAGATATCAAGTAATAAAAGATGGTAAAATCTTAGGAACATAAAGGTAAATTTCAAGGTAACCACAAAGAAAGTTAACAGACCTACTCATCAGAATGAAGAAGAAAAGCATAAAGTCTCAGTAAACACAAAATCTACAATAACAAAAGAAATGAAAAGAAATTTCACAAACAAAAAGAGCTCAGTACAGGAAAGTAAGAGAAACAAAGAAAACTTCAGCACCACAAAAAAGCACTACAAATAACAGCAATAAACTCACACCTATTGATAATCACACTAAATGTAAATGGCCTAAATTCACCTGTAAAGAGACAGAATGACAGAATGTATTTTAAAAAAGTGACCCAACAATCTGATCTCTACAAGAGACACTCCTTAGACACAAAGACATAAATACATTAAAAATCAAAGGATGGAAAAAATATACCAAGCAAACAGCAACAAAAAAAGAGCAGGACTGGCAATACTAATCTCAGATAAAATAGACTTTAAAACAAAATCCACCATAAAAGACAAGGAAGGATATTATACAATGATTAAAGGTACATTCCACCAAGAAGACATAACCATGATAAATATATATGCTCCCAAAAACAGGGCCCCAAAATGCATAAAACAAACTCTAACAGCCTGAAAAGAGAAATTGACTGTCCCACAATAATAGTAGGAGACTTCAACACACCACTCTTGGTAAAAAACAGAACAAGTAGAAAGAAACTCAGCAAAGATACAGAAGAACTTAAGGCCACGATCAACCATATTGATCTCATAGTCATACATAAAACACTCCACCAAACAGCAGCAAAGTATACATTATTTTTCAACACAAAAGGAACATTCACCAGAATAAACCACATCTTCGGCCACAAAGCAATCTTCAACAAAATGCAAAACACTGAGGTAATACAAAGCGTCTTTTCTGATCACAACACCATAAAAGTAGAAATTAGTAACAAGAAGAGCAAAGGAAAAAAATCAAATACATGGAAACTGAATAACACCTTTCTTAATAACCACTGGGTAATAGAAGAAATCAAAGATACAACCAAAAAAATTTTAAAGTCAAATGAAAATGAAAACATATCATATCAAAACTTATGGGACACAGCTAAAACAGTGCTCAGAGATAAATTTATAACAATAGATGCACACATCAAAAAAGAAGGGACAAAATCAAAATGTTAGCCCTACAACTTGAACAAATAGAAAGGGAACAGCAATAGAAGCCACCAGCCAGCAGAATAAAGCAAATAATGAAGATCAGAGAAGAAATAAATGAAATAGACAATAGAAAAACAACAGAAAGAACCAACAAAACAAAAAGTTGATTCTTTGAAAGGATCAATGAAATTGATAAAGCATGGGCTGAAAGGACAAAAGAAAAACAGGAGAGGAAGAAAATAACCTAAGTAAGAAATGAAATGGGAAACATTACAACAGACCCAATTGATAAAAAGATCATAATAGAGTTCTATGAAAAACTATACTCCAACACATTTGAAAACCTAGAGGAAACAGACAGTTTTCTAGAAATACAGTACTGACCTAAAATAACACAAATACCCTTCCTACCTCTACGCAGCCTCTGATGCTTTCCAACGGGCCATGGACACTCATCCACAGAGACACCAGCTCACTGTCACCTGGGTTCACCCCACCTCCAATGGCCGATTCCCCCAGCGCCATAAATTTTTTAATTGCTTTGTTATTTTTTTGGGGGGGGCTTTTTTGTTTCTTCTCTTTATCTCCCTTCCTTCTTTTCCTTTCTCCAATCCACCAAACCCCGTGTGCCATCCTTGTCCTTTTTCAAAAGTCTGTGCCACATCACTTGGCTAGAGAGCCACCAGCACATAGCCTCCCCAGGTCTGTGCTGTCCCCACCAGTCAGTTCCTTCAGTGCCATATATTTTTTTATTTTTGTTTCTTCTCTCTCTATCCCTCCCTTCCTTTCCTTTTTCCCACCAACCTAGCCCTGAGCATCATCCCTGCCCTTTCTTGAAGTTCCATGCCACACTCCTAAACTAGAGAGTCACAGGCACATGCCCCCCCACTCCACCCTGAGTCTGTGCTGCCAGCACCGGTCGGCTCCCTCAACACCATATTTTTTTAGTTTGGATGCTTTGTGTTTTTTTCACTTCTTCTCTCTCCCTCCTTTCCTTTTCTTTCTCCCACCAAAATAGCCCCATGCACTGCACTCCCTTCTCGATGGGCCAAGCTGCACTGCTGAGCTAGAGAGCCACTGTCACATGGCCTCCCTGGGCCTGCAACACCCCCACACACCAGCTACCTCAGTGTAATATTTTTTATTTTTCTTTATCTTTCCCCATGTCCCTTTTCCTTCTCCCTCCCACCTAGGCCCTGTGCTGACTCTGCCCCTCCCTGAGGAGCCCTGCAGTACTGCCCTAGGAGACAGACACAAGCTTGCTGCCACCTTATTATGCCCTGTTCCAAACGAATGACTCCCTCAGCACCATATATTTTTTTACTGTTGTTATTGTTTTGTTTCTTCTCTCTCTTTACTTTCCTTTCTCCGGCCCACCTAGCCTTGTGTGCCTCTCACGCCACTTCTCAACAGGCCAAGTGGCACCACTCAGCTACAGATCCACCAGCACACAGCCACACCAGGTGAGCTCCAGCCCCACTGGCTAAATCCCAGTGCACCACCGTTTTATTTACTTTTTTGTCTTCTTCTTTTTTTTTTTTTGCTTGCTTCTGTCTCTTCATTCTCTGCTTTCTCTCACCCACTTAGCTCCACACATCACATCCTCTCCCTTCCCTCCTGCTGGTCTACTGCACCCTTGAACAGCACCAGCGTGAGTCCCTGGACATCCCCTGCACTGCCCCCTGGAACCACCCACCAGGCCCAGTTTATTTTGGAAATGATGCAGCCCCACATGTCCCACCATAAGACCTGCAGTGCTGCACCATAGCTAGGCAACCGACCGTACCCACCTGGACAAGTGAGAAGTATTATGCCCACAGATGAGCAAACAAGAAAACGTGCCCAGACTGCCTTCCCAGACATAACTAAACAAAACCAAAAAGCAGGGCGAAACCAACAAATCAATAACCAAAGAAAATAATTTCTGAATGTCCTGGAGACAGTAGACAATATCAAAACATATTGTTTTAAAAAAGCAGATGAAGATGGCTCCAGTAAGCAACCAAAATAAAACACCAGATGACATTCTGGTAGAAGAAAAGACACTGGAATTACCTGATAGGGAATTCAAAAGTCTAATATTCAGGGGTCTCCAAGAGATTAGGAAAGAGTTGAAGGAAAACACAGACAAAACAAAGGAAAAAATAGACAAAATCAGGGAAAACACAGACAAAGCAATGGAAGAATTCAGGAAAATAATATAGGAAAAAAATGTCAAAATAAATAAGCAATTAGAAATCATACAAAAATATCAATTAGAAATCCAAAAGATAAACAACAAGATTTCAGAAATGGACAGTGTACTAGAAGGTTTTAGAAGTGAATTTGAAACAATGGAAGACAGGATCAGTAAAACTGAAGGCAATTCCTTGGATACCACTTTGAGGAAAAATCAGAGAAAAGATTGAAGAAAACCTAAGAATAATGTGGGATACAATCAAGAACAAAAACTTATACATGATGAGAGTTCCAGAACAAGGGGAGAAAATAGAAAAAAAAGAGAATCATTGAAGATTTGCTGACAAAAAAACTTCCCTAATACCATGAAAGATGAAAACCTGACCATTCAAGAAGCTCAATGAACCTCATATAGGAGAGACTCCAAAAGAAAGTCATATCATAATCACATCCACCAAAACCAAACGCTGAGATAGTATCCTGACAGCAGCTCAAGAAAAACGAAAAGTCACATACAAAGGGGAAACAATAAAACTAAGCTCTGATTACTCTGCAGAAACCATACAGGCAAGAAAGCAATGGGATGACATATAAAACCTTGAAATAAAAAAATGGCCAACCAAGGATAATATATTCTGCAAAATTCTCTCTCAAATATGATGGTGGAACTAGGACATTTCCAGATAAACAGAAATTAAGGGACTATGTAAAAACCAAACCAAACTTGCAAGAATTATTAAAGGGAATCCTTTGGTTAGAGAACATACAATATCAGAAAACAACCTGAATCTAGGACACAGGACAACATTAACCAGATACAAATCTACGAAATGAACTCTCAAAGTTAAAACAAAACTCAAAGATTCACAACAGGAAACCAGGGAAGTCAATCTGGAAATGACAACATCAGAACAATAAAAGAGGGAATAAATGGTGTAGGTGTAGAACTTTCAAATGGAGAGGAAGTCAAACCAATTTCAAGTCATAAAAGACTGGTTTAAACTTAGGAAGATAGGGGTAAATTTCAAGGTAACCACAAAGAAAGTTAACAAACCTACTCATCAAAATGAAAAAGAAAAACATAAAGTCTCACTAAATAAAAAATCTACAAAAAATAAACAAATCCACAAATGAAAGGAATTCAGCAAAGGAGAGTAAAAGGAAAAAGAAAACATCAGTATCACAAAAAATAAAAGAACCTCAAAATGGTAGCAATAAACTCACAACTATTGATAATCACCATCAATAATCACACTGAATGTAAATGGCCTAAATGCACCCGTAAAGAGACAAAGCATGACAGAATAGATAAAAAAAATCAGGAACCATCAATATGCTGTCTACCAGAGACACACCTGAGAAACAAAGACAGAAATATATTTAAAAATCAAAGAACAGAAAAAATATATATCAAGCAAACAGCAACCAAAAAAAGAACACGATTGGCCATACTAATCTCGGATAAAATAGACTTAGAAACAAAATCCACTGTAAAAGACAAGGAAGGACATTATATAATGATTACAGGGACAATCTACCATGAAGGCGTAACCATAATAAATATCTATGCACTCAAGGACAGGGCTCCAAAATACATAAAACAAACTCTAACAGGCTGAAAAGAGGAACTAACAGTTCCACAATAATAGTAGGAGTCTTCAACACACCTCTCTTGGTAAAGGACAGAACATCTAGAAAGAAACTCAACAAAGATACAGAAGATCTAAAGGTCTCAATCAACCAACTTGACCTCATAGACATATACAGAACACTCCACTTAACAGCAGCAAAGTATACATTTTTTTCCAAGTCACAAGGAACATTATCCAAAATAGACCATAACTTAGGCCACAAAGCAACCTTCAACAAAATCACATTAAGATAATACAAAGCATCTTCTCTGATCACAATGCCATAAATGTAGAAATTAATAACAGAAAGAACAAGGGGAAAAAATCACACACATGGAAAGTGAATGACAACTTGCTTAATTATCACCGGGTAAGAGAAGAAATCAAAAATGAAATCTAAAAATTCCTAGAATCAAATCGGGATGAAAACACATCATATCAAAATCTTTGGACACAGCAAAGGCAGTGCTCAGAGGACAATTTATAGCAATAGATGGACACATCAAAAAAGAAGAAAGAGAGAAAATCAAAATTTTAGCTATACTACTCGATAAATAAAAGAGAACAGCAAAAGAATTCCATGGCTACCAGAAGAAAGGAAATAATAAAGATCAGAACAGAAGTAAATGAAACAGAATAGAAAAACAATAGAAAGAATCAACAAAACCAAAAGTTGGTTCTTTGAAAGGATCAACGAAAATAACCTAAATAATAAATGAAATGGGGGACATTACAACAGAACCAACTGATAAAAATGATCATAATAGAGTAGTATGAAAAACTATACTCCAACAAATTTGAAAACCTAGAGGAAACAATTTTCTAGAAACACAGTGCCTACCTAAGCTAACACAAACTGAGGTAGAATAGCTGAACAGACCCATAACAAGAGAAGAGGCTGAAAAGGTAATAATAATTTTTTAAAAAGTCCTGTCCCATATGGGTTCACTGGAGGATTTTACCAAACATTCAGAGAAGAGATTACACCAGTGCTACTCAGACTATTTCAGAACACAGAAAAGGAAGGGATACTTCTGAATTAATTCTATGAAGCCAGCCTAACCCTGATACAAAAACCAAGCAAAGACACCACAAAAAAGAAAACTACAGACCAATATCTATCATGAATATAGATGCAAAAATTCTCCACAAAATTCTAGCCAATAGAATTCAGAGTCAAGTAAAAAAAATACACCCCGACCAAGTGGAATTCATACCAAGTATGCAAGGGTGGTTCAACATTAGGAAATCAATCAAAGTAATCCACTACATAAATAAAAGAAAATCGCATGATCATCTCAATCAAGGCAGAAAATCATTCAATAAAGTCCAATATCTATTCCTGTTAAAAACTCTCAATAAGACCACTATTATAAGAATTCAAGAAAAGGTTTAAACTCAGAAGAAAACATTCTTTTATGGTTATGAGGGTGGGGAGGGAGGGTGAGGGCTATTTACTAACTAGATAGTAGATAAGAATTATCTTAGGTGAAGGGAAGAACAGCACACACTACAGGGGAAGTCAGCCCAACTGGACTAAACCAAACCTAAGAAGTTTCCTGAATACAATCAAGCACTTTGAGGGACAGAGTAGCAGGGGTAGGGGTCTGGGGACCATGCTTTCAGGGGACTTCTAGGTCAACTGGCATAACAAAGCTTATTAAGAAAATGTTCTGCATCCTACTTTGGTGAGTGGCATCTGAGGTCTTAAAAACGAATGACCACCCTGACAGGGAACACAACTGAGTCCAGGATGGAGCGGGAGAAAGGTGAGGTGCAGAATTCAAATTCTAGTAAGAAGACCAGACTTAATGGTCTGACTGAGACTGGAGGAACCCCAGAAAGCATGGCCCCTGGATTCTCTATCAGCCCAGAACTGAAACATTTTCCAAGGCCAACTCTTCAGGCAGGGATTGGACTGGACAGTGGGACATAAAGTGATAATCATGAGGAGTGTGCCTCTTATATCAAGTAGATTCAAAAGATTAAATGGGCAGCTTCTGTCTGGAGGTGAGATGGGAAGGCAGAGAGGGTTAGTAGCTGGTTGAATGGGCATGGGGAATCAGGGCTGGAAAGGAGAAGTGTGCTGTCACAGTATGGGGAGAGCAATTAGAGTGACATAACAATGCATATATAGATTTTTGTATGGGAAAAAATTAAAAATTAATAATAAATTATTGTTGTTTTACACCAAAAAATATTGGATATCCATTTGCAGAAAAATGAAACGGGATCCATACCTCAAACCATACACAAAAACCAACTCAAAAATGAATCAAAGACCTAAATGTTAAAGCTAAAACTATAAAGTTCCTGGAAGATAATATAGGGACAAAACTATGAGACTCGGTTTTTTTGTTTTTTTGTTTTTTTCAGAAATAGATTACCAAACACAACTACAAATGCAGGAGCAACAGAAGACAGATTAGATAACTGGGATCTCCTAAAAAATTAAATACTTATGCTCATCAAAAGATTTATTAAAAGAGTAAAAAAAGAACCTACAGACTGGGAAAAAACTCTGGGAATGATATGTCTGATAAAGGTCTAATCTCTAAAATGTACAGAAAACTTCAACAACTCAACAACAAAAAGATAAACAATCCAATTTAAAAAATGGGAAAGGACATGAACAGACACTTTACCAAAGAAGACATTCAAGTGGCCAACAAAAAAGTGAAAAGATGCATGCAATCATTAGCCATTGGAGAGATGCAAATCTAAACTACAGTGAGATACCATCTCACTCATGCAAAAATGACACTGGTCAAAAAACCAGAAAACAACAAATGCTGGTGAGGTTGTAGGGAGACTGGAACTCTTATACACCAATGGTGGGATTGTAAAATGGTACAACCACTATGGAAAACGGTATGGCGCTTTCTCAAAAAGCTAGAAATACAAATACCTTATGATCCAACAATCCCACTCCTAGGGGTATTACCACCCTAGAGATCTAATGGCAGTGACATAAACAGACATATGCATACCTCTGTTCATTGCAGCATTATTCACAATAGCAAAAAGACAGAAACAACCTAACAGCCCATCAACAGATGAATGAATAAACAGAATGGCTATATGTATTCCGTGCAATACTATACAGCTATAAAGAATAATGATGAGTTCGTGAATCATCTTATATCGTAGATGAATCTGGAGGACATTATGCTGAGTGAAATAAGTCAATCAAAAAAGGACAAATATTGTATGATACCACTTTTATAAAAAGACAAAAATCGGTATACTTATAGAAATCAACGTTCTTGGTAGTTACAAGAGATGGGAGGTGGAAGGAGGGGGAATCACACTCTAGACAGTGTTGTTGTTAGGTGCCGTCGAGTTGGTTCTAACTCATAGTGACCCTGTGTACAACAGAAGGAAACACTGCCCGGTCCTGCACCATCCTCACAATCGTTGCTATCCCTAGACAGTAGACACTTGTTATTTTTGGTAATGGGAAAGGCAGTATCAAATGTGGGTGAAGTGTGCACAACTTGACCAAGGTAAATGATGACAATAAGAAGTACACAAGAATATGGGATGTTATCGGTAAATGCTATAACATACACAATTTTGCCCCCACGCTTCTGTCAGCTTGTCGTACTATGGGGGCTTGCTTGTTGCTGTGATGCTGGAAGCTATGCCACCAGTATTCAAATACCAGCAGGGTTCACACATGGTGGACAGGTTTCAGCTGAGCTTCCAGACTAACAGACACTAGTAAGAAGGACCCGGCAGTCTACTGAAAATAATTAGCCAGTGAAAACCTTATAAATAGCAGCGGAACATGGTCCGATATAGTGCCAGAAGATGAGCCCCTCAGGTTGGAAGGCACTGAAAATACTACTGGGGAAGATCTGCCTCCTCAAAGTAGAGTCGACCTTAATGACATGGATGGAGACAAGCTTTCAGGACTCTCATTTGCTGACGTGGCATGGCTTAAAATGAAAAGAAACGGCTGCAAACATCCATTAATAATCGGAATGTGGAATGTACGAAGTATGAATCTAGGAAAACTGGAAATTGTCAAAAATGAAATGGAATGCATAAACATTGGTATCCTAGGCGTTGTTGTTGTAATGTGCCGTCGAGTAGGCGTCGACTCATAGCAACCCCATGCACAACACAACGAAACACTGCTAGGTCCTGCGCCATCCTCACAATTGTTGCTATGCTTGAGCCCATTGTTGCAGCCACTGTGTCAATACATCTAGTTGAGGGTCTTCCTCTTCTTCGCTGACCCTCCACTTTACCAAGCATGATGTCCATCTCCAGGGACTGATCTCTTCTGATAACATGTCCAAAGTATGTGAGATGTAGTCTCGCCATCCTTGCTCCTAAGGAGCATTCTGGTTGTACTTCCTCCAAGACAGATTTGTCCGTTCTTTCAGCAGGTCATGGTATATTCAGCATTCTTCGAAACACCACAATTCAAAGGTGTCAATTCTTCTCCAGTCTTCCTTATTCATTGTCTAGGTTTTGCATGCATATGAGGCGATTGAAAACACCATGGCTTGAATTAGGCATATCTTAGTCCTCAGGGTGACGTCTTTGCTTTTCAACATTTTAAAGAGGTCTTTTGCAAGCAGATTTGCCCAGTGCAATGCATCTTTTGATTTCGTGACTGCTGCTCCCATGGGAGCTGATTGTGGATCCAAGTAAAATGAAATCCTTGACAGCTTCAATATTGTCTCTATTTATCATGGTGTTGCTTATTGGTCCAGTTGTGAGGATTTCTGTTTTCTTTATGTTGAGGTGTAATACATATTGAAGGCTGTAGTCTTTGATCTTCATCAGTAAGTGTCTCAAGTCCTCTTCACTTCTAGTAAGCAAGGTTGTGTCATCTGCATATTTCAGGTTGTTAATGAGTCTTCCTCCAAGCCTGATGCTGCATTCTTCATATAGTCCAGCTTCTCAGATTCTTTGCTCAGGATACAGATTGATAGCAGCCCTGGTGGCTCATTGGTTAAGAGCTTGGCTGATTACCAAAAGGTCGGCGGCAGTTTGAATCCACCAGCCACTCCCTGAAAACCCTATGGGGCAGTTCTTTTTGTCCTATAGGGTCTCTATGAGTTGGAATCGACTTGAGGGTAATGGGTTTGGTTTTTTGGGTATACAGATTAAATAATAATGGTGTATATATATATGTATATATATATATATAATTGTATATATCTATTGGGAGCCCTTGTGGCGCAGTGGTTAGGAGATCAGCTACTAACAAAAAGGTCAGAAGTTCTAATCCACCAGCTACTCCTTGGAAACCCTATGGGGCAGTTCTCTGTTCTGTAGGGTCGCTATGAGTCCGAATCGACTCGACAGCAATGGGTGGTGGGTGTGGTATATATTAGCATTGGAATCTCATCTGTCTTGGAAGAAGTACAGCCAGAATGCTCCTTAGAAGCAAGGATGGTGAGACTTTGTCTCACATACTTTGGACATGTTATCAAGAAGGACCAGTCCCTGGAGGACATCACGCGTGGTAAAGTAGATGGTCAGCAAAAAACAGGAAGACCCTCAAGGAGATGGATTGACACAGTGGCTGCAACAATCAGCTCAAGCATAACAATGATTGTGAGGATGGCGCAGGACTGGACAGTGTTTCATTCTGTTGTACGTAGGTCGCTATGAGTCAGAACTGACTCGATGGCACCTAACAACATTTTTTATCAATTCGTCTGTTGGTGGACATTTCAGTTGTTTCTGCCTTTTGGCTCTTGTGAAAAGTGCTGCAATGAACATTAGTGTACGGGTTTCTATTTCTCCTCCTGCTTTCTTCTGGGTATATACCTAGGATTGAGATCACTGGGTCATATGATAGTTCTGTGTTCAACTTTTTTGAGGAACTGCCAAACTTTTTTACACAGCTGCGCTACCATTTTGCATTTCCAACAGTGATAGATGAGGCTTCCAGTTTCACCACATCCTCTCAAATTCCTGTTGTTTTCCTTTTTTTTTTATCATTGCCTTTCTTATGGAGTGAGGTGATATCTCACCGTAATTTTGATTTGCATCTCCCTAATGGCTAACTACATTGAGCATCTTTTCATATGCTTGTTGGCCATGTGAATATCCTCTTTGATGAAAAGTCTCTTTCAGTCCTTTGCCCATTTTTTCATTGAGTTGTTTATCTTTTTGTTGTTAAGTTGTGGTGAGTTTAAGTATATTTTGAATATTAGACCTTTATCAGATTTATGGTTTCTGAAAATTTTCTCCTTGTCTGTAGATTGTCTCTTCATTTTTTTGATGAACGAAAGTATTTAATTTGTAAGAAATCCCATTTATCTATTTCGTCTTTTGCTGCTCATGCTTTTGTTGTCATATCTGATAATCCATTATTAAAAACTAGGTCAGAAAGCCACACTCCTCTATTTTCTCCTAAGAATTTTGTGGTTTTAGTTTTTACATATAGGTCTCGATCCATTTTGAATTGATTTTTGTCTATGGTGTGAGGCATGGGTTCTGATTCTTCTGCATGTAGAATTCCAATTTTCCCAGCCCCATTTATTGAAGAGGCTCTTCTTTCCCATTTAAAACGACTTAATATCCTTGTCGAAAATCAGTTGACCATAGAAGTATGGATTTATTTCTGAACTCTCAGTTCTATTTCATTGATCTATATGTCTATTATTATACCAGTACCAGGCTATTTTAATTACTGAGCTATATAATATGCTTTGAAATAAAAAAAGTGTGAGTCCTCCTACTTTATTCTTCTTTTTCAAGATTGTTTTAGCTATTCGCTGTCTCTTCCCTGTCCATATAAATTTGAGGATTAGCTTTTGCATTTCTGCAAAAAAAGGATGTTGGCATTATCATGAGTATTGCATTGAATTTATAGATTGCTTTGGGCAATATTGCCATCTTAACTATATTGAGCCTTCTAATCCATGAACACAGATTTTCTTGCTACTTGTTTAGGTCTTTAATTTCTTCTAGTAACGTTTTAAGCTTTAAGTCTTTCACCTTCCTGGTTAAATTTATTCCTAGGTACTTTATTTTTTAGATGCTATTGTAAATGGTAATATTTCCTTAATTTCCTTTTAAACTTGCTGACGTATAGAAACCTGACTGATTTTGTGTGTTGACCCTGTACCCTGCCTCTTTGTTGGATTCATTTATTAGATCTAATAGCTTTCTTGTGGATTGTTTGGGGTTTTCTATGTATAGGGTCATGCCGTCTGATAAAAGGGATAGTTTTACATCCTCCTTCCTGATTTGAATACTTTTTTGTTTTCCTAGCCCAGCTGCTCTGATTGGGACTTCCAGAATGATGTTGAATAGCAGTGGTGAGAGGGGGCAACCTTGTCTTGTTCCTGATCTTAATGGGAAAGCTCTCAGTCTTTCTCCATTGAGTATGATGTTAGCTGTGTTTTTTTCGTAAATGCTTTTTATTATATTGAGGAATTTCCCTTCTATTTATATCTTTTTGAGTGTTTTTATCATGAATGGTGGTTGAACTTTGTCAAATTCCTTCTCTGTGTTGATTGAGATGAACATGTGGTTATTTTCCTTTGTTCTATTAACGTGGTCTATTTCATTGATTGATTTTCTAATTCTGAACCACCTTTGCATTCCTGGAATAAATCCCATTTGGTCGTGGTGTATACTTATTTTAATACGGTCAGTTTGCTAGTATTTTGTTGAGGATTTTAGCACTTGTATTCATAGGGGTTATTGGTCTCTAGTTGTGTGTATGTAAGAGAGTGTATGTGTGGTGTATTTGTACGGCTTTGGTATCAAGGTAATGATCTCATAGGACGAGTTAGGAAGTATTCTGTCTTTCATTTTTGGGAAAAGTTTAAGTAGGATTGTAGTCACTTCTTCTATATATGTTTGGTAGAATTCCCCAACGAAGCCATCTGGTCCAAGACATTTTTGTTGGAAAGTTTATTACCTACTCAATCTCTTCATTTGTTATGGGTCTGTTGAAATCCACTATTTCTTCTTGAGTCAATGTAGGGATTTTATGTGTTTCTGGGAATTTGTTCATTTATTCTACTTTATCTAATTTGTTGGCATACAACTATTCATAATGCTTTTTATTTCCATAGGATAGTTGTAATGCCCCCCTCCCACTTTTTAATTTCTTATTTTGGATATTTGCATCTTCTCTATATTTTCTTTGTCGGTTTATCTAAAGGTTTGTTGTTTTTATTGATCTTCTCAAAAAACCAACTACCGATTTTTTTTTAATGTTTCTATTCTTTTTCTAATCTCTGTTTAATTTAGTTCTGCCCTGATCTTTATTAATACCTTTCTTCTGGTAACTTTGGGCTTAGTTGGGTTTTTCTTTTCTAGTTCCTTAAGTTGCAGAGTTAGGCTATTTATTTAGGATCTTTCTTCTTTTTTAAATTAAAATTTCCCTCTTAGTGCTGCCTTTACTGCATCACATAGGTTTTGGTATGTTGTGTTTTCATTTTCTTTTGACTCTATGTATTTTTTTTTTAATTTCTCTTTTGACTTCTTTTTTGACTCATTGGTTGTTTAGTAGTGTGTTGTTTAATTTCCACATATTTGTGTATTTTCCAGTTTTGTCTGTTATTAATTTCTAGCTTCATTCCATTTGTAAGATTTCAATTTTTTTAAATTTATTGAGACTTGCTTTGTGTCCTAAGATATGGTCTTTTCTGGACAATGATCCATGTGCACTGGAAAAGAATATATATTATGCTGTTGTTAGGTGGGGTGTTCCATATATGTCTGTTAGGTCTAGTTGGTTATTAGTATTATTCAAGTCTTCTATTCTTTATTGATCTTCTTTCTACTTGTTCTATTCCTTATTGAAAGTGGTGTATTAAAGTTTCCAACTATTACTCTAGCACTATTTCTCCCTTCAAATATGTCAGTGTTTGCTGTATAAATTTTGGATCTCTGAGGTTAGGTGAGTATGTATTTATAATTGTTATTTCTTCTTAATATATTAACCCTTCTAACATTATATAGTGTTCTTCTTTGTCTTGTATAATGGATTTAGACTTAAAATCTATTTTGTCTGATATTAAAATTGCCACACCTACTCTCTTTTGATTACTGTTTGCGTGGAAATTTTTTTCACTTCATCTTTTCCCTTTTAATCTATTTGTATTTTTGTGCCTACGGTGTGTCTCTTGTAGACAGCATATAGTTGGGTAATTTTTTTTATCCTATCTGCCTCTTGATTGGAGCATTTAATCCATTTACATTCATGACAATTACTGATAAATGAATTTACTTCTGCCAATTTGTTATTTGTTCTTTTCGTGTGTCTTATACCTTCTGTGTACCGCCAGTCCTGTCTTCTTTTGTGTGTAGATTTGTTTTGTACTGAACCATTTTGTTTCTCATCTTCTTTCCTTTTGTATTTGTGTGTGTGTGTGTGTGTGTGTGTGTGTGTGTGTGTATACCAAAAAACCCCAAATCCATTGCCGTCAAATCAATTCTCACTCATATTGACCCTATAGGACATAGTAGAACTGCCTCATAGGGTTTCCAAGGAGTGGCTGGTGGATTCGAACTGCTGACCTTTTGGTTGGCAACAAGCTCTTAACCTCTGAGCCACCAGGACTCTATTTTTTTTTCACTTTCTTTTGGTTTCCATGAGGTTTATGTTTAACTTCTTATGTTTATAATAGCCTGGTTTGTATTGACACCAACTTAACTTCAGTAACATACAAAAACTCTATATTTATGTCTGGCATACATTCTTTCTACCAGCTAATGTTCTGATTATCAAATGAAGTCTATTCTTCTTAACAGATAATCCTATGGCTATGCTGTTACCATAGAAACTGTGCTCACTCCCTCCCCTACTATTAGACATTTAAATTATGAATGTTCATGTAGAAGAACAGTTTAAAAATCACTTTTTCATTAAGAAAATTAAAACTTTGACATAAGGAAAGCATCTTGAGGTTACAAATGGAAAACCAAACATAAAGCAGTCCATCTGTTCATTTTCTTTGTATAAATAATGTCTCATTTCAGATAGATTATTATTTGACCTAGACCAGTATTTGATCAGTTTGTAAAAAGACATTCTGAAAAGCAGATGTTACAAAATTATGGGCTCTTTTAGAGGTATTTTACCCAACAGGACCAGACACATCTTAAAAATCAAAACTCAAAATTATGTTAGAAATCCTGTGCACATTCCTCATTTTTTAGAAGAAAATGAATTGTTCTGAAAGCATAAGTGACTTGTTTAAATTTACAGAAATTTATGACAAAGATAGGAAAAAGATGTTGTTCAGTGTTTTAATATATTTTCATACAGATATATGTTAATTATAAATGAGTCATATGTTAATTAAATGTAAATGCTAATTTTTGTTTTTTCTAGTTAGAGAAAAGCATTTTGTTTCTCTCTGTCTTACTGTGATAAACTGCATATAACACAAAATATCCCATTTTAACCATTTTAAAGAGTACAATTAAGTAGCATCTATTATATTCACAATGCTTTACAAACATCATAGCTATCTAGTTCCAATATATTTTCATCACCCCAAAAGCAAACCCTTTACATGTTAAGCAGTGACTCCCCATGGCCTCTATGACCAGGCTCTGGCAACACAAATCAGTTTTCTGTCTCTATGGATTTGCCTACTCTAGATATTTCATGTAAAAGGAATCATACAATAGCTGATCTTTTCTATCTGGTTTCTTTCACTTGGCATAATGTTTTAAGTTTCATTCATGTTTTAGCACATGTAAGTATTTCATTTCTTTTTATGGCTGAATAATAATCAGTTTTATGGATATAGCAGGTTTTGCTTATACAGTTATCAAGTCGATGGACATTTGGATTTTTTCCACCATTTGGCTATAGAAATAGTGCTGCTACGAACATTTTTTTTGAACACCGGTTTTCAGTTCTTTTGGGAATATATCTAGGAAGGAATTGCTGAGTAATGTGGTAATTTTATGTTTAACATTAGTTGTTATGTGTTTTCTAGGCGATTCTGACTTATAGCGACCCTATAGAACAGAATAAAACTGCCCTGTAGTGTTTCCTAGGCTGAAATCTTTATGGGAGCGGATAAACCAAAACCAAACCCATTGCCGTCAAGTCAATTCCAACTCATAGCAACACTACAGGACAGAGTAGAACTGCCCCATAGGGTTTCCAAGGAGCGGCTGGTGGATTCAAACTGCCAACCTTTTTGTTACAGCCATAGCTCCTAACCATTGCCCTGCCAGGTCTTTTCTCCCGCAGAGAAGGTGGTGAGTTCCAACTGCCAACCTTTTGGTTAGCAGCCAAGCGCTTAACCATTGAGCCACCAGGGCCCCCCTTCAACATTAGAGAAACCATTAAATTGTTTTCTAAAGTGGTTGCCCCATTTTACATTCCAACCAGCAATATATGAGCATTCCAATTTTTCCCACGTCTTCCCTTACAGTTGTCATTTTCTTTTTTATATATTATAGCCAGCATAGTGGGAATGAAATGATATTTAATTGGGGTCTGGATTTCCATTTCCTTACAACTAATGGTGTTGGACATCTTTTCATGCGCTTGTTGACTGGTTATATATCTTTTTAAAACAATTCTATTCAAGTCATTTGCCCACTTTTTAATTGGGTTGTTTGTCTTTTTGTTGAGTTGTAAAAGGTCTTTATATATTCTGGACACCAAATTATCAGATATATGATTTGCAAGTATTTTCTCCCATTAACTATGTTATCTTCAATCTGACTTGATAGTATCCTTGGATGCAGAGAAAAATTTTAATTTTGATGAAGTATAATTTATCTGCTTTTACTTTTGGTGTCATATCTAAAAATCCATTGCCAAATTCAAGGTCATGAAGATTTACTCCTATGTTTCTTCCAAGAGTTTTATAGACTTAACTCTCATATTTAGGTCATTGATGCATTTTGAGTTAATTTTTTTGCATATAGTGTGAGGTATTGTACAACATTCATTCTTTTGCATGTGGATATTCAGTTATCCCTACATCATTTGTTGAAAAAGCTATTCTTTCCTCTCATTGAATTGTCTTGAAACTCTTATCAAATATCAACTGATCATAGATGTATGGGTTTAGGTGTGGACTCTCAATTCTATTCCATTGATCTATGTGTCTATTCTTATGCCAGTATCACTTAGTTTTTTTTTTTTTTTGTGGTAAATATATATTTAACAACACAGTTGCAATTTCAACGTTCTTCATATGTGAAAAGAAGTGACATTAATTGTGTTCATCATGCTGTACAACCATTATCATTATCCATTTACAAATTTTTCCATCACCCTTAACAGAAGCTCAATGTCTCGTAAACAATGAATTCACCTTCCCCCTCTCTCCCACCTGCCCCTGATAACCACTAATAATCATATTTCTGTATACACTCGCCTATTCTAGATATTTCATATAATGGAATCATACAATATTTGTTCTTTTGTGATCTAGTTCACTCAGCATGGTGTATTCAATGTTCATTATGTTGTAGTACGTATCAAGACTTCATTTCTCTTTATGGCTGAGTAGTATTCCATTGTGTGTACCCCGTTTTGTTTTATCCATTCATCTGTTGATTCACATTTGTTTCCATCTTTTTGACTATTGTAAATAGTGCTGCAATGAACGTTTTGTACATGCATCTGTGTTCATGCTTTCAGTTATTTTGGGTACATACTTAGAAGTGGAATTACTGGATCATATGGTAATTCTGTGTTTAGCTTTCTGAGGAACCACCAGACTGTTTTCCACAGTGGCTGTACAATTTTACAATTCCACCAACAATGGATTAGGGTTCCTATTTGTCCATATCCTTGCCAACAATTCCTGTTTGTTTTCCTTTTTCTTTAATCTTAGCCATTCTAGTGGAGGTGAAGTGGTATATCATTGTGGTTTTAATTTGCATTTCCTTAATGACTAATGATGTTAAGCATCTTTTCATGTATTTTTGGCCATTTTACTTATTTTTTGGTGAAATGTCTATTCAAGTCCTTTGCACATTTTTGATTGGGTCGTTTGTCTTTTGTTGTTAAGTTGTAAGACTTCTTTATATATTTTAGATAGTAAAAACTTATCAGATACATGGTCTCACAAAATTTTCTCCCAATATGTAGGCTCTCTCTTCACTTTGTTGATAAAATCCTTTTATGAACAAAAATATTTATTTTTTATGAGGTCTCATTTACTATTTTATTTTCTATTGCTCATGCTTACTGTGTCATATCTAAGAATCTATTATTGAAAACTAGATCCTGAAACATTACTCACATATTTTCTTCTAATAATTGTATGGCTTTATATCTTACATTTAGGTCTTTGACCCATTTTTTAATATGGTGTGAGGTAGGGTGTGAGCTTTATTCTTTATTTATGGAAATCCAGGTGTCCCAGCACCATTTACTAAAGATACTATTCTTTCTCCATTGGATGGACTTAGCACCCTTATTGAAAATCACTTGACCATAGATTTATGGGTTTATTTGTGAACTCACAATTCAATCACGTTGGTCTATATGTCTATCTTTATACCACTACCAGACTGTTTTTGCTACTGTAGATTTATAATATGTTGAGATCGGAAAGTGTGAGTCCTCCTACTTTGGTCTTCTTTTTTCAAGATTACTTTGGTTATTCTGGACCACTTGCAATACCATATATGTTTGAAGATTGGCTTTTTCATTTTTGCAAAGAATGCTGTTAGAATTTTGATAGACATTAGATTTAATCTAAACATTGTTTTGGGTAGCATTAATGTCTTAATTATATTAAGTCTTTTAAGGAACAACCATGGAATGTCCTTCCATTTATTTAGGTGTTTTTTAGTTTCTTTCAGTAACGTTTTACAGTTTTCAGTATGCAAGTCTTTCACTTCCTTGATTAAATTTATTCCTAGGTACTTTATTCTTTTCAATGCTGTTGTAAATGGAAGAGTTTCCTTCATTTCCTTTTCAAGTTACTCATTGCTGATGTCTAAAAACCTGAGTGATTTTTTTGTCTGACCTTATATGATGCCACCTTGCTTAATTCACTTATCAGCTCCAGTAGTTTTCTTGTGGATTCTTTTAGGTCTTCTATACATAGGATAATGTCACTTTTGAATAGAGATAATTTTACATCTTCCTTCCTGATTTGGATACTTTTTTTTTCCTTTTCCTTGGGTAATTGCTCTGGATCAAACTTCTAGTACAACATTAAATAACAGTGGTGAGGGCAGGCATCCTTTTGTCCTGTTTGTGATCTTAAGAGGAAAGCTATGAGGTTTTTTTTTCCGCTGAGCATGATGTTACCTGTGGGCTTTTCAAGAATTTCCTTTATCGGATGGAAGACTTTCCCTTCTACTCCTAGCTCGTTGAGTGTTTTTATCATGAAAGCTGTTGGATTCTGTCAGAAGTCTTCTCTGGATCAATTGAAATGATCTTGTGGTTTGTTCCTTTAATGAGGTGTATTACATTGATTGATTTTCTAATGTTGAATCATCCATGCATTCCTGGGATAAATCCCACTTGATCACGGTGTATAATTCTTTTAATACACTTTTGGACTCTGCTAGTATTTTCTTGAGGATTTCTGCATGTATACTCACAAGGGCTTTTGGTCTGTAATGTCCTCTTTTGTGGTGTCTTTATCTGGCTTTAGATATCAGAGTAAAGGTCATCTCATACAGTGAGTCAGAATGTTTACCCTACTCTTATTTTTTGGAAGCCTTTGAGAAAAAACTGGTGCTAATTATTTTATATATTATGAGGTTTTTTTGTTAGGTGTATATATATTTATTGTTTTATCTTCTTGACGAATTGACCCTTATATCATTATGTAATATTCTTCTTTGTCTTTTGTAAATTCTATTTTATCTGATATTAGTATAGCCACTCCAACTCTGTTTTGGTTACTATTTTCATGGAATATTTTTTCATCCTTTCACTTTCAACCTATGCAGACTTTGAATCTAAACTTGTTCTCTTGGTGACAGCATATATTTGGAACATATTTTTTTATCCATTATTCCAATCTCTGTCTTTTGATTTAATTCATTTATATTTAAAGTACTTACTGATAAGGAAGGACTTTGTTCTTCCATTTTGTTTGTTTTTCTTCTGTGTATCTTATACATTTTTGTCACTTGTTTCCTACCGTACTGCCTTATTTTGTTTAGTTATGCATTTATCTTTTAAATCATGTAAGATGTAACGAGTAGAGTTACATACAAAAAAAATATCATAAAGCTGGTCTTTACATTTGCTCATAAATTTACCTTTGCCAAAGGTTTCTTTTTCTTTATATGGCTTCAAGTTACTGTCTAGTCTCCTTCATTTAAACCTGAAGAATTCCCTTTAGTATTTCTTCTATGGCAGGTCTAATGGTAACAAATTCTCTTAGTTATTTTTTTCTGGAAATATCTTAATTTCATGTTCATTTTTGAATGACAATTTTCCAAGTATAGAATTACTGGATGTCAGTTATCCTTCAGCACTTTAAATATGTTATCCTACTGCCTTCTGGTATCCATGAAACTGATGCTTAATCTTACTGAGGATCCCTTATGTGCGACGATACACTTCCATCTTGCTGCTTTCAAGGTTTTTTCTTTATCTTTGGTTTTCAAGACTTTGATTTTAATGTGTCACTGGTTTATCTTTGGGTTTATCTTACTTGGACTTCGTTGAGCTTCTTAGATGTGTAGATTTATGTCTTTCATCAAATTTGGGAGGATTTGGCCACTATTTCTTCAAATCTTCTTTCTACCCTTTTCTCTCTTCCTTCTCCTTCTGGGATTTCCATAATGTGTATGTTCGTGTGCTTGATGACGTCTCACAAGTCCCTTAAACTCTATTCACTATTCTTCATTTATTTTTTCTTTTTGTTCATCAGACTTTGTAATTTCAACTGTCCTATCATCATGTTCACTGCTACCTTCTTTTGCCAGCTCAAATCTACTTTTCAACTCCTCCAGCAAACTTCGTTTCAGTTATCATACTCTTCATCTCCAGCATTTCTGTTTGGTTCCTTTTTAGAATTTCTAGCTCCTTATGGCTATTCTCATTTTGTTCATAAATCATTTTCCTAATTTCCATTAGTTTTCCTATAGCTCTTTGAGCATATTCAATGCTGTGGTTTTAAAGTCTTTGTCTAGAACTTCCGGGCAGCATGGCGCTGTAGTCAGAAGCACCACGCCATCCCTGCACAACAAATATCAGAAAAACTAAGTCAAACAGAGTCATACTTCAATCCTGAAACCGTAAGCATCAAAGGAAGAGATAAAGAACTCAGCCAAGTACCAAATGGAATAACAAACTGACCGAGAACAGAGAGCAAGGAGAGATACACGCACAGGTCCCGTATCAGCTACCTCAGAATGGATCTACCATCTTGGACTCTTATCAGAGATCAGCCAACAGGGGGTACAAGAAACCAGCTTCACGGAACTTCCAGCAGAAGACAGAACAACCAGTAACCAGCAATATATGCTTTCCCAACCCCCACCCTTCTTCACACCCACTAGGCCTCCTCTGCTTCCTGTAGACACAGCCTCTTAGCCAGGAAACACCAGTTTCACCTGGTGTTGCTTGGATTCCACCCACCCGCACTGGCCGGCTCCCTGAGTGCCATTTGTCGGCTGCTGGTGCAGCTTTTCTCCGCTTCTTTAGATTTCTTCCTTACCACTTACCATCTTCCCCTCCTTTCTCTCAAATATCTGGCTCCCTGTGCCATCTTTACTCCTTCCTGAAAGGCTGTGAAACGCCGCTCAACTGTGAAACTGCCTCGGGCCCTTGCCGCAACCCTGCTGTTTGCTCTGATTTATTCTGCTTTGATTTCTTTATTTGCTTCTTTTCTTTTTCTTTTCTCAGCTTAGGAGCCCCTTTTAGACGGGCACTAACACGCAGGTTGGAAGCTACTCCCTTACTCTGCGCAGACACACAGGGACATCACTGGGGGCATTTCTTTTTTCCTGCTTATTTTTAGTTTTTGGGTTTTTTGTTTGTTTTCTTTTTTTTATTGTACCTCAGGTGAAGGCTTACAGAACAAATAGTTTCTCATGAAACAGTAGTACACATATTGGTTTATGACATTGGTTAATAACCCCACAACATGTCAACCCTCTAACTTCTCAACTTTTTTTGGTGAAAGTATACATAGCCGAATATAAACCATTTCAAAAATTTCTACATACACAGTTCAGTGACACCGACTACGATCTTCCAAATGTGCTGCTATTCTCACTTTAGATGAAGGCTTACAGAACAAAATAGTTTCTCATTTAACAGTTAGTACACATGTTGCCTATGACAATGGTTAACA
>NW_004444220.1:1868853-1900582 GCF_000243295.1 Trichechus manatus latirostris
GAAATGGTGTATCTTTGGCTATGTGTATTTTCACCAAAAAAAAAAAAGGTTGAGAAGTTAGAGGGTTGATATGTTGTGGGGTTGTTAACCAATGTCTTAAAACAACATGTGTACTTCTGTTTCATTAGAAACTATTTGTTCTGTAAGCCTTCACCTGAAGTACAATAAAATAAATTTAAAAAAAACTTCCAATTGAAAACATCTAAAATCCTGGTTGCTTAATGTACTTGAATGGGAGAAACTTTACATTCTTTCCCATTCACAGAATGTATAAGAAATATTCTCAGGCATGTACGCACAGTGTTCTTTTATAAAACAGATAAAATCCACTGATCACGTCTACTAGAAATAGAGAAATTGTATTTTGGTTTCTCTTTCACACAGTGAATTGGGAACTTGCACATTCTTGCAACACAAGGTTTACTTAGCAAAACGACGTCTTTTTTGCCGTCCTGTCCTTGAAAGGGAGAAACTCTGCGTTCTTTTCTCCTTCAGAGTGTGAAAGGCACATTCAAGTCCTGTTAACCCAAACTTCCTTCGAAAACATGTAAAATCCTGGTGACTTAACGTAATCGAATGGGAAGAACTTTACATTCTTTTCCCATTCAGAGAATGTATAAGAAACGTTCTTATGCATGTATGCACAGATTTTCTTAGAAATTGATAAAACTTTCTGGCTTAACTAGAATGAGAGAAACTATTCTGTTTTCCCTTTCATGCAGTAAATTGGGAACATGCATGTTCTTGTAACACAAGTTTTACTGAGCAGAACTACAAAGCTTTTGCTGTCCTGTTCTTGAACGGGAGAAGCTGTGTTGTTTTCTCTTTCAGAGATTGTGTGAGGCACAGTAAACTCTGGGTAACATAAAGTGCACACTGAAAACATCTAAAACCCTGGTGGCTTCACGTACTTGAAAGGGAGAAATTTTACATTCTCTTACCAGTAAGAGAATGTATAGGCAAAATTGTTTTGCATGTAACACAAAGTGTTTTTCAATAACAGGCTAAACCCTTCTGACTTAACTTGAATGAGAGAAACTGAATTTTGGTTTCTCTTTCATGCAGTGAATTGGGAACATTAATGTTCTTGTAACTAAAGTTTTACGTAGGAAACCTACATTGCTTTTGCCATCCTGTGGTCGAATGGGAGAAACTGCATTGTTTTCTCCTTCAGAGAATGTGAAAAATACATTCAAGCCCCAATAATCCAAAGTTTCTATTGCAATCATCTAAAACGCTGGTGGATTCAAGTACTTAAAAGGGAGGAACTTTACATTTTTTTCCCATTCTAATAATGTATAAGAAAAGTTCTCAGGCATGTAGGCACAGCGTTTTTTTTAAAAACAGATGGAATCCTCTGACTTAATCAACTATAATGAGAGAAACTTTTGTTTTCTCTTTCATGCAGTGAATTGGGAACATGCACATTCTTTTAACACAAGTTTTACTTGGCAGAACTACATCACGACTGCTATCCAATACTTGAATAGGAGAAACTCTGCATTGTTTTCTGGTTCAGAGATTCTCTAAGTCACATTAACCTCCAGGTAACACAAACTGCACCTTGGAAACATCTAAAACACTTGTGGCTTCACGTATTTGAAAAGGAGAAACTTTACATTCTTTTCCCATTCATACAATGTATACGAAACATTCTCGGGCATGTACCCAGTGTTTTTTAAAAACAGTTAAAAATCCTCTGACTTAATCAACTAGAATGAGAGAAACTATTTTGTTTTCTCTTTCATACACTGAACTGGGAATATGCTCGTTCTTGTAACACAAGGTTTACTTAACAAACCTACATTGCTTTTGCCCTCCTGTGTTTTAACAGGAGAAACTGTGCATTGTTGTCTCCTTCAGAGATTGTGAAAGGCACGTTCAAGTTCCATTAACAAAAACTTCCTATTGTAAACATCTCAAATCCTGGTTGCTTAATGTATTTGAATGGGAGAAACTTTACATTCTTTCCCCTCAGAGAAAGTAAGAAAAGTTCTCAGGCATGTATACACAGTATTTTTTTTAAAAAAAAAACAGCTAAAACCCACTGATGTAATCTAGTAGAACTAGAGAAATTGTATTTTAGTTGCTCTTTCACGCAGTGAATTTGGAACACACACATTCTTGGAACAAAAGGTTTACTTAGCAAAACTACATAGTTTTTGCCATCCGGTACTTGAAAAGGAGAACTCTGCATTATTTTCTCCTTCAGAGGATGAAAGTCACCTTCTAGTTCCATTAACCTATACTTCCTATTGAAAACATGTAAAACCCTGGTGGCTGAATGTACTTAAATGGGAAAAACTTTATATTCTTTTCCCATTCAGAAAATGTATAAGAAAAGTTACCTTATTTCTCTGGAAATTTCAGAACAATGTTGAGAAGACATGAAGAAAGTGGGCATTCTTGTCTTGTTCCTGATCTAAGGGGTTAAGCTTTCAATCTTTCACCATTGAGTATGATATTAGCTGTGGGTTCTTCATAAATACTGTTTATCATGTTGAGGAAATTCCATTCTATTCCTAGTTTTATGAGTTTTTTTAAATCATGAAGGGTGTCTTGGTTATCTAGTGCTACTATAACAGAAATACCACAAGTGGATGGCTCTAACAAACAAAAGCTTATTCTCTCACAGTTTAGGTGGCTAGAAGTCCAAATTCAGGGTGCCAGCTCCAGGGGAAGTCTTTTTCTCTCTGTTGGCTCTGGAGGAGGGTCCTTGTCATCAATCTTCCCCTTGTTGAGGGGCTTCTCAGCACAGGGACCTGAGGTGCAAAGGACTTGCTATGCTCCTGGTGTTCCTTTTCTTGGTGATTGGAGGTCCCCCGTCTCTCTGCTTGATTCTCTCTTTTATATCTCAAAACAGATTGATTTAAGACCCAACCTAATCTTGTAGATTGAGTACTGCCTCATTAACATAACTGCTGCTAATTCCACCTCATTAACATCACAGAGATAGGATTTACAACACATAGGAAAATCTCATCAAATGACAAAATGGTGGACAATTACACAATACTGGGAATCATGGCCTAGCCACGTTGATACACATTTTTGGGGAACACAATCAATCCATAACAAAAAGGTGTTGGATTTTGTCAAAAGTCTTTTCTGCATCAACAAAAATGATTAAATGTTTTTTTCTTCATTCTATGAATGTCTTCTA
The DNA here is from genome assembly GCF_000243295.1 of Trichechus manatus latirostris. NCBI lineage: Eukaryota > Metazoa > Chordata > Mammalia > Sirenia > Trichechidae > Trichechus > Trichechus manatus. The sequence goes on from NW_004444220.1 coordinate 1,872,017, forward strand.
ATACATCAATCGATTTTCTTATGTTGTGCCATTCTTGCATTCCTAGGAGAAATTCACTTGGACATGATGTAGTCTTTTTAATATGATGTTTGATTTGATTATTTTTATGGGCTGAATTGTGTCCCTCAAAAAAGTATGTTGCAGTTCCTACCCCTATACCTATGAATGTGACCATGTTTGGAAATAGGCTATTCTTTTATTATGTTCTTGAGGTTATATGAGAGTAGGGGGCTTCCTAAACTTAATCCCTTCTGAGTCATGTCTTATACAAAAATAAAGCAGACATGAGGAGTCTCACACACACAGGGGGAAGACACCAAGTGATGATCATCTACAAGCCAAGGAGCACAAAGTAATTCTTGGAGATACAGAAGCTGAGACAAGGATCTTCCCCTAGAGCTGACATAGAGTGAGAGCTTAGCCCTACCAAGTACCTGAATATGGACTCTTAGCATCCAAAACCATGAGATAAGAGATTCCTGTTCTTTAAAGTACCCACTTTTGGTATTTTGTTAAAAAGCACTAGATAAGTAAGCCAGAATTTGGTACCAGAGACTGGAGGTGCTGCTCTAACAAAAACTACTTAAAAATGTGGAAGTGTCTTTTGAATTGAATAATGGGTAGGGGCTGGAAGAGTTTTGAGGAACTTGGTAGTAAAAGCCTAGATTGCCTTGAAGAAAACTGGTAGAATTTTAGACATTAAGAGTAATTCTGATGAGGGCTCACAAACGTGTTTCTGGTGAGGCTTTACAAGGAAATAATGAACATTTTATCAGACACTGGAAAGAAAGAGATCCTTGTCATACAGTGGCAAAAAATTTGTCTGAGTTATGTTAGAATTTTTGTGGAAAGTAAAACTTGAAAGGGATGAACTTGGATATTTAGTTGTGGAGATTTTTAAGCAGAATCTTGAAAGTGTGACATGGTTTCTCTTTGCTTCTTATAGTAAAGTGTGGGAGAAAAAAACTGAGTAAAAAGGAGCCAGAACATGAAGATTTAAAGAATTCGGTTATAAAAATTGGAGCTATGGTGAAGCAGTGGTTAAGAGCTCAGCTGTTAACCAAAAGACTGGCAGATCAAATCCACAAGCTGCTCCTTGGAAACCCTATGGGACAGTTCTACTCTGTCCTATAGGATTACTATGAGTCAGCATCTACTTGATGGAAACAGGTTTTGTTGTTGTTCGTTTATTATAAAAATGAATAATGCATGCTGTGGACAGGCCAAGAGTGTGGCTAGACAACTGTTTAGTTGAACGATTAGGCATGTGACTTATGGATCCAATAAACTATCTCAGCAGAAATGCTGCCAGCTTAAGGGGACAAAGATGAGATGAAATGAAGAAAAATTGTCTGATTCCTGAAATTCTGCAGGCAGCAAATGGGCCAATGGAGTTGCTTGGCTACAAAGATCTGTTGTCCTCCATAAAGAGAAAGGACAATCCCAAGAGCAGTTCAGAGAACAGCGGGACTGTTAGAAGGATCACAGGTGGCAGGACCACCACTTCTTGGGTTTCAAAGATTGTGGCCATCCCTTAGGTTTCAAAGCATGGGACCATCACCTTAGTTCAGGACGGTGGGGTTCCCATGCCAGTGGACTTGTAGAATGGGGCCACCACCCAAATTTGAGGGTATGAGGATGCTGTGCTTGAATGCTGGGAGAACGGGGCCACCCAGAGCCAAGGAGACAATGCCACTGAATTGATGGCTCAGGAGAGTAAAACCACCCAAATCTGAGGGGTAAGGGTCACCACCTATGGCTGGGAGACCCCCATCCAGAGTCCAGAAGATTGGACTGATGCCCAGATGGTCCAAAACAACAGAGGATTATTTTTAAGCATTGAGAGATAATAAAATTGCCCTGCTGGGTTTTCAGTTTGCTTGGAACCTGTCTTAGTCATCTAGTGCTGCTATAACAGAAATATGACAAGTGGATGGTTTCAACAAACAGAAGTTTATTCTCTCACAGTCTAGTAGGCTAGAAGTCCAAATTCAGAATGTCAGCTCTAGGGGAATGCTTTCTCTCTGCCAGCTCTTGAGAAAGGTCCTTGTCATTAAACTTCCCTGGTCTAGGAGCTTCTCAGGCGCAGGGACCCCAGGTACAAAGGACTCGCTCTGCTCCCAGCGCTGCTTTCTTGCTGGTATGAGGTCCCTAACTCTGTGCTTGCTTCCCTTTCCATTTATCTCTTGTAAGATAAAAGCTGATGCAGCCCACACCCCAGGGAAACTCCCACCCTAATCCTCTCTAACATAATCTAATCTTGCCTCATTAACTACAGGCAGAGATTAAGATTCACTACACACAGGAAAATTACATCAATCACAAAATGAAAGACTACCACACGATACTGGCAATCATGGCCTAACCAAGTTGACATATATTTTGGGGGGGGGTACAATTCAATCCATGACAGAACCCAAGACTCTGTTTCCCCCTACAATTTCTCACTATTGGAATGGGAATCTCTACTGCATGACATTCACCATTTTACTTTCGAAGTAGATAACTTGTATTCTAGGTTTTAAGGTACACAGATGGAAAGGAATTTTGCCCCAGGATGGAATACACCCAGAATCTTACCCATACTTGATTTAGATGGTTCAGAAGATGAGATGTTGGACTTAAAGTTGATGCTGGAATGGGGTAAGACTTTTGGGATGATGTGATAGTGTGAATGTGTTTTGCCCATGGGAATGACATGAATTTGTGGGGACCAAAGGGTATAATTTAATGGACTAAATTGCATCCCTCCAAAATTATGTGTTTGAATCCTAACCGCTATACTTGTGTATGTGGTAGTGTTTGGAACTTGGTGTTCCTTTTGTTATGTTACTGAAGGAGCACCAGAATAGCGTGGGTCCTAAACTTAATCTATCCTGAGTGTTGTCTTATAAAAAGGGAAAACAGATACAGATAATCAAACATACAGGAGGAAGACACCATGTGAGAGGATTGCCTACAAGGCAAGCAATGCCAAGAAACATCTGGGGCTACAGGAGTGGAAAGAAACAAGGAACTTCCCCTTGAGCCAACAGAGACAGACAGCCTAGAGAGTCTAGCCCTGCCAACACCCTGAATTCCGACTCCTAGCCTCCAAAACTGTGAGATAATAAATTCCCATTCTTTAAAGCTGCGTGTCATGGATTCAATTATGTCCCCCCCAGAAATGTATGTATCAATTTGGCTGGGCCATGATTCCCACTATTGTGTGATTGTCCTCCATTTAGTGATTGTAATTTTATGTTAAAGAGGATTAGGGTGGGATTGTAACAACCTTACTAAGGTCACATCCCTGATCCAATGTAAAGGGAGTTTCCCTAGGCTGTGGCTGGTACCATCTTTTATCTTACAAGAGATAAAAGGAAAGGGAAGCAAGCAGAGAGTTGGGGGACCTCATACCACCAAGAAAGTAGTGCAAGGAACAGAGTGTGTCTTTCGGACCTGGGGTTTCTGAGAGGAGAAGTTCCTCAACCAGGGGAAAGATTGATGACGATGAGCACCTTCCTCCGGAGGCTACAAAGAGAGAAACCTTTCCCGGAGAGCAGAAACCCTGAATTTGGACTTGTGGCCTACTATACTGTGAGAGAATAAATTTCTCTTTGCTAAAGCCATTCACTTGTGGTGTTTCTGTTAAAGCAACTTTAGATGACTAAGACACCACCTAATTGTGGTATTTCTGTTTTGGCACACTAGGTGATTAAGACAGTTGTCTAGTATTTAGTTGAGTATTTTTGAATCTATATTCATAAGGAATATCAGTCTGTAATTTTCTTCCCCTGTGATGTCTTTATCAGGCTTTGTATCAGGTAATGCTGGACTCATAGAATGAGTTAGGAAGTGTTCCCTCCTATTTTTTGGAAGAGTTTGAAAAGGATTGTTGTGTATTCTTTGTTAAATATTTAGTAGAATTCACCAGTGAAGCCATCTGACCCTAATTTTTATTTGTTGGGAAGTTTTTTATTACTGAATAATTTACTTGTAATGGGATTGTTCAGGTTATATATTTCTTCTTGATTCAGTTTAGGTCATTTCTGTGTTTCTGGGAATTTGTCCATTTCATCTAGGTGATCAATTTGTAGTTCCCATATTTATTACTGGTTTTAGTTATTTGTGTCTTCTCTTTTCTCAATAAGTCTAGCTAAAAGGTTGACCATTTTATTAACCTTTTCAAAGAAGCAAATTATGGTTTCATTGATTCTTTCTATTGATTTTGTATTCTCTATTTTATTTATCTCAGTTCAAATCTTTATTATTTCTTTCTTTCTTCTAGATTTGGACTTAGTTTGCTCTTCATTTTCTAGTTCCTCTTGATATAAAGTTAGGTTATTGATTTGACATCATTCTTCTTTATAACATTGGCATTTAAAGCTACAAATATCCATATCAGCACTGCCTTTCTATATCCTATAAATTTTGGTATGTTGTGTCTTCATTTTCATTCACCTCTAAATATTTTCTAATTTCCCTTGTGATTTCTTCTTGGACTCGTTGGTAGTTTAAAACTGTGTTGTTTAATTTCCAGATCATTGTGAATTTTCCAATTTTCCTTCAGGCTTTGTTTTCTCTTCTCATTTCAGTGTGATCACAGAAGATATTTTGTATGATTTCAATCCTTTTAAATTTATTGAGATATGTTTTGTGACCTAACATATGGTCCATGCTGGAGAAAAATACATATGCACTGGAGAGTAATATGTATTCCGCTGGGGTTTTTTGGTGGAGTGTTCTATATACAGGTAGTCCCCAATTTACAAAGGGGTATCATTCTGACAACTTATTCCATCATAAGTCAGTTCTGAGGTTAAGTATAATACCTAATTTATTTTTAGTTTCCATTATTATTGCCTTTTATTATCAGTGTCTTTATAAATCCAATCTTTGTCTTTGGGTCTTGGAAACATTACAGATATATTATAATACATACATGCATACATAAAAAATACAAAAATCATAAAAATTTACTCCAATGATGAAGAGTTGGATGACATTGGCATTTTGTCAGCTGTGGTAATAACTGCAGTTGTGGAAGATTCTGGATCATCTGGATTATCCCTGGGAATGGGGATGATGCTTCCAGTCAGATAATTAGTGTGCTTTATCTGTATGGTCCTTTTCTTTTTTTTCTTCATCTATTTCTTGGTAATGTCTCACTGCTCCCCAAATCTGCCAATCAAATTCAGCAAAGTGATCAGTGTTTGGGTCCATATTTTCAAGCAACTGAAGCCCCTGATTTAATTTAGAAAACTAAATCTATACAGCAGTGTTTTGAACAGTAAATCATAAAATTGAACATCTGCAAGTGAACATCTGAAAATGATAACATCAGCAAAGTACGCACTGCAATATTGTATGTAGTACATATTACCAACAATAAGATGTACCAAAAAAAAAAAAACATGGTTGTAAGTGCAGTTCCTCGTAATCTGAATATGTTGTAAGTCAGGGACTACCCTTGTTGCCATTGACCCTTCCCATTCTTTACTATATTACTGCAATTCATTTCACTTATGATACGGTATACCATATTTTTACACAAATAACAGGTGCCTTCTATGTTTGTTTGCCAACGGCTCCCTCCCCTTGAGAGGTATTTTCATAAGTTCCACTATGCCAATTATTTTTTACATGTTGCTGTTAAAAAAATTAGCATAATGCACTTACAAAAATACCTATCTCTGCGGGGTTGGGGAGAGGGATAGGTTGGCAAACAAACATAGGTGGTGCGTGTTATTTGCATAAAATACGATAATCACCTGCCACATTGTTGCTATTATAATTTTGAACAAATTGATATATGTTAGATTACTTAAGAATGAGGAAAATAAAAGGCTTATTTTACCTGAATTTATTTTATTTTTAAAGCTCTTCCTTTTATTACATACATCTGAGTTTCTAACCTATATCATTTTCCTTCTCTTTGAAGAACTGTTTTTAATATTTCTTGCAAGAAAGGTCTACTTGTGACAAATTCCCTCAATTTTGGTTATCTGAAAGAGTATTTCACCTTCACTTACAAAAATTATTGTGGGGAAAATATAAAAAAAACAAATCATATGCCAACTCAACAATTCCTACAATGTACAATTCAGTAACATTGATTACATTTTTCAAGTTGTGCAACGGTTCTTGCTATACTTTCCCAAAATCATTCCAACACCATTAACAATGCCCCCTCAGCAAAAACTTGCACTTTCCTCCTCCCTCCCACCCCTGGTAACCATTAATAACCTTTGATTTCTATATATTTGCCTCTTTCATATAAGTGAGATCATACAATATTTGTCCTTTTGCAACAGACTTATTTCACTCAGTAAGTTTTCAAGGTTTATCCATGTTGTGGCATGTATCAGGACTTCATTTCTATTTATGGCTGAGTAGTATTTCTCCTTCACTTTTGATGGATAATTTTGCTGGATACAAAATACTAGATTGGTGGGATTTTTTTCTTTCAAAACCTTAAATATTTCACACCACTGTCTTCATGCTTACATGGTTTCTGATGGGAAGTCCAATCTAATTCTTATCCTTGTTCCTCTCTAACCAAAAACACCAAACTCATAGCGACCCTATAGGACAGAGTAGAACGGCCCCATAGGGTTTCCAAGGAGTGACTGGTGGATTTGAACTGCCGACTTTTTGGTTAGCAGCTGAGCTCTTAACCCCTGCGCCATCAGGGCTCCTGTTCCTCTCTAGGTTAGGTGATTTGTTCCTCCCTCTGGCTTATTTCAAGAGTTTCTCCTTGTTTTTGATTTACTGCAGTTTGAATATGATGTACGTAAGTGTAGATTTTTTGATATTTATCCTGCTTGGTGTTTTCAGAGCTTCCCAAACCATTGGGTTGTTTTCTGTCATTAACTTCGGAAAATTCTCAGCCATTATTACTTCAAATATTTCTTGCATTCTTTTCTCTCTTACTTCTCCTTCTGGTATATGTATATGTTACACCTTTTGTAATTGTCCCACTGTTCTTGGATATTCTGTTCCATTATTTTTCATTCTTTTTCTATTTGCTTTTCATTTTGGATGTTTCTGTTGAGTTATCTTTAAGCTCATTGATTTTTTTCCTCAACCTTGTCCAGTCTACTTATGAACCCATCAAAGACTTTCTTAATTTTCATTCCAGTATTTTTTATTTTTAGCATTTCCTTTTGATTCTTTCTTAGAGTTTCCATCCCTCTGCTTATATTATCTATCTGTTCTTGCACGTTGTCCACTTTTTCCATTAGATCCCTTGGTGTATTAATCATAGTTATTTTAAAATCCCATTTTGATAATTCTAAAATCTCCGCCATATTTAAGTCTGGTTCTAACGTTTGCTCTGTCTGTTAAAAGTGGGGGCTTTTTTGTCTTTTAGTATATCTTGTGGTTTATTGTTAAAAGCTGGACATGATGTACCAGGGAAGTGGATTGGAAATAAATAAACATTTAGTGTGGAGTTTTATGTTCATGTGACTAAGAGTTAGGTTGTGTTTAACTGTAGCGGTAGTGTCAGAGGTTAAACTTTTTTCTATTATTCTTTTTTTGTCTCCCTTGTTATCTTTGGTTTTCCTTATAGACTCCTTCTTAAATAGGTTCTGAGGCTTGCAGTTCTTTTATCTGTAATACCTTGTTACTATACAGGAACCCTATTGATGTAGTGCTAATGTGTGCAAGAGGGTATATAGTCTTATGATTATGTCTCAGTCTTTTAATGAGCCTGTGTCCCTGGGCTGTGGCATTCACAAATGATGCTTGGCTCCTACCCCCCTTAAGTGACACATAAAGGCTACAGGGAACTGGGGTTGGATATTTCCCTTCCTTCAGGTCAGTTAAGCTTTGGTAAAACCCAAGTAGGTTGTTGTTAGTTGTCATTGAATTAGCTCCATAGGTTAAGATCTGGTAAGTTTCCCTTGAGGATAGACCTTCTTATGGAGAACAAAGAGCTTATTTCAAAATATTTGCCTTCCACCTCCCCCTTCTGGAAGCATGAGGTTTTTTTTTTGTTTTTTTTTTTTATTTTCACAGTGAGAATATGGGGATGGGGCTTTTGGAGGTATAACTCACAAAATTGTGAGGGCCTACGCTATTACTGGGCTCCCCCAGAATTTTTAACTCTCATGCTAGTCCACACCGAGCTCCTAGAAATTTGTAAAATGAAGTCTAAAAGTTTTTGTCTGCCTTTATGATAAACATGCTTCTTACTTAATCACGTATAGCCATGATTATACCAGCAATTTGTTAACTGGAAATAACACATCGTAAATGAGAGATCATAGGAAATTTGTCTTTGCAAACTTCTGTTCTCTTAGAAGGGAGGGTTTGCCCTTTACCACACACTTTGTCTAGAAGTGTCTAGTATCAGTGTGTTCCCTACTTTTTTGTTCATAATAAATCTTAGGCACTCTGCTACTTTCTCAGATCAACTAATTCACTGAAGCCTTCCCATATACAAAGGGGCTGATGAACGACTAGGCCCTTGATAAATACTTTTTGAATGAACACAATGCTGCCAATCTAGCATAGATGTCACCCAGTCTTATAGTGGCAGAATCAAGTATGTGAACCCTTTCCCTCTCACAATGACTCTTCTCTCCTTAATTTCCTCCTACTTCTTGGATAACTCATTTATTGTTTTGTTTTCCTGGGTCTCTTCCCTGTGTTCCTCCTTCACACTTCAAATACTTTTTCTGTTTATGTGTCTGTGTGCCCCACCAGAGTGTGATATCCCTCATGGCAAGCACCACATGTCATTGGTCTTTTTATTTCCAGCATCTGAGGTATTTCCTGAAACATGGTAGGCATCAATGCAGGTTTATTGACTGATGTAATGGGCCTGGCAGGAAAAGCATCTCTTCCATTTTGGAGTCAGAGTTATAGATGTTATGTTTGTAAGCACCATATGTGGGGCCATTTCTTTTGTGGCAAACTCTGTAGGGGAGCGGCTCTGCCATGGTGTCCTGGTGACTTTGCTTGTCCCCAGACAGGCTGTGTGGGCAAGGCTTGACTGCAGTCTGACCTGAGTACTGGAAGAACACACTGTGATTCCTCTTGGAGTAAGGGGAGATAAGAAGCCCTGTGAAGAACTGCCAGGAGGTGATTTCTAATTTCTTCCCTATCCTGCTGGGGAGTGGCAAAAAGCCCTTTCTCATTCATCACCTAGTTTCAGCTGAGAACAGGACATTCTGCCTAGCCCCACATTTGGGGAGAGCTCTGCTGTCTCTGAGCACTTCTGATTCATTGTTGTACTGTGGGATGTGAGGTGAGGGAGCTGACATCCTGTTGATCTCGCCATTGCTACATCAGATTGCTGATGTGTAAAAAGCTTACCAATTTTTGTGTGTTAATCTTGTAGCCTGCCACTTTGCTGAATTCATTTATTAACTTTAATATCTTTCCTTTGGATTCTTTGGGGCTTTATATGTATAGAATCATGCCACGTGCAAAAAAGGGATAGTTTTACTTTATAGTCTTTTTAATATACTGTTGCATTTGGTTTGCTAGTATTTTGCTGAGGCTTTTTACATAAGGGATATTGATGTGTAGTTTTATTTTCTTAAGATATCTTTATGTGGCTTTATTATCAGGATAAAGTTGACCTCATAATATGAGCTAGGAAGTACTCCCTTCTCTTCTGTATTTTGGAAGAGTATGAGCAGGATTGGAGTTAATTCTTCTTTAAGTGTTTGATAGAATTCACCAATAAAGCCATATGGTCCATTACTTTTTGGGAAGTTTTTGATTACTAATTCAATCTCTTCACTTCTTATAGGTATGTAGATATATATACTGTTTTATTTCTTCTTGAGTCAATTTAGGTAGTTTTTGTGTTTTTAGAAATTGTCCGTTTCATCTAGGTTATTTAATTTTTTAGTGCACAATTTTTTTTATTGTTGTAGAAATATATATAACATAATGTTTTCCAATTAAACATTTTTCAGGACACAATATAGTGATAGCAATTACATTAATCATGTTTTGAAACCATCACATCACCCATAATTTTTGCCCAGTTTCCCATCACAGTAAACACAAAATCACTGCTTTCATAACAATGACTCTCCGTTTTCCCTTCCCTCCCACCCCTCATAATCACTAATAAATTTTGATCTCTATACATTTGCCTATTCTTATTATTTCATATAAGTGATATCATCAATATTTTTCCTTTTGTGATTGGCTTATTTCACTCAGGATAATTTTTCAAGGTTCTTATATGTTGTAGCATGTATCAGGACTTCATTTATCTTTGTGGCTAAATAGTATTCCGTTGTATGTACGTACCACATCTCGTTTATCCATTCATCTGTTAATGGACATTTAGGTTGTTTTTACCTTGGTGTACAATTCTTCATAGTAATCGTAAGATTTTAATCTTTGAAATATATTGAAACTTTAAATATACTGAGACCTAACATATGGTCTGTCCTGGAGAAAGATCCACGTGTATTCTGTTGCTGTTTGGTGTTGAGTTCTATACATGTTTGTTAGGTCTAGAGATGTTATAGTGTTTTTCAAGTTTTATATTTCCTTATTGATCTTCTGTCTAGATGTTCAATCCATTATTTAAAGTGATATATTGAAGTCTCCAACTATTGTTGTGGAACTATTTCATCCTTCAGTTCTGTCAATGTTTACTTTATCTATTTTGGGGCTCTGTTGTTAAGTTCATATATATTTGTAATTGTTATATCTTGTTTATTAAGCTTATGACCTTTTTATCGTTATATAATGTCCTTTTTGTCTCTAGTAACATATTTTGAAATAGAGTCTGTTTTCCCGATATTAATATAGCTACATCTCTCTTTTGGCTACTCTTTACATGGAATATTTTTTCCCATCATTTCACTGTCAACCTACCAGTGTTTTCTGGTCTAAAGTGGGTCTCTTGGAGGCAGAATATAGTTGGATCATGTTTTTTTATTGATTCTGACAATCTCTGCCTTTTGATTAGAGTTTAATCCACTTGCATTTAAAGTAATTACCAATAAGAAAGGACTTAGTTCTGTCATTTTGCTTTTTGTTTTCTGTGTGTCTTACACATTTTTGTCTCTCATTTACTCCAATACTGCCAGTTTTGTGTTTCATTGATTTTTTTTGTAGTGAGCCATACTGATTTCCTTCTTGTTTCCTTTTCTGTGTATTATTTAAAAGACATTTTCTTTGTGATTAATGGGGATTATATTCAACGTCCTACATTTATAACAAGGTGTGTTAAATTGATACCAACTTGTCTTTGATATGAGCCCTGGTAGCTTAGTGGTTAAGAGCTTGGCTGCTAACCGAAAGGTCAGCAGTTTGAATCCACTAGCCTCTCCTTGGAAACCCTATGAGGCAGTTCTATTCTGTCCTATAGGGTTGCTATGAGTCAGAATCAACTCAACAGCAATGGGTTTCGTCTTTGATACATACAAAAACTCTGTTCCTGTACTGCTCTCTCCTCCCTCCTTATTTTGTTGTTGTCGCAAATTACACCTTTATGTATTACATGCACAGTAGTGTAGATTTTTAATTTTTATTTATTTATTTATTTTAAAACATGTAACACATAACAAGTAGTACCACAACACTAATATACCATATAATTTACCCTTATATTTACTTATGAAAACACTGGAGATTTTTTTCTTTGTACATCTTTGAGTTACTGTGTAGTGTTCTTTCTTTTCAACCAGAAGGACTGCCTTTAAGATTTCTTGTATGATAAATGTTGTGGTAACAAACTCCCTCAGATTTTTCTTTACCTTGTTGGTACCATTGTTAGCTACTGTTGAGTCAACCCCCAACTCCTGGCAATCTCATGCAAAAAGAAATGAAATGCTGCCTGGTTCTGCACCATTCTCATGATCAGTTGTAGATTGGACTGTTGTGATCTATGGGGTTTTCATTGGCTGATTTTTGGAAGTAGATCACAAAGCCTTTCTTTGTTTACCTGTGAATGTGTTAATTTTAATCTCCTTTTTGGAATACAGTTTTATTAGATATAGAATTCTTGGTTGACAGTTCTTTTCTTTCAGCTCTTTAAATATGCCATTCCACTGCCTTCTGGCCTACATGGTTTCTGAGGAGAAATCAGTGCTTAATCTTATTGAGGATCTCTTATATGTGACAATTCACTTATCTCTTGCTGCTTTCAGGATTATCTCTTTATGTTTGTTGTTTGAGTGATTGATTATAATGTGTCTCAGTGTGGATCTTTTCGGGTTTATCCTACTTGGAGCTCATTTAACTTCTTGAATGTGTAGATTCATGTACTTCATCAAATTCAGGAAAATTTCAGCCATTGTTTCTTTAAATATTCTTTCTGCCCCTTTCTCTCACTCTTCTTATTCTGGGACTCGCATAATGCATATAGTGGTCCACTTGATGGTGATCCCTTAGACTGTGTTCATTTTTCTATATTCTCCTTTTTGCTCTTCAGACTCAGTAATTTCAATTGCCCTGTCTTCACGTTTACTAATTCTCTCTTCTGCCAGCTCAAATCTTCTGTTGAACACCTTCAGTGAATTTTTCATTTACATTATTATAATTTTCAGCTCTAGTGTTTCCATTTGGCCCTTTATTTTTTTTTCTTTTAACATTTATATTTCTCATTTTGTTCCTGTATTGTTTTTCTAGCTTTCTTTAGTTCTTTGTCCATGCTTTCTTTTAGGTTTTTGAACCTATTCATTACTGTTGTTTAAAAGTCCTTGTCTAATAATTCCATTATCTGTGCTTCCTCAGAATGGTTTCTGTCTATTTTATTCTTTTGCATTGGCAATCTTTTCTGTTTCTTTGTATGGCTTATGACTTTTTGTTGAAATCCAGACATTTGACTAATTGATTGCGATAACTCTGGAAGTCAGATTCTTCTGGGAGTATTGGCTGTCACCTCTTTAACACCAGACTCCTTCTCTGGGAGTGTGCCCACCCTCGCTTTAACACCAGTCCCCCTGTCTGAGATTTCCAGCTGTCACCACTTTAATATCAACCTCTCTCACTGGGAGTGCTAGATCTCACTGCTTTAAGACGTAACTTCTTGTATGGGAATTCTGGTTGTCTCCTCTTTAACACCAGGCTTCCTGTCTGGGAGTGCTGGCTGTTGCTGTTTTAACACCATGCTCCCTGTCTGGGAGTGTCAGCCGTTGACACTTTAACACCAGGCTCCCCGTTTGGGAGTGCTGGTTGTCACCACTTTAAGACTAGGTTTCCTGTTGGGGAATGTTGGCTGCTGATGTCACTTCAAGATGGCCACCCTGAGCCAGATAGGTGTGCGACATGGAGGGGTGGAAAACACATACTTTCTTATCATTTATATGTCACCTTTTTCTTGATTCAGCGTTTGCTTGGATGCTGAAACCTTTTGATTGGTTTCCAGAGTTCTGAAGCTATTGATTCCACCAATTTCTGCTTTTTGTTTTATTTTGCTGTGGGGGAATGGGCAGGTGCAGCTGCTAACTCTATCTTGCTCTGCCTTTCTCCTAGATGATTTTTACCCATTAAGTTATTTTTTTCAATATCTTTATCATACTGTTATCTTCAATAGGGACTGTTCCAGTGTTTTACGCTCTTCTTTTGTTCTTCTCATTTCCTATGTGCTGGACCACTTTACTTTCCCATTGACTCCAGCTCAGTTATTCGGTTTTAAAATTTAAATTTGGTGCCTTTCCTTCTTGGTGTTTATTTTTCTCCACTATTTGGTAATATTTGATTTGTGCTTATCTTTGTGTTTAACGTTTCCTTTTAGACTGTCTATACATGATATTCTATTTACTACAATGCATAAAGATTATAAGGGAGACACAGGATAATCAGGGATACATGAGCTATGCATCACGGGTGAGTGTTTCAGTGGATAATTTTCTAGATAGGATCTCTCTCTTCTTTTTTGGTTTCATCAGGCACTTGTGACATTGCCCTTCTTCTCTGGCTCAAGCTGCCACACACACTTCGACTGCTTGGGTACAGACATCCTTCTGCCTGCTAAGGTAAGAGGTAAGGAGTTGCTTACTAATCTGGGTGCCCCTAATGCAGACCCTCAAGTTATCACCGTGATCATTGCCTTAAGGAGTCTCCTACTCTTAACCTCCATTGTCTTCAGACTCAGAAGACTCCTGAAGCTATTTTCACCATTTACTGTCGTCCTGAATGTGATTTGTACTTGAATTCTTTGTCCAATCTGATCCCTTTGTCCCAGTGACTTCCAGATTAGTGATTTCAAGACCAAGAAAAACAGCAAAATAGGAATTCAAGTCTTAATTTTGCATGTTACTGAAACAGCATCTTTCCGTTTTAAAAATGTTTATAATTTATAGCTTTTAAACTAATAAGTGAAACCAAATATTCAATATATTTATAAATTAAAAAATTTATAGTCATATTTAAGATATCAAGTAAAAGCATTATAAATTAAATGTCAAAAATACATTACCATTCCAACATAAAGTATCAGCACATAATTTGAAAAAGATAATTACTTTACATAATAAACTTACTATTATGAAAAATGAAGCAATAGTAAATAATCATTACAAATAAAATAAAATTATTTGATATTTAAAATGTGTAAATTTTATGATACATAAATTATACCCTGATAAAGCTGTTTTTTTTAAAGAAGAACTGAATATATGAAGAGATATACCACCTTCACACTTGAGACAACTTAATGTAAAAAATATATCAATTCTCCCACAAATTAACCTATACATTCAATAAAATTTCAATTAAAATTCCAGAAAGGTGAAAGAACAAGGGGGAGCTTGGAAAACTGAATATTAATTTTATAGGGAAGATAAAAATCCATTAATCGCTGAGATTTTTTAAAAGAGCAAAGAAACAGGCTTACCAGATATTAAAGCATATTACAAAATCATAGTAATAAAAGAGCACAGACAAAAAGTAACAGCATGTCATTGGTACAGAAATACACAAACAGATCAAAGGAACATAATTGAGCCTAGAAACATACCATGGTGTAAGACAGAAGTGGCAACACAAATCAGTGGCTAGATTGTTTATTGAATGGCTTTGGAAATTTTAGCTCACTCTATGAAGAGAAATAAAGCTGTAAGCCTAACTTGTTGTTGTTAGTTGACATCGGGTTAGTTCCGACTCATGGCAACCTTATGTATAAAAGAACAAAACATTGCCCACTCCTGTGCTATCTTAGTGATTATTGGTTTGTTTGAGTCTATTGTTGCAGCTATTGTGCTTGAGGTCTTCCCTCATTTTCGATGGCACTCTACCAAATATAATGTCCTTTTCAAAGGATTGGTCTTTCCTGATGACATGTCCAAAAGTGAGCTGAAGTCTCGCTTTCTTCCCTCCGAGGAGCATTCTGGTGTATTTCCTCTAAGACTGATTTGTTCATTCTTCTGAAAGTCCACGGTATATTCAATATTCTTCACCAACGCCACAATTCAAATGCATTAATTCTTCTTGTGTCTTTCTTTTTCATTGTCTAGCTTTCACATGCATATAAGGAAATTAAGAAGATCACGGCTTGTGTCAGGTGCACCTTAGTTATCTAAATGACATCTTTGCTTTTTCAAACATTAAAAAGGTCTTTTACAGCAGATTTACCCAATGAAATACTTCCTTTGATTTATTGGCTGCTTCCATGGACATTGATTATTGATTCAAGTAGAATGAAATCTGTGACAACTTCAGTTTCTTCTTCATTTACCATGATGTTGTTTATTGGCCCAGTTGTGAGAATTTTCATTTTCCTCACGTTCATCAGAAGTGCTTCAAGTCATCTTCACTTTAAGCAATCAATGTTGTGTCTGTCATCTGTATATCTCAGGTTGAGAATGAGTCTTCCTCCAATCCTGATGCTGCATTATTGTTCAGATAGTCCAACTTCTTAGGTTATTTGTCCGGCATACAGACTGAATAAGTAAAGTGAAATAATGGAACCCTGCCATACACCTTTTCCAATTTTGAACCACTCAGTATCCTTTTGTTCTGTTTGAACAACTGCCTCTTGATCCATGTATAGATTCCACTAGATCACAATTAGGTGTTCTAGAATTCTCATTCTTCATAAATTTATCCATAATTTATTATAATCTACACAACTGCACACCTTTGCCCAATCAATAAAACACAGATAAAAATCTTTCTGGTATTCTCTGCTTTCAGCCAAGATCCATCTGACATCAGCAATGATATCTCTTCTTTGTCCTCTTCTGAATATTGCTTGAACTTATGGCAGTTCCTTGTTAATGTATGGCTGCAGTCACTTTTGAATTATCCTCAGCAAACTTTTGCTAACTTGTGATATTAATGATACTGTTTAACAATTTCCAAATCTTGTTTGATTGTCTTTCTTTGGAATGGGCACAAATGTGGATGTCTTCTAGTAAGTTGGCCAAGAAGCTGCTTTCTAAATTTCTTGACATAGTTAAGTGACCTCTTGCATCCGTTTGTTGAATCATTTCAATTGGTATTCCGTCAATTCCAGGGGCTTTGTTTGTCAACAATGCCTTCAGTGCAGCTTAAAATTCTTCCTTCAGTACCAGAAATTCTTGATTATATGCTACCTCCTAAAATGGTTTAATGTTGACCAATTCTTTCTGATATAGTGACTCTGTGTATTCTTTCCATCTTCTTTTGTTGCTTCTTGCATTATTCAATCTTTTTGCCCATAGAATTCTTTGGTAACGCAACTCAAGGCTTGAATTTTCTCTCCAGTTCTTTCAGCTTGAGAAATGCCAATTGTGTTTTTCCCTCTTGGTTTTCTAACTCCAGGACTTTGCAAACCTCATCATAATACTTTACCTTTTCCTCTTGATCTGTCCTTTGAAATTTTCTGTTCAATTCCTTTTTTAAAAAAAAAGCAAAAAGAAAGTTTTCTTCCGCATATATTCAAAAAAGCCAAAGAGGGAAATGGACAACCGTGCTGCCAGAGCCATGTTTGCCGGAGTCCAAGGAAATATCACAGAACAGACAAAAGTGAGAAAATTACAAGCATGCTGCTAGAGCCATGTCTGCCCGAGTCCAAAGAATATTACAAAGCCATCAGTGTATATTAACATTACAAATGGGCAAAACCGTTGAAAGCTTCACCTTTTCACAGATTGGCTAAAAACTGTGATCCTACATTTTGAATCGACTTTCTTAACAATCATTGGTACAGATTGCAGTAATGACAGTCAAGAGGGTCTTCATTGGTCTAACAAATTTCTGTTCATTAAATGTTAATAGAAAACGGTAAGAGTGGAAAGCCTTTTGTGTTCTGTTTGATTGGCTTTATGTGAAAGTTTCCCTAAAAGATATTTTCCAAGATTATCTTAGCTATTGTCTTTACACGTCAGGGCCCAGTTGATGTGTCCTTGTGAGCCCAGCTCCAGCTGGGTCACATTCTCTATGCTCAAGGACAGGAAATAACAACTCCAATATTATTTCCTAGAGCATTCTCTGCTTTTGATTGGAGATTGGAGATAACACATTGATGATCAATACCTGGACTTAGTCGAGATCTTAGATGGTGGCCATTGCAGGCTCTTTAAATTCACGGTGCTGATTTTCCACCAGATACCATCTGGTTCTTCACCAGGTTATTAAGTAAGAGCGAAGTTCTCATCAGTGGCCAGAGTGAGCAGACTCAATGTACTACAACATTTCAGCCAGAGGCCTTCTTTAGCCTTTTAGGTGTGTAAGACAACAGAGAATAAATTTTATTATGCGTAATACTATCAAGATATATACTAAGAATATTACTATTCCTTGCAATAGTGACCTAGCCCATATACTTACTCCTGATGGTAACCAACCAAACAAATCTGGTGTTTGTAAGATTGTTACAGTGTGTAACCAAGTAGCTTGCTCTCCAATTCTATGTATATCTTGTCTACAGCACAGACTACATTTAACTTGGACTAATAAAAAACTAAGATTATTTTTTTATCTCATGTCACTGTGGCTTATGAGATCAGAAGCTCACTGTTGTGCTTCCATCTCAGTAGCAATTTCATCTTAAAGATTTCTCCAATTTAATTAAACCATAAGTAAGAATTAAAACTACCAACCACATCCTGAGTGTTGGACCAATGGGTTTTCTACTGAGTTTTATTTTACAATGTGTAACAATCTACCATTACTTTTCTAATATTTACTAACATCATTACTATGAATATCTAAAGGTAATCCTAAAGTTCTCAAAGTGCATTGCCCACACATTCATCAGGAATCTAAACAAGTGATTGCCCACGTAAACTCACTAGCAGTTGGAAAGGAATCATCTAAATTTGTGTAGTTGGATCTACCACACAGAAATATATATCCATAAAGAGTGCTCAAAGTTTGTATTGAGAAAACAGAAGGTATAGAAAAATTTACATGTGACAAACAAGTTTTCATTAGAGAACTAATGATTAGCAAGATAATACAGGATGGATCTTTCCTATAGAAGGTCTTCAGTTAGTCTGTTTAAAACATACTAAGTGTTCTTCCCAAGTGCAAGTTGCTCCTCCTTAGTTTACCTATTAACAGTCAAGGGTCACTTTCTCAGAAGCAGAAATAGAACCCAAGACAAAATGGAGTCTAAGCTATGAGGTCGATCTCCTCTAAGAACCTGATTTCTTTAAGATACATAATTTCCTGTATAGAAAGAGGGTGACAGTTTGATTACAAACATTAGACAGGTATTTCATACCACACTGTCTTAAAGACTGGTTAAACTGAATACTGATTTACCCTAAACATAACTCTCAGTCTGCTCTTTGAAGTTAGTTTCCTAAAACAAACTGAATTCTTCAAAAAAAAAAGCACAATGTTCAGAGCAAAATGGTCTTACTAGTTTACCTGGACCATTGTTTGACTCAAAGTGGCTTCAGGAACCAGTTTTTTTCTCAAAGCTAGAGGTTCAGAATGACATCCAAAGGCGATGGCCTGTGTGGGTTGCCCTAACCTCCATGAAAGCCAGAAATCTGGATTCCAGGAAAATTATAACTCTCTTATCATTCTTTCCTTTGGATCATGATCCTGCTATAGAATCTTTCATCAAAAATGCTCAATAAATGGTAACTGGGGATCATCTGGTTTTTAAGCTCCCAGGCACCATACAGCAAACTAAGAAGTAGAATAGAAACACTAACAATAACAGTAGGCTAATCGTCTGAAATAACCAATTAAACCATGACCCTAAGGTCTTTGAACCAAGGAAACAAATCTCATGAGGTGTTTGTTTATGCATAACCAGCATCAGTAATGGCTTTTCATGTGCCTCAACAGCAACTACATTCTGCAAAACCTCAGACTGAGTATTAATATGAACACAGCAACATTTATCTATTAAGGCACAAGACTGTTTCTTGAGTGAACTAACAGGAAGGCTAATACTATTCTATTTTGTAAAATTATAGCTCAAATTTCAGGCACTTATCTGGTTATAACAGTTACAACTTTGCTAAGTTTACCAACAGAGCTTCTAATTCAAGAGTTACAATATCTAAACCCATTAGTTAGATAATTTAAGAGAAAGGAAAATGATTTCTTTTATCCAGAAATTAGGACCTTAAAACATCAGCAATATTCCCACATAAAACCCATAGTTTCTTTTATTCAGTCTTATGTAGCTAATTTCTGTTCCACATGATTCTGGATCCGCAGCAGTCTGTGAACACATCAGCTTCTGCATAAGAGTTCTGGAAATCTTGGTTGAGTCTAAGCACAGTCTTTTTCACAAGTACAATATAGTCCTTTTTTTGAGATATTTTGGTCAAACTTTTTCAGCAAATCAGCAAAGTTAAAACTTATCTGCAGATGACAAAACTTATATGGCCATGATTCATTTATAAAAATAATACTCTTAATAGTGAAAGACCTGATAGAAATTAATTACAAGCACAACATAAAGGCCAAATAAATTCAGTTTATAAAACTTTCGACAAAAAATATTTCTAAATATAACCATTAACCTTATTTTTAAAGAACTTCAGATATTATACATAGTGATCTTGAGACAAAACACCATACAGTCAGGATATACTAAGAATATACCAAGACTGTCAAATCTCTAAATACCTGAATAATAAGATAAAAAACTTCATAGTTAAATGATGTGAATTCCTCATGATGATGCTAGACTCAAAAAGATAAAGTTGCAACCAAGTTAACAATAAAGAAACAAAATCGCGACACATCATGCGTTTGTTGTCCAATATTAAGCAAAAGAATAAGAGGAAATACTAACATATAAATTTTAACTCAGAGAATCAGGCATGTCTCTTGATTTTTTTTTATACATGTCTCTTGATTTTGATAAAACCTCTGTATAATTTATAACATAAAATTTTAAGCACTTTTCTTTGATAAAAATTTTTCTGTGGCTCTCCATGAAATATCAGAGTTGTCACGAGTTTATCATAGGTCACCGTGAAACAATACTTAAGTTATTTAACAAAAGATCTTAAGGTAAAAACTTTAGCTTTTTTTTTTCTTCTTCTTTTTCTATAAACCATGTGGCTTGGTTTTCAACTCAAGAATCATTCTAATGAGAGACTGAACCTTTATCTTCAAGGCAGATTACACAAATAACCCTTCAACTCAGAAATTAAAGAAAATTTTGTTATTTTAACAGAGAAAAACCTAATTCTTTGTTTTATATGCTACTTAACATTAAAACTCCTAAAAATCTCATAAACAGTTAAACTTTAGTCAGAATGATAAAACCTTTTATCATTATCAAATAATTTTTTTTAATAAACCACTTAAACATCTTTGTTGCATACCTCTTACAGTGCATTCCTTTAAAATGGCAAAAATGAACACACTCATTAACAGACATATATATATATGCATTCTTCCTCTTGTGGCATAAAAATCAAGGTATATGAACTTAAATTATGACGAATGTCTATTAACTCAATTTAATATCTGTAAGTTACCTAAAGTGTCTTTGGAATTATTTTAAGCCTGTATATCATAAAACATAACTGTAATTGAAAGAAAAGTCTATTTAAACATTCTAAGATTGCATTCAACTTTCACTATTTCTCATATTTTTCCCAGTCTAATTTTAGCTCCTAAAGATTTTATCAACTGGCTATGGAAATCACAAAGTCTCTGCTCAACTGACCAATTTATTGATATGGATATAACTTTAAGTGTCTGGCTAGGAGTGGAAACATTTTTCCAGGCCACTTCAGGTGTGTTTCATTGTGAATTCTATTGTTTCACTTCTTAGAGTTCCCCTATAATAGAGAGAACTTGTTTACAGTTCTACGATAGGGATCCACTCAATTTCTGATAACTTTAGCAAAACAGCAATTTTTCTTATCTTTTGTCTTAAAAGCATCTCCACCTAGTTGGAGGTGGTCTTTCAAAAGCTTCCCTGGAGCTATATGAGCTTGGAGACTAGGGGCTGGGGAGGCCTGATCCTGGGCCACTCTCCCTGTTTTTGATTCAAAGTAGAAGACAAGATTAGGTCATTCTGATTCATTTACATGTGTTTAAATTGATAGAGGCATTTTGAAAGGCTATCTACCCAGTAAATACCAAAGCTCTTTAGCAATTTTGTAAATCAATCCATCAACTCTTGGCTAGCAAGACTGGGGTTGGGGGTGTCATCCCAATTCATTTACATATGTTTAAGTTGACCTAGGCATTTGAAAGGCGAAAGATAACTTATTTCTTTCCCTTTTACTGTTCTGGAACTGCCACTTTTACTTTAAGACAAAACTATCCTTTTTCCTTAAATAAAACACATTTCATATAATACTTAGCTTTGGTTACATAGAAATGGTCTCCTTTTAAGATTGACATAGTATAGAACATAAAGATCTTAGTGTACTTTTTAAATGGACCAATTTATATCAAAGTTTCTCCAAGTAGTTTTTAAAAGTCTAAATCATAAGACAGAGTAGGCACAGTTTTTTTCTGGATGAAGAAAGAACTGAGGTTCTATGATTAACCTTACAAAAAAGAGCAGTTCTCAGCCATAACCTCCAACCTGATACAAGACAATGCTCTAGACCAGAAGCAAGCTCTTAGGACAAAAGGAGACAGAAAGACCACATAAACTCACCAAACAATACCACACAAAACAAAGATACGGGGATTCTAATTTCTTAAAGTGTATATAGTAATTTTTGGTAAGATGGACACAATTCAATAGAAAAAAACAGGTTCTAGATAAAAAATATTGTCAGAGCCTCAGATGGAGGAATGTCAGACATTTTGACAAAACCTGAGCATCAAGCAAAGTTCCCTAAAGAGAAAAAAGAACACAAATGAAAGCTCATTTTCCCAAAGTAGTCACTGAAATTCCAAAATACATTTAATATACTCAGTTTATA
This sequence comes from Trichechus manatus latirostris, assembly GCF_000243295.1. Lineage (NCBI taxonomy): Eukaryota > Metazoa > Chordata > Mammalia > Sirenia > Trichechidae > Trichechus > Trichechus manatus. The sequence continues at coordinate 1,894,276 of NW_004444220.1, forward strand.
GTGTTTTTAAATATGAACCCCCAACAATTGTCTCAGTAGCAGGAGGGAAATCCAGGCTCATTTACCAAAGATGTTAAGCTCTAAGGCTCAAGATTTTAGTTTCCTTCTTTTTGAACTTAATTCATTCTGCTGGCTAGAGACTTAGTCTCTTATTTTAGACCTTAAATATACTAGTTCTTCCAATTGGAAAGTACTTTAAAGTAGATACTGGTGATTTTAATTTTAACATTGTGATTCTTCACTGAGAAACTGTATCATAAAACAGGTAAGAAACTACCACTTATCCCTTAAAGTTCATAACACAGTTCAGGGGCTGCCACCTCCACTTGAGAATTTGGCAAAACAGAGCACTATCTTCCAGGTTTTCTCTGAGCCACAAAAAGGTCAGAATTTTGCAGCTTATAGTGATTCAAAGCTCTTTGACAATAGAATGACCTCTTTAATGTTTCAAACACCCAAATCCAGACCTAAACTGCAGTTGACCTAACAAGTTACTAAATGTCACTCAACCAAACTATCAAGCAAAAATCTAAGAAAGATTCTCCTTAATCAAACAACTAGTTTTTCAAACAAATATGCTGAACAGAACTTAAAAAAACATGAGAAAGAGAACAAAACAGAATGAGCAAAGGCTCATTTTCTGAGAGCACTCACCCTGTCAGTGTCAAAGGGACATGGAGTGGGAACACTTGGGTCCACAAGATAGGATCTCTCTTTGCTGTTTTCTGCTCTGCAGACCAGGTCTCCTCGAGTTCGACTTGATTCATAGCTTCAAGAAATACTTGACTACTACTCCATTAATTGTCTTAGGGGGAAAAAATCACAAAGTTTGGTAAAGCAAAAAGAAATTTTATTCAGCATATATTCAAAAAGGCAAAAGTGGGAATCGGACAACCACGCTGCCAGAGCCATGTCTGCCCGAGTCCAAGGAAATAGCACAAAACAGACAAAAGCGGAAGAACGACAAGCATGTTGCTAGAGCCATGTCTGCCCGAGTCCAAAAGATATTATAGAACAGGCAAGAAAGGGAAAATTGACAAGCATGCTGCCACAGACATGTCTGCTTGAATACCGTGTTCAGTTCCTTTATGTCCTCATTTTTTTCCTTTTGCTGTAGCTACTCTGCCCTCAATAGCAAGTTTCTGAATCCCTTCTGATATTAACTTCGGTCTTCCATGCTTCTCCTGCAGCACTATACTGAACCATGTTTTACTGTTATTCTTAAGCTTTTCAAAATTGATTGATTTTCAGATGTAGATCACCGGGATTTTTTCTAACGTGTTTCAGTCTAGAAGCTCTGCTGAAACATGTCTACCGTGGGTGACCTCGCTGATATTTGAAATAGCTTCCCAGGAAGAACAAGCAGAATGTTTCGCCTTCAGCTAAAGGCTGGCAGAGGCGGTTCAGCTTTGCTGAATAAACATTGCGTTGTAACCACGTGACTGTTTCCTCTTCACTGCAACAGAGAAAGCAAACAACAGTTGCTTTCAGTCTGGTGGATGCAGTTAGAAGGATTCACTTTCTGTGTTTGGAAATCCCTCTGTGTGACATTCCCAGGAATGCTAGCTGTACATTCTCTACCTGGGTAAAGAATTTGACTTTTCTCACCTTCGACTACTTGAAGCACTGCTGGTTTACAGCTTACAGGGCGGCACTCTGTGCTGCACTGACGAAACTGCTGCTTGCTCAAATATTCTTTCAATGGGATAAGCCTGGCAAATGTTTGCCTTGCAAGTACTTGAATCCCCTGGTTTTCAAATTGAACTTTGCATAACAGGAAATGAAGGTACCTTTGGCATTCAAAGCAAAACAGGCAGATTGTTTGCCTTCAGCTAGAGGACAGCAGAAGAGGTTCAGATTTGCTGACTAAACCTTGTGTGCTTAAAGCGAGCATGTAGCCTCTTCCCTGCCAGAAAGAGGAAGTAAAAGCCAGTTGCTCTAGGTCTGGGGAATGAAGTGAGAAGGATTCACTTACTGTGTTTAAAAATCTCTCTGCGTTACATGCCTAAGAAAGTTGCCTGTGCATTGTCTACCTGGATAAAGGGTTTGACTTTTCTCCCTTTCGAGTAGGTGAAGCCCTGCGGGGTTTACAGCTTTCCAGGAGGCATTCTGTGCTGCAAGGCCAAGAATGCCGCCTTACAGAAGGTATCCCTAAAGGAAAAGAGAAAGCGGGTTTCTCCCGTTCTGCTATACGTCAGCGGCTGCACAGCAGTTTTGTTCAGTAAAGACCATGATAGCAGCAAGTGTAAGCTCCCAATTCACTGCATGAAAGAGAAAGCAAAGTACAGCCTTCTCCTTCAGGCTGCTTATCTTATTCCACTGAAGATTTCAGATTTGGTACAAGAAACAGTCCACATACCACCAACTGCCTTCTCAAGCGTTCTCTCAGTGGGATAAGACTGGCCAGTGTCTGCCCTGCAAGTACTTGAATCCCCTGGTTTTCAAAGGGAACTCTGCATAACAGAGAATGAAGGTTCATTTGACATTCAAAGCAAAACAGGCAGATTGTTTGCCTTCAGCTAGAGGATGGCAGAAGAGGTTCAGTTTTGCTGACTAAACCTTGTATGCTTAAAGAGAGCATGTAACCTCTTCCCTGCCAGAAAGAGGAAGCAAAGCCAGTTGCTCTCAGTCTGGGGAATGAAGTGAGAAGGATTCACTTACTGTGTTTAAAAATCCCTCTGTGTTACATGCCTAAGAAAGTTGCCTGTGCATTGTCTACCTGGGTAAAGGGTTTGACTTTTCTCCCATTCGAGTGTGTGAAGGCCTTCGGGGTTTACAGATTTCTGGGAGGCATTCTGTGCTGCCCGGCCAAGAACGCTGCCTCACAGAAGGTATCCCTAAAGGAGAAGAGAAAGCATATTTCTCCTGTTCTGGTATACGTCAGCGGCTACACAGCAGTTTTGTTCAATAAAGACCATGATAGCAGCAAGTGTAAGCTCCCAATTCACTGCATGAAAGAGAAAGCAAAGTACAGCCTTCTTCTTCAAGCTGCTTATCTTATTCCACTGAAGATTTCAGTTTTGGTACAAGAAACAGTCCGCATACCACCAGCTGCCTTCTCAAGCGTTCTCTCAGTGGGATAAGACTGGCCAGTGTCTGCCTTGCAAGTACTTGAATCCTCTGGTTTTCAAAGGGAACTCTGCATAACAGGGAATGAAGGTTCATTTGACATTCAAAGCAAAACAGGCAGATAGTTTGCCTTCAGCTAAAGTATGGCAGAAGAGGTTCAGTTTTGCTGACTAAACCTTGTGTGCTTAACGCCAGCACCTAGCTTCTACCCTGCCAGAAAGACAAAGAAAAAGCCAGTTGCTCTCAGTCTGGGGAATGAAGTGAGAAGGATTCACACACTGTGTTTAAAAATCCCTCTGTGTTACATGCCTAAGAAAGTTGCCTGTGCATTGTCTACCTGGGTAAAGGGTTTGACTTTCCTCGCATTCGAGTAGGTGAAGGTTGGAGGGGTTTACAGCTTTCCGGTAGGCATTATGGGCTGCGTGGCCAAGAATGCCTCCTTACAGACGGTATCCCTAAAGGAGAAGAGAAAGCACGTTTCTCCCGTTCTGGTATACGTCAGCAGCTGCGCAGCAGTTTTGTACAGTAAACACCATGATAGCAGCTAGAGTAAGCTCCCAATTCACTGCATGACAGAGAGAGCAAAATACAGCGTTTGCCTTCAAGCTGCTTATGTTAACCCACTGAAGTTTTCAGTTTTGGTAGAAGAAAAGGTCTGGACCCCACCTGCTGATTTCTCAAACGTTCTATCAGTGGGATAAGAGGGATAAGACAGGTGAGTGTCTGCATTGCAAGTACTTGAATCCCGTCCTTTTTAAAGGGTACTTTGCATAACAGGGAATAAATGTACATTTGGCATTCAAAACAGCTTTCCGGGAAGCATTCATCGCTGCGCGGCGGAGACTGCCGCCTAACAGAAGGTATCCCTAAAGGAGAAGAGAAATCGCGTTTCTCCCATTCTGGTATACCTCAGCAGCTGCGCAGCACTTTTGATAAGTAAAGTCCATGTTAGCAGAAAGTGTAAGCTCCCAATTCACTGCATGAAAGAGAAAGCAAAATACAGCGTTCTCCTTCAAGCTGCTTATCTTAACCCAATGAAGTTTTCAGTTTTGGTAGAAGAAAACGTCCGGTCCCCATCAGCTGCTTTCTCAAATGTTCTCTCAGTGGGATAAGACTGGGGGGAGTCTGCCTTGCAAGTACTTGAATCCCCTGGTTTTCAAAGGGAACTCTGCATAACAAGGAATGAAGGTACATTTGGCATTCAAAGCACAACAGGCAGATTGTTTGCATTCAGCTAGACGATGGCAGAAGACGTTCCCTTTTGCTCACTAAAGGCTGTGTGGTTAATGAGAGCATGTATCATCTTCCCTGCCAGAAAGAGGAAGCAAAAGCCAGTTGTTCTCAGTCTGGGGAACGAAGTGAGAAGGATTCACTTACTGTGTTTAAAAATCCCTCTGTGTTACGTGCCTAAGAGAGATGCCTGTGCATTGTCTACTTGGGTAAAGGGTTTGACTTCTCTCCCGTTCTAGTAGAAGAAGGCCCACGGGGTTGAAGTCTTTCCGAGAGGCTTTCTGTGCTGCGCATACGATAATCCCGCCTTACAGAAGGTATTCCTAAAGGAGAAGAGAAAGCACGTTTCTCCGTTCTGGTATACGTCAGTGGTTGCGCCGCAGTTTTGCGGATTAAAGACCATGTTAGCAGCAAATTTAAACTCCCAATTCACTGCATGAAAGAGAAAGCAAAGTACAGCCCTCTCCTTCAAGCGGCTTATCATATTCCACTGAAAATTTCAGTTTTGGTACAAGAAAAAGTCCTCACACCAACATCTGCTTTCTCATGCATTCTGTCAGTGCGATACGACTAGCCAGTATCTGCACTGCAAGTACTTGAACCCCCTGATTTTCAAAGGGAACTTTGCATAACAGGAATGAAGGTATTGCTAGCTTGCAAAGCCCAACAGGCAGATTGTTTGCCTTCAGCTAGAGAACAGCAGAAGAGGTTCAGTTTTGCTGACTAAACCTTGTGTGCTTAACACCAGCATGTAGCTTTATCCCTGCCTGAAAGAGAAAGCAAGAGCTTGCTGCTCTAAGTCTGGGGATGAAGTGGAAAAGATTCACCCTCTGTGTTTGAAAATCCCTCTGTGTCACATGCCTGAGAAAGTTGCCTGTGGATTGTCTACCTGCATAAAGTGTATGCCTTTTCTCCCTTTCAAGAAGTTGAAGCCGTTCAGGGTTTCCAGCATTCCGGGAGGCATTCTGTGCTGCGCGGTGGAGAATACCGCTTTCCAGACGGTATCGCTAAAGGAGAAGAGAAACCGCATTTCTCCCATTCTGGAACACGAATGAGGCAAAACCATAGTAGTGCTGAGTAAAAACTTTGCTAGCAGCATGTGTAACTTCCCCATTCACCACATGAAAGAGAAAGCAAAATACATCTTTCTCCTTCATGCTGCTTAACAGAATCTACTGAAGTTTTCAGTTTGGTTAGAAGAAAGAGTCCGCCCACCAAAGCTGCTTTCTCAAATGTTCTCTCAGTAGGAAAAGACAGTAGAGTGAAAGCCTAGCAAGAATTTGAATCCCCTGGTTTTCAAAGGGAACTTTGCATAACAGGAATGAAGGTATACCTAGTTTGCAAAGCTAAACAGGCAGATTGTTTGTCTTCAGCTAGAGGACAGCAGAAGAGGTTCAGTTTTGCTGACTAAACTTTGTGTGCTTAACACCAGCATGTAACTTCTTCCCTACCTGAAAGAGAAAGCAAGAGCTTGCTGCTCTCACTCTGGGGATGAAGGAAGAACGATTCACTTTCTGTGTTTGAAAATCCCTCTGTGTTACTTGCCTAAGAAATGTGCCTGTGCATTGTCTACCTGGATAAAGTGTATAACTTTTCCCCCTTTGAAGTAGTTGAAGCCAGTCAGGGTTGTCAGCATTCCGGGAGGCATTCTGTGCTACTCGCCTGATTGGATAGCTTTACAGGCGTTATCCCTAAAGGAGATGAGAAAAGATGTTTCTCCCCTTCTGAAACACAACCAAGGCGGAGCTGCAGTTTTGCTGTGTAAAAACTATGTTAGCAACAAGTGTAATTTCCTTATTCACCGCATGAAAGAGAAAGCGAGATACAGAGTTCTCCTTCAAGCTGCTTAACTGCAGCTACTAAAGTTTTGAATTTTGTTCGAAGATACGGTCCACCCACCAGAAGCTGCTTTCTGAAATGTTCTCTCAGTGAGAGAAGACTGGAGAGTGCCCTCCTTGCAAGTAAGTGAATCCCCTCCTTTGCAAAGGGAACTTTGCATAACAGGGAA
>NW_004444221.1:0-1256 GCF_000243295.1 Trichechus manatus latirostris
TCTTTCCTGTCTTTTTAATGACCTTTTGCTTTCTTCATGTATGATGTCCTTGATGTCATCCTACAACTCATCTGTTCTTTGGTCATTAGTGTTCAATGCATCAAATCTATTCTTGAGATGGTCTCCAAATTCAGGTGGGATATGTTCAAGGCCATATTTTGTTTCTCGTGGACTCATTTTAATTTTATTCAGCATCAACTTAAAATTGAATATGAGCAATTGATGGTCTGTTCTGCAGTCGTCACCTGGCCTGGTTCTGACTGATGATGCTGAGGTTTTCCATTGTGTCTTTCCTTAGATGTATTTGATTTTTTTCCTATACTTTCCATCCGGTGAGGTCCACATATATAGTCACTGTCTATGTTGTTTTAAAAAGTATTTGCAATGAATAAATTGTTGGTCTTTCAAAATTCTATCATGTTCTCTTCAGCGTAGTTTCTATCACCAAGGCCATATCATCCAACTACACATCTTTCCTCTTATTTCTAACTTTCACATTCCAATCATCAGTAATTATCAATGCATCTTGATTGCATGTTTGATCAATTTCAGACTGCAGAAGTTGGTAAAAATCTTCAATTTTCTCATCTTTGGCATTAGTGATTGGTGCATAAATTTGAATAATGGTCATATTAACTGGTCTTCCTCATAGGCTTATGGATATTATCTTATCACTGACAGCATTGTACCTCAGGAAAGATCTTGAAATGTTCTTTTTTTGTATGAATGCAATGTCATTCCTCTTCAAGTTGTCATTCCTGGCAGAGTAGACCATATGACTGTCTGATTTAAATGGCCAATACCAGTCCCTTTCACCTCACTAATGCCTAGGATATTGATGTTTATGCAGTCCATTTCATTTTTGACGACTTCCAATTTTCCTAGATTCATACTTCATACATCCATCATTAATCTCATTTTGAGTTGCACCACATCAACAAATGAAGGTCCCGAAAGTTTTACCCCATCCACGTCATTAAGATCCGCTCTACTTTGAGGAGGCAGCTCTTCTTCAGTCGTATTTTGACAGCCTTCCAGCCTGAGGGGGCTCATCTTCCAGCACAGTATCAGGTTATCTTCTACTGCTATTCATTAGGTTTTCACTTGACAATTTTTTCAACAGTAGACTGCCACATCCTTCTTCCTAGTCTGTCTTAGTCTGGAGGCTCCACTGACACCGGTACACCATAGGTGACCCTGCTGATATTTGAAATACCAGTAGCACATCTTCCAGCATCACAGCAACACACAAGCCA
>NW_004444221.1:1994-4408 GCF_000243295.1 Trichechus manatus latirostris
TCTATTTCTCAGTGCATCACAATGGTGGTAAATTCCATTAAGCTAAATATTTAAGAAGTCAACCAAAAGGCACCTAATACCACCTTTCAAGTGTTGGGTGTCTTGCATAAAATACTGATAGGAAGATTTTTTTTTTTCTTGATAAAGTATTTTCCAAACACATATTTATAGATTAGTATGATATTTGTATGTATTTGACATGTATCTATATCTAATACCTGATAGATTCTGTAATTATGCACTTAAGTTTTTTGTTTCTTCCAAAATTATAAAATCACTGAAACCAGTACCTTTGACTCCATAGAATGCCTGTGCGACCACATAGAGCAAACAGTCTTTGTTTAGTTATATGCAGCCGTTCTTGATCATCCATGGTGATTGAGGTACAATAGCTTCAATAAATGAAACCATTTTAGTGGATAGGTATAACCACTTCTACTCTTATTAATTCTATTAGCTTAGATGCTAGTAGGTAGCCAATACATTCATTCAGATTTCATCTCCTTTATTATTTCATTTCCAGGCACTTGCTAGTGAATGAACACTAATGAGTAGGGAAGCAGCCAAAAGGCAGGTAGCAAAAGGAAGAGACAGCGAAGCAATAGGAGTGGCTAGCCCCCAATTTAGATAATCAGTTCCTGAATAATCACAGGTTGTGAATGGTCCCATTGCTGTAAGAGTTAATATGACCATTACATCCTCATGCTGGAAAGAAAGGAAAGTCTTGTTTTTCAAATACGTAAACATGCTGAAGGAATCGTCCTTTCCAATTATTTTGTTTCCATATTCAGGCTGTAATTGAGCATATGTTCTATTTCTAAATGTTTTTATTTTTCTCCAAGATTTTATACATTGCCTTCTTTTTGAGTATTTTACCCTTTTCTTTCATTTTATTAAGTTGATTATGATGGGCACATCCAATTTGTTCCAGTCCTGCCAAACCTGTTTATTGCCCAGAAAAAAGGTGAACTATTTAAATGTGCCTGTTCTGATTATTAAGCTTTCGGGAAGAGATGTCACTAGAGCTTCTTTTTAACCCCTGGCCGAATTTCCTGAGTATAATGTGCTGGTGTTTATGTAGAAAGTCCTGCCAATCCTCCTCAACGCTTGCAATAAGATAATAACATGGACTAAGAGCTTTCTACTGAATACAATATAATTTTTTGTCCAAATTAATGACAACAATTTTGTTATTAATAAACTAATTTCTAGTAGCAAGATGATATTTGGTATGTAAGGTGGTCATTTATTGTGAAGGCACTGGGAGATATTTGATCTCAATATAGTGTTTGTTAACTGGAAGTTAGAAACAATGCCGAAGACCGAATGACAGAGTTTTGCAAGACTAACTACTTATTCATTACACATACTTACCTTCAACAACATAAACAATGACTATACACTTGGAACTCACCGGATAGAAAACACAGGAATCAAATAAAATACGTCTGTGGAAAGACACAATAGAAAAGCTCAATATCCTTCAGTCAGAACAAGGCCAGGTGCTGACTGCAGAACAGTCATCAATTGCTCATATGCAAGTTCAAGCTGAAGCTGAAGAAAATTTTAAAAAGTCCATGAGAAACAAAATATGACCTTGAGCATATCCCACCTGAATTTGGAGACAATTTAAAAAATAGATTTGACGCATTGAACACTAATTACCAAAGACCAGACAAGTTTCAGGATAACATCAAGGACATCATACATGAAGAAAATAAAAGGTCATTTAAAAAAATGGGAAAGAAAGAAAAGACCAAAATAGATGTCAGAAGAGACTCTGAAATTTTTTCTTGAACGTAGAGCACCTAGAGTGAATGGAAGAAATGATGAAGTAAAAGAGCTGAACAGAAGATTTCAAAGGGCAGTTTGAGAAGACAAAGTAAAGTATTATAATGAAATGTACAAAGAACTGGAGTTATAAAACCTAAAGGAAAGAACACCCTCAGAATTTCTCAAGCTGAAAGAACTTAAGAAAAAATTCAAGCCTCAAGCTGCAATATTGGAAGTTTCTATGGACAAAATATTGAATAACACAGGAAGCATCAAAAGAAGATGGAATACAGAGACACTTTACCAAAAAGAATTGGTCAATGTTCAACCATTTTAGGAGGTAGCATATAATCAAGAACAGATGGTATTGAAGGAAGAAGTCCTATCTTCACTGAAGGCATTGGCAAAAAACAAGGCTTCAGAACGGACAGATGCCAATTAAGATCTTTCAACAAATAGACAGAGCACTAGAGGTGCTCACTTCTCTATGCCAAGAAATTTGGAAGACAGCTACCTGGCCAAGCAACTGGAAGAGATCCATACTTTTGCCCATTCCAAAGAAAGGTGATCCAACAGAATGCATAAATTATTGGACAATATCATTAATATCACACACAAGTAAAATTTTGCTGAAGATAATT
>NW_004444221.1:5925-8933 GCF_000243295.1 Trichechus manatus latirostris
GCCTCTCTTTTCCCTTTCTGTCCCCCAACTGCACAAGCTGATAAGGCTCTTATGCTCCCTCCTTTGGTGCTGGTGGGAATTTCAAACTACACAGGAGAACACTCCCAATTCTACCCTCTAACCACCATAAAAACTCCAAGCCAGTCTCCTTGCCATGCTTGGGAAGCCTGCCCTGGTCTTTCAGATAGCCTCGTTATATGAGTAATAAACTGTGACCCTAATACTCCCCAGGGTATTTTCTCCTTTTCAAAATGGGCAACTGAAAGCTTGACATAACTAACACCACAATGAACCTATAAGTTTTCTTTTCTTTGCCTTCTCCTTTTCACATACCTTTGTTAATGACTCTGTTTTGCAAGACTGCAAGGTTTCTCCTGATTCACATAGCTGAAGGGGCTGCAGAACCCAAGATTGGCAGGTCAGAGAGCAGGGCTCTGCTCACAGGCTGTGAAGATCGACGAATCCCAAGTTCGGCAGATAAGCTGACAGCTCAAGTCCCAAGAACCGGAGGTGAGACAACAGGAGGCAGCCGCAGGATCCCGAGTAAGCAAAAAGCCAGAATGTTTGCCGATATTCAGATGCAGGCCACACCCCCAAGGAAACTCCCTTTCATCTGATTGGCTACTCAGAGCATAATTCAATCATGGGAGTGATCACATATAAACGTGGAGAATCATGGCCCAGCCAAGTTGACACGCAATCTTAACCATCACACCAAACAACTATCATCTAGTAGCTTCCTCTCTGGATTCTTTCTTCCATTATTTTCTCCTCCTATGCATCCCACATATAGCACAGCCATCTTTTATAGTCTAAACCAGTTGATTTGACTCCATGATTAAACCCTTCAGTGGTTTTCTTATTGTTGTTTGACTGTAGTAATCTGTCCCTGCCTACCCATTCAACCGCATCTCCCACCTTCATCCTCTCTCACACATGTTCTGTCCACACTGATTATTTTAACAATCCCTGAATTCTCTGAAATCTGGAACTTCAAACATGCTCCTTCCACTTTCTGAAATACTCTCTTTTCAACTCTACCTGCCTAACTTCCTTTTCATCTCTTAGGTTAAAAGTCACTTTCTCACATTGGCCATTCTCTGAGACCCCACACTCTAACTCACCCTCCTCCATTTGTAATAGTACACTGTTCTTTTCTTTCTCAATTCTTATCACAATTTGTAATTATATACTTAACTTTGTATGTGTTTACCACACTAGACAGAAAACCTCCATGAGGGCAGGAATCATGTTGTTTTAGTCACGCTTGGGAGACAAGTTTCCATGAGTCTCTTGAGTTTCTGCACATCTTGATAGACACTGTCTTTGTTCCTGACTATCTTTTCAAGTTTGTTTGTATAGTGAACAGCCTTGGAAGAAAGAGATAGAGTCTCCCAGGCAGGCATTCTTACCAGTATAATATAAACAATGTTTTCCTCTAGCTCAAAGGTCAGGCTTTACTGTCTATTATAAGCACAGGGTTTCTCTTCTGTAACACTTTACCATCTTTGCAGGCACCACCTGGCACCCTTCACAACACTCAGTGGGAATCCAACACAAATGTCAATACCCTGACTAACGTTATCACTGTGAGCCATAAACTGCCCTTTGTCTGTGACTCAGGAGTCTAGTGCCTTCTGCAGCATCCACAGATTTGTGGCAGGCTAACTTGTTAGCTTGAAAGTTATCTTGAAAGTAAAGTAAAATCTTAGACTCTTTGCAGTTCTTAGAAGTCACCACTACCGGCCTAGAACCTAGCACAGTGCTTGGCACATTTTAGGTATCTAATAAAAATGTGTTGGTTCCATGAATGAAAGAATGTGTCCTTTTAAGAACCTGTTTAATGTGATTCCTCCCCTTAAAAAAAAAAAAAAAACTGGAAATATGTAAATTTACACATAATTTTCCCTATAATGTCAGAGGCTTTGCATACCTGGAGACCTTCTATAGACAAAGAGAACTCATGGATTCCCAATTTAGGAGTGGCCTAGTTGAGTTCTATTTCCTTATATTTAATTGAACTAAGACCCAGAGAGACAACTCATATCTCTCAAATTACATTACTTTTTTTGGACCGGTTGCCACCCCTACCTCCAGACCATCACCTTGAATAATTTTTAGAACCAGATAGAAGGATTTCTTTCCATAGTGGCAGTAAAAACTCTGGAATGCGCTACCATTCAAAAAATGTAAGTAAAACTAGGTTGAAGAAAAGTTAGATAAATCCATGCCCAGAATCATAAAAATACTTCTGAAGATAAATTTGAAGTGGGTAGTGAGATTTCCTTACTATAAAGAAAATGGCTTCAGAAAATGCAAGATAATTGTCATGCTCTTCTAGAAGCTACCCCTGGTAGATGGCATAAAGCGAAGAACCTGGTCCCATTACTGACAATTCTCCTTGGAAAGTTACCATTTGAGTCTACGTCTCCTCATCTACAAAATAGGATAACTATTTAAATCATAAGATTGTTTTAAAGATAAAATGAGATTTTGTTAACAGAGCCAGCATGCAAAATGTCCAAAGACAATGACAGCACAAGTTATTTACCAACAACCACTGCATCTGTCTGTGGAACCTCACTTTTGCTTCCATCTCATTTATTAATTATAAGCTTGCATAATTGGCATACTCTGACAAAAGAAATTCTCATTCCCATAGGTACCCCTATGTTGCTACGAAGTTTCATTTGGTGGAAATATAGTCCTATTACTTGGCTCTAGGAATTGTCAGCTTTGATATATTATGGCCTTTGAAACTTAGATCCACTGGTCTTAATCTTCTTATGTAGTTCAAAACAGAGGTCATTTAAATTTCTTTGCACTAGAAGTTGCAAAGCACAAACAGACCATAGAACAGAGGTAAACTGTGAGGGCACTGAAGACAGATCCCAACTTCAGTGATTACTTAATCTTTGATTTATGGTAAGTTCTTTATCCTCTCTGATTTTGGTTTTCTTCTCTGTAAAATGGGATATAATAATCGTATCTGCTTCCAGAGCAGACCA
>NW_004444221.1:9412-11137 GCF_000243295.1 Trichechus manatus latirostris
CCGATGAACAAATTTAACTAGCATGTCATAATAAAAGGCAAAGTACATACCCTTTACTACCATCTTGGATCTTTGACAGACCTTTGTGGGAAAGGCTAAATAAGCAGAAATGCCACTGTGTAAGACTTTAGTGTTGATGTGTTTTATTTTTTTAATAAAAATTTATAAACATGCTACAAAATCTCTAGGTCCAAGTGCAGTTATATGAATAGTGATCATGGTGTTAATGACAAGCTATTTTTATGGGGTGGGTGGATGAATGAACTAGACAGGATAAATACCAATTTCAAATGGCAGGACGTATCCATTTCTGATAGTAAAAGTATTTGGTACTTCAGTTTTCCTCTGTGAATTTGCGTTCCTGGGCTGTGTGATGTGACTGTCCCTTATCATATCATATAGAATTCCAAGACTACTTTCATACCCCAAAAGATTTTAGACTAATTTATGTTTCCCTTATATTTGATGAGACTCTAAATTTAACTGAGAATTGATTCCCTCTATCCCTTACTGTGAATAATTCATGGTAAAGGTCAAATGCTTCTTCTAACAAGAATATACATAGATGGCTTCCAAAAATAGTTTTAAGAGCTTAATATAGCCCTGAAACTGAAGAAATCTTGTAATGCTTCACTGCACCAATGTGATGTTGAGCCAAAAAGGCAGTGCTATCCAGAGCATGTGACCTGTAAGTACATAAAGCAAATTAGGAAGTCAAATGCAAATATGTTAATTGTAGGTGATTCTGGGAAGCTCTGATAGAATTTCTTGAATGAGAATTAAATTTTTCAAATTTTAGTAACTTGATACTCTGAATTTGAGTCACGTTTCTGGCAAAATATATTTTGTGACTAGTTCTTATAGGTGGTTACCATATGAAAATATCGATAAGGTTTATATAAACTTAGTTAATAAATCCAAGAAAATGTGTTGATTTTTAAAAGGAATGCTTTAGGGACAATTCTAAGTGGCTCATTTTTGTGTTGGCAACTCAATACATCAATCTGGCAGCTGTCTCAAGAATTCTGGCTTAATAATTAATGCAATGCTATTTTTCTGGTAGTGAGAAATGTACAATATGCCTTCACAGAACTCACTGATTTAGGTCTACTATTTCTACCATGATAAACTGTCTCTTTAGACCACTATCCCTGGCTGGTATTTCCTGTACTGTTATAAAGAAGAACAAATATTGTGTAATACTCCATTTCCAGTTATTATATTTCTAAAGGACAACGTTGCTAGAGAGCTACTGAGTACACATAACTGATACAGAACTTATTATTGTCAAGATATTATAACTGATGTTTTAACACTACCCGCAACTGTCAACTCAGGGGAAGGTAATATTTTTTCACTTGACCTCCATACCATCTGTGCAAATTGGCCTGCTTGGTGCTTTTCACACCTGCTTTGCTTTAAAAGTTGATGTGCAGGCAAGGCAGATTTCTCAAGACAGGAGAACATTTTCCAAGTTGTTTTTAGATATTTGTCAAAACAATACCAAAATGATCCCAATGGCAGGAGAGCAGCAATGTGCTATTTCGACTCAAAGGTCATGTGGTGACAGGCAGTGTTTTGAAAATCTAGGTCTGAGGACATGATTTCAATAGTCTGAACATTCTATATGAGTTTTTTTTTTTTCTTCTCATTTTGATAACAGTCTAAAAACAAAAATATAGGATGCTCAAATGAGCACATGACATAATCTTCCCCTTCAGTATA
>NW_004444221.1:12266-14345 GCF_000243295.1 Trichechus manatus latirostris
TCTAGGGGAAAAGACTGTTTCTTGTTTCTCCCAGCTTCTGGGAACCCCAGGCATTCTTTGATTTGCTACTGCAGCATCACAGAGGGTTCTTCCTCTGCATCTCTTCTCCTCTTTTATAAGGACACCACTCATATTGGATTGTCATTGTTAGTTGCTGTTAAGTGGTTTCCAATTCTTGGTGACCCATATGTACAGAGTAGAACTGTTCAATACGATTTTCAAGGCTGTCACCCATCTTTTTCTAGTAGGACTTTTAACTGGCAAGAAAATCAAGAAAGACAAGAAAACCCTGTAAGACTGGCAAGAGAGTAATAAAAGTATAATTATTTGCAGACAACATGATAATTCACCTTTGAAACCAAAAGGATCAACCAATGGCATAATAAAATTAGTAAAAGGGTTTAGAAAGGTGACTAGATAGAAGATGAATGTACAAAATTAATAGCTTTCCTAAATCCTAGCAATAACTAATTAGAAAATATTATAAAAATGCTTATTCATATTGAAATAGACTTTTAAATTTATCAGAAACAGCCAGTGTATTTGAGAAAACAATAAAACTGTACTGAAAGCATGAAGACAGACTTGATTAATGGAGAATTATATTTTTTTCATCGACTGGAAGACCCATTTTTTTAAAAAGATATTCATTCTCCCCAAATCATTTTATAAAATAAATGCAATCCAATAATATTAGGGTCAGTTCCAGATGTCCTAGTATGAAAACTGAGTCCTGAAGCATAGGTGAGTAACACCTTATCAAATGAATTCTCCTCTATCTAGTCACAAGATACATTCTTACACATGTTCAGTAGTTCCCGCTGGTGTATTATGGCCAGGTCCTACCATTTCAAGACTCTTCCTAGAGCAGGGCTTTTTATTCTCTGTTAAAAATGTGGTGGCACCTAACTCTGGTTATGAACCCGAAGGTAACGGGTTTGAGGTGTGAACAGATCTTGAGGAGAACTGGCATCACCTTACAAACCATCTGCCTCAGGAGAGTTCATTGCAGTGTCAAGGCAATAGAAAACGCCAGGAGGATACAGAGAAATTTGCAGGTTTATGAAACACAGGTTTGTTATCCAAATGTCCCCAGTCTAGGCCACAGGATCCTTTACTCTTCCCATCAGGTCCCTGACTTTGACAGGCCTGTCAGGGGTTCACATTTAGTTGCCTTTTCAGGTATGACACTCTAATAATCAGATACTGGGTCTAATTTTTAGCACAATTTGCCCTGTGACAATACAAAATGAATATCTCCTCTAAATTTACCATAGAGGCCCTCTGGCTTTCAGAGCATGACTTAAGTTGTCAATTAGCTGATCTGAGTCTATTATTTTCTTTTTTTTTTTTTTTTTTTGGCATTATTATTATTTTTTTTTATTGTGTTTTCGTGAAAGTTTACAGCTAAGTTAGTTTCTCATACAAAAATTTATACACACATTGTTATGTGACCCTAGTTGTTATCCCTATAATGTGACAGCACACTCCTCCTTTCCACTCCGGATTTCCCATGTCCATTCAACCAGCTCCTGTCCCTTTCTGCCTTCTCATCTCGTCTCTGGACAGGAACTGCCCATTTAGTCTCACGTATCTACTTGAACTAAGAAGCACACTCTTTAAGAGTACCATTTTCTGTTTTATAGTCCAGTCTAATCTTTGAAGAGTTGGCTTCAGGAATGGTTTTAGTTCTGGGTTAACAGAGTCCAGGCACCATGTCTTCTAGGGTTCCTCCAGTCTCAGTCAGACCAGTAAGTCTGGTCTTTTTACTAAAATTTGAGTTTCACACTCCACTTTTCTCCTGCTCTGTCAGGGACTGTCTGTTGTGTTCCCTGTCAGGGTGGTTATCGGTGGTAGCCAGGCACCCCAACGCCACTTGCCAAAGTGGTATGCAGAACATTTTCTTGATAAGCTTTGTTATGCCAATTGACCTAGATGTCTCCTGAAACCGTGGTCCCCAGACCCCTGCAAATGCTACACTGTCCCTTGAAGTGTTTGGTTGTGTTCAGGAAACTTATTAGCTGTTGGTTTAGTCCAGTGGTGCTGACTTCCCCTGTATTGTGTATTGTCCTTCCCTTC
>NW_004444221.1:31722-32482 GCF_000243295.1 Trichechus manatus latirostris
CATATTAATATTCTGTGGGGAACCTGTTTTGTCCCATATCTTCTCACTCCTAAACCATACAGATTATGATTACAAATACAGTTTCTGGAGGCAGTCTTCTTGGGTGCAAATCCCAGTTCTACCACTTACTAGCTATATGTACTTGTATGGAATACAGTGTGATGTCAAAATTACTTCTTATTCATTTTAACAAACATTTATTGTTCTTGGTAAGGAAGAATGGAGTTTTTTTTTTTTAAAGCTGGGGCATTCCTACCTGACAGGACCTTACAATCCTGGAAAGAGTCAAACAATTACATGGAAAACATGATGCAAGGTTGGTACTGATCATTGACATAATAATGACGCATGTGATAGGAGTCTGGGAAAGATCTGGAAAGACTTCCTGAAGAAGCTGGAATTTGATATAGACCTAAAGGCACATTGACTCTTTGATAATTTAGAAAAGAAATAAACCAAAGAGAGGGCATAGTTTGATTCATAAATATATTTTAGTAAACATTCAATAAATGTTTGCTAACATATGTGAAGCACTCTATTTTATATTGGGCATGACCCTGTGAAGAAGAGTGAAACAATTCCTGCCTGATGAAGCTAATAGTCTAATGGAGGAATATTGACAAAAATGTTTTAAAGGTGCTGACAGGGAAAGTACAAGGTGTTGTGAAAGCATGTGGAAGGATATCTAAGTCAGAGGTAGAGTTAAGGCTTTCCAGAGGAAGTAGTATCTAAGTTATGGCCTGAAAGGAATAGTAGTCAG
>NW_004444221.1:33488-39324 GCF_000243295.1 Trichechus manatus latirostris
TTGTTGAGGAAGACAAAGGAGTATAGCAGTGATTCCCAAGTAGCTGCATATTGGAATCTCCTGGGGACTTTAAAACTTTCTGTCTCTGTACCACCACCCTAGGTTCTAATTTAATTGGTCTCAGGTGCAGCCTGGGCAGTGGGAGTTTTAAAAACTCCACAGGTGATTCTAATCGGCAGCCAGTGCTGAGAAGTACTGAAACAGTAAATATTACTGAGGTTTACAATTGGAGAAACTATAAGAGAAATAAGGAATATAACAGGAAGAGCAATTAAGTATCACTTATGGGAATCATAGTGGGCACAGCTGGTTACCTAACGGTATCAATTCTCTCCTTCCTAGAAAACCTTAATTTTATACAGCGGCTCATCCCTCCCTTACGAAGCCCATCTCAGTTAAACAAGTTCTACCCAACCTCAACTCCTGGAGTAGGTTTAAGCCAATTTTAGTCCCATTTTCCTTACCTGGGAGTGGTCAGGAAAGGGCATGTGATCTAATTTTTAGCCAATGAGTTTTAACCAGAGACTTTTTTGTTCAAAAGAGCCTTGTTCTAAAGGATCCTGTTCTAAAAAGCTTCCTGGCTCTCTTCAGAACAAGAGAAACCATTTCTACTTTTCTCCTGTACAAGAACAGGGAAGATTATAGTCCTAATTACTACTGACAGTCATTTTATAAACATTTATTCAACAATATTTAGTGAATATTCAATTGAGTAACTGCTATTCCCTAGGGACTTTATAGGTATTTGGGATATACTGAGCCCTGGTTGCTCAGTGGTTAAGAGCTTGGCTGCTAACCAAAAGGTCAGAAGTTTGTATCCACCAGCTGCTCCTTGGAAACCCTGTGGGACAGTTCTACTCTGTCCTATAGGGTGTCTATGAGTCGGAATCAACTCGACGGCAACGGGCTATATATATAACTCAAAGTCTTACCCTTGTGAAATTTACATTCTGTCAGAAGAGATAATAAAAAATCTAATAAAATATCATGAAAAAAAGGATAGGAGAGCAAGAATTGAAAGTGCCCAAGATGGAAGCGGAGACAGGTTGCCTAATTAAATGAAGTGGTCAGAATAAGTCTGTGAAATTTGTGCAAAGACTTGAAGGATATTATGGAATTAGCCAAGTAGATGTGTGCAGAAAGAGCATTCTAGGCTGAGGAAACTGCTAAAGGCCCTAAACAAAGGCATGGCATAAATGTCGATGTACCTGGAAGAGAGTGTGTAAGGGATGAGTAGAGGGAGAAGATGACAATCAAAGAGGTTAAGGGGGTGGCAGAGCATTGTAAAGGCCTGATGTCCAATGTAAAGTCTGTGGCTTTATTCTTGATTGTCATGAGGGAATCCCAATTTAGGATTAAGTTGGGACTATGGCCAGCAGGGCAGAGAGGCAAAAAGAAAACAACAAGAAAACCTTGAGTCTTTGATGGCAGCATTGAACCGCTGAATCAGTCAACTAAGCTTGACGCCTGCCTTCCCACTGGATTGCCTGTTTCATGAAATGATGAATTCCCTCATTATTTATGGCAGAGTCAAGTTTTTATTACTTGTACTTGAACCTACCCTAGCTAAAGAGTAGTTTAATCTGAATTAGAGAAGTAAAAAAGATTTTGACCAACAAGAATTCATTTTTACCAAAAAGCAACAAAATTAAACGTCTTAAGTCACATGAAAATCTATATTAGACATAGGGAAGAATTTTTTTGATTTGTAGCAGATAGTACAACAGTGTGAGGAATCTTCCCCTGTGAAGAATAATATTATTTTCTTTTTCAACAAAATATATATTCATTTGCTCAGAGGAAGAATGTGGAATCATAGGATAATTTGTGGGGTCTTTGATAATTATGTTACTTGAAATCTTAACTAAGAAGATTAGTAGAAGGGATGAAACCAAGTTAAGAAAAATATATGATCTTCTGACAGTAAAAGTGAAAATAATGTGGATTTCCTCTGGGAAATTCTTAAAATAGGATACGTTTCTCTTTGTGATTCGTGATTTATTTATAAATTCTTTCAACAAATATTTTCTGACTGTTTAAAATATGCTGGATACTGTGTTTGAAATATGCTGGATACCATGTAGAGGCTCATTTGATGGATTAAATGGTAAGGTGAAAGTCAATATAGGCTGCTTCTCAAGTTTGTATCTATTATTTCATTAATCTTTCATGAATATATTCAAAACATATATTCATCTCCAATTATGCAGCTGAGGTGTTTGATTGTGGATGACAGGAAGGAAGCAGGAAGGTGAGGTCCAGGAAAAACTCACCTATCCAGCAATTTGGCGTTAGTATGTTAATGCTGGATAATGCATATAAAGCATTTAACACAAGAGTTTAATAAAAAGTTGATGTTATTAAAAATGCCTATCATTCTTAAATGTGCTCTTGTGGAGGTAGCAAGTAATGTCATCATCCATGCTCCCCCGGTGACTCTGGGTTTCTCATAAATGTACTGGGGAATGTAGGTCAAGTCCTTTCCAAAAATTAGAAAATAGACTCCATGATTTTAGAGAATCTCTGTTGGATGATTAATCCATAAAAACTAGTGCTGAAAAAAAAAAAAGGCTTGTGATTTAGTCATTAGATAAGATTTAGGAGTCCTTGGGTGGCACAAATGGTTAAGCACTTGACTACTAGCCAAAAAGTTGTCAGTTCAACCTACCCAGAGATGCCTTGGAAGACAGGCCTGGAGATCTGCTTTTGAAAGATCACGGCCTTGAAAACTCTATGGGGTAGTTCTATTCTGCATATATGGTTCACCATGAGTCAGAATCAACTAGATGGCAAAAAACAACAGACCAGATTTAATTCCATCTCTGCAACCCTGGGGTATTAGGCAACTGACTTAATCATTCTGAGACTGCATTTTTTCCACATTTTAAAAAATACAGACATAAGTAGGCATGTCATGGAATTCTTATAGGAACTAAATGAGATGATAAAATTAAAGATACCATGTAAACTGGAAAGGAGTATATATGGATGAGGTGCTATTGGCCTAGCACATATCTTTTTACCTTGTATAATTAGTTTATTAAGAATTCTCAACGCAGTATATAAACATGAAATTGGTTTAGTCATTTCCAATTCTTGATTTCAATTCTGCTTTATTGAAAGCATAGACTTCTTGAGTAGAGATCAAAATTTTCAGTCCCTTTCCATTATTGAATATACCAGTCCTCCTTAAAAACAACTATATTTCTTCTCTTATCCCTAGTTAGAGCTCTGATCATGGCTGCTTAGAGTGGAGAAGATAGAGGATGTCTTAGTCAACTAGTGCTGCTGTAACAGAAACACCGCAAGTGGATGGCTTTAACAAACAGTTCATTTCCTCACAGTCTAGAAGGCTAGAAGTCCAAATTCAGGGGGTCAACTCCAGGGGAAGCATTTCTCTGTTGGCTCTGGAGGAGGGTCCTTGTCATCAGTCTTTCCCTGGACTAGGAGCTTCTCCCCACAGGAACCCCGGGTTGAAAGGATGAACTCTGCTCCAGGTGCTGCTTTCTTGGTGGTATGAAGTCCCCTTGTTTCTCTGTTCGCTTCTCTCTTTTATATCTCAAAAGAGATTGCCTCAAGTCACAATTCAATCTTGTAGATTGAGTCTGCCTCACTAACACAAATGTCAACTATCTCACCTCATTACCATCATAGAGGTAGGATTTATAACACACAGGAAAATCATATCAGATGACAAAATGGTGGACAATCACGCAATACTGGGAATCATGGCCTAGCCAAATTGATACACACATTTTTGGGGGACACAATTCAATCCACGACGGGGGGCAAGGAGATGCTTCCTCCTCACTCCCTTTTCAAGGCTTAGCTCCTTTAGTGGATGGAGCCAGGACAGGGGTGCTATGCATTAAATTGGATTATTAAACAGATATTGCAAGCAAAGAGGTAGGACTTTAACCAAAAGCGTTTTGACTCCAGAAGTTCATACTTTTTCCCGTCAGCAGTACCTGTCAGTGAATATTTGATGATTGATTCATTTATTGGTCACTAATTTATGCCACCAAACACAATAAAAAATATAAAAAATAGTGTGGCTACATTAATACAAAACCTATCACCGCTACTGAGGAAAAAGAAAAAGAGAAATTTCATCGATTAGGGGAGTGTGATTGTTAAGGTTGTATATCAACTTGAGTGGGCCATGATTCTCAGTGGCTTGGCAGTTATGATGTGGTTTAGAAGTCATATGATGTTGTGATCACTTCCATGATGAGATTTGTTATAATGTGATATAATGTAGGTCACCTCTGTGATAGGATCTGCTGTGAGTAGCCAATCAGTTGAAAAGGAGTTTCCTTGGGCTTGTGGTCTGCATCAAATATTAGTGGACATTCTGGCAAGGTTTGGGGCTTTTGCTTGCTCTAGATCTTGCAGCTGGCTCCTGTTGGTCTGACCTCCGGTTCTTGGGACTTGAGCTAGCAGCTTACCTCCCCTATTGCCTGCCAAGCTTGGGATTCAGCGGTCTTTGCAGCCTGTGAGCAGGAGCCCTGCTATCCTGGTTCACCTGCCCCTGTGGCTACGTGAATCAGAAGCCTCCAGCCTGACCTACGGATTTGGGATGTTCAAGCCTCTACAAACTTGTGAGCCATTTCCTTGATATAAATCTCTTTATACAGATATTTATACACTTTACTGGTTTTACTTCTCTACAGAACCCAGACTAAGACAGGGAGTAAGTGGCTTTAGCTTAAAATTCTGAAGGTCATACTTGAAGAAAGTAAATATAATCTTCCCACACAAAATTCTCAAAATGTTTTTATCATTTCTTCTGATTTTATAATTACTTTAAACCTGATGCACATCCCTGACGTTGAACTCTAAACTTGGTGAGTATTTATTGATAAAAGAAAGAATGCTTTCTCAAAGGAGGCTTCCTATGGCTCATTTGAGTTGACGTTGCTAAAATATTCATCTTCCAGTACATAGGAAATTTGAAACAACGATGCTTTGTTTCCCTGGGGATAAATCTTATTGAAATTAGCTCTCTTTCTCCTCTCAACAAACTCCTATTATCTGAAGCTTTCAAATCTGAAATGTTTTTGGCCTTTTGCCTTTATTTCCGACTAATGCCTGCCCCTAGCAGTACCTCCTTCATTTTTATTGTTGTTGTGTTGCTCTCTGTAAGAGTTTTAGATTGTGCTGCCCTCTATGCTTCAAACTTGTCAGGAGAAAGGGGAACTGCTAATGGCTGGCCTGTTAATTAAAATGATACCAAAGAAGGAGTGCCAAATAAGATATCAGCTGGCGAGGATGACTAATGCATGCCCACATTATTATCGAACAAGAACAAAAAAGTCTGTACTGTGAGAGCTGCAATCACTGTGATTGTCTCAGTGCTTCAAAAACTGGAAACAAATGACCCATTAGGCAGACTTCTGGATTCTGGCCTCCTCAGCTGTCCCTAAATCACTGCTCATTTTAAGAGGAGAGTAAAGAAAATGTCCTCAGTTCGTCACTTGTAAAAGGAAAACACCTGTGCTTTCAGTTTCAGGCAATTGTTTTATTGCCTTAGCAAATGAATCTCTTGACATTGCTGGTTTAAAAACAAAAACAAAAAATAACAACACATGATCAATGCTTAAAGACTAATAAGGTTTTCTTAGCCCATTCCTCAGGGTTCAACTACCGTATATAATTAGACGCTCTTTAGTAAGTCCTCAGCATACTGTTTGAGCCCCTTCTCAACTCTTCCAGGGACTTTCTTAACAAGAGCTCAGGTGATTTTGTGTACTAGCCTACACTAAAGCAGAATTTGCTTACTTCGATTTACAAGAAATGAGTTCCAGAACAAAATAGTTTCTCATTTAACAGTTAG